>NC_064571.1:57767857-58070888 GCF_937001465.1 Orcinus orca
CTTAAAAAAAAAAAGTCTCTTGGATTTGCCCCTTTATTTCCTCACAGCCTTCCTCCCCAGTCTAGGCTCTTCCTCACACATCTGGTCTGTTGACTGTGTCCCCTCGATGTTCTCCTCCCATCTCAAAGCATATACGGGCACCAGATACATCTGCCAAAAACACTGCTTCCAACACTTCATTTTTCTATTCTAAAATTGTTGATGATTCCCCATGATTTGGAGGATAATTTAGCTTGGCATTTAGAGTCAGTTGCAACCTACCTCTCCTATTCTTGTTTCCACGAGTACTTCCTGATGCTGTGTTGCAGCCTGACTGGTTGCTTCACCCATCTTAGAGCATTCTCTGCTTCTCCTGCCTGATGACATCCTTTCCCCACGTATCCAAAGCTTGCCCATCCTTCAAGGCCCACCCCAAGACTTTCTTTTTCCAGAAAGCTTTCCCTGACTGCTTTAGTTCACATCCATTGCTCATTCCCCAAATGTCTGACCACAAGGAGGCTGTACATCATGGTTCAGAGTCCCCTTGTTGGAAGAGACCTTGGGTATGATCATCAAATAGTAGTTCTCAGCCTGGATGCCAAAGGTCTTCAGGAGTCTGTAAACGTATTGGGGAAGGGGGAGCTATTGTCAATATTCCAGAAAACCTATAGGAAATATTTCATGGTAAGTTTGCCCAGTCAAGGGAAACATTGACTTTCTTTGCTTGTGGCCAGAATTATGTCATGCCTTGGGTCTCTTGTGCTGATGAGTGACACTGTTTTTTTATTAAGAAAAAGGGGGGGGGGGTGGAAATTATGTTATGGAAATGTACTCTGGTAGGCAGACTCTTTAAAAAATCTGGGGTTTGTGGGGTAGCAGGATGGATAAAAGGAATCCTTGATGGTGAAAAAGTTGGAGTCACTGATCCTGACCATCTCCTGACTAAAGTAGGACTCTTCCCTGACATTGGGATAGCCCAGTCACCCCTAACCCCCAGCCCCGTGATGGACAAGCTCACTTTCTTATAGGTAGCCAAGACATTATTTGATCGTAGTAAATCTAAACTGTCTTCCTCAGGACAGCTCTTCAAATATCTGAAGATAACTTAAAACTGTCATTGGCTTCTAGTTTCCTATAGGCCAAAGACAAACCTTCTTTCATGTTTTCTGAGGCCCCACATGCTATAGCCTTGCCCACCTCTCCCACTTTCGCCTGCCCTGTGCCCTTCCTGCCTGTCTCTGCTGAGGCCCGCTTACCCTCCCCTGCTCCTCATTTGCACCTTGCTCTATCCCCATTTACGGTGCCCTCTGCTCAGAACACTCTTATCTCCCCTCTTTGCCGAGTTACTCCACTCATCCTTAGAGCTCAGGTCTTAAGACACCTGCTCAAAGAAGCTTTCCCTGACCACCCCCAGGATGGATTCTTGTACCCTGTGTACCTGTCTATTGTAACACTCATCGCAGTTGTCATTTCTCTCACTTGTGTCATTCGATTGAAATCGGTCTACTCTGGACTGTATACTCCGTGAAAGCAGGGCCTTGTTATATTTCTTCTTCTGGAATATCCCCATCACCTAGCATGGTGCCACGGTCTATAGGCAATTAGTTAAATATTGATTAATATTGTTATTTTTTTATTGCACATGGCTGTTAGAAACAGTAAATGTATGCAAAAGCATTTTGTAAGCTCCAAAGCAGGTCCTATAATAATTTTAGGACTGATTACTTTTTTTTTTTTTTTTTTTGCGGTACACGGGCCTCTCACTGTTGTGGCCTCTCCCGTTGTGGAGCACAGGCTCCGGACGCGCAGGCTCAGCGGCCATGGCTCACGGGCCCAGCCGCTCCACAGCGTGTGGGATCCTCCCAGACCAGGGCACAGAACCCGTGTCCCCTGCATCGGCAGGTGGACTCTCAACCACTGCGCCACCAGGGAAGCCCAAGGACTGATTACTATTACTGTTTCTTCAACTACACTTTAGTCTCCTAGATGGACCTAGAAGTATACTCCCCATGCCTTCCTTCCCTGAGCCTCCTTTAGCTTGATAACGAATGACCTAGCATATAAACTGAGCCTTTTTCCCCCCTCTTCTTTCTCTTTTAATTGGCTGTTGAATTAAAAAGTAATC
The DNA here is from genome assembly GCF_937001465.1 of Orcinus orca. Classification (NCBI taxonomy): domain Eukaryota; kingdom Metazoa; phylum Chordata; class Mammalia; order Artiodactyla; family Delphinidae; genus Orcinus; species Orcinus orca. The sequence continues at coordinate 57,769,962 of NC_064571.1, forward strand.
TGACTAAATGAAGCCCGCCTAAATGTTCAATCTCCCCCTTCCCCTCATTCCTTTCCCCCCTTTCAATTCTACGTTTATTGGTCGCCTACTCTGTGTTAGACATCAAGCAAATAACCAGGGACACACATGAATGATGAGTCTCTGTCCTGAGGTATTTCTTGAAATCTTCTTTGTGTAAGAGGGTCTCCTGGGCCTCTCCCAGATCATGCTCGCCTGGTTACTTAGTTGTTTGATAATGCTCCTCCCAAAATGTGGCCCTAGGACCTTTGCACTTGCTGTTCCCTCTGCCTGGAAAGCTCTTCTCAGGAGGGAAAGCTCTTCCCTCCTGTGGCTCCTTCTCTGTATATTCAAGTCTTGGCTCAAATGTCATCTCATCAGACAGCCCTCCTCTGCCCACTCTCTACCACATTACTCTGTTCTGTCTGCAGAGCATTTGTCATCTGAAATTATCTTGATATGTCTGTTATATTTTTACTTTTTTGTTGTCTGTCTCTCCCCTCATTAGACTGTAAGCACCATGAGATCAGGGTCTGTGTTTTGTGCACTGCTGTTTGCTCGAGTCGCCAAGTAGTGGCAGCATCTAGCAGGTACTCAGTACTAAATAATTGTGGATTGATTGAACTTGACATTCCAGCGAGCTTCCAGAGGGCTCAAGCTGAGCCCTTCCCCTCCTGTGGTTTGGACACCATATCTCTTGTAATGTGCTTGTCCTCTGATTTTTTTTTCAGGGGTATTTGCCTCTTGCCAGAGGCTAAGTAACAAATGTTTCCTCATCAGCAGAAAGAAATCCTCTCCTTCTGTCTTAACCAAACCCAGTCTCCTTATCGAGAGCCTGGCTTCCTGCTTCCGGAAACTGTGACCCGAACTGCTTCCCAGGAATTTACCTGCCTTGTGTCTCTCCCTCAGGGCTCTACATTGTGACTTTTAAGGTGACAATCAGCTAATCCAATAACAGAATCCTGCTAATGTGCTAACGGGACAGGGTGAGAAAAAGGCTCCCAGCTCCCTTCCTTCTGACTCAGGTTACATCTGTGCATTTAACAGGGCCCTTCTGGAGACAATTAAATAAATGCTTTATTGAAACAATAAAATTAATAGGGGTCTCATGGAACTCAATGAAAGGTTTTTAAAAATTAACTTCATTGTTTTTTAAACTTCAGATTAAACTTTGCTAGGCAAGGGGGTGGGGCAGGGCCAGATTTTCATTAAAGCTGGTCCCTGACCACAGGGCCTCCTGTGTGTGGGGACAGTGAAGATCCCACGCCTAAGCTTTCCCTACGGAAGGGCCACTGCTGCCATTCTGAGGGCCTGGCTCCAAAGGGCTACCCCAGTAAGAGGCAAGGTTATGCTAAACCATAGGTCTGCTTCTGGTCCTGGGACTCTGTGACCTCATGGATTGACTAACCCTCTGCTTCATGAGATTTGGGTGCCCTAGGTCAGTTGTCCCATCAAAGGAAGTGTCATGATGGTATTTGTCATGTCGAATGAATGAAACAATGAAACCGGGGCTACTCATTCTGCCAGGAAGTGGGTGGGACGTTTGTCTGGTTCTGCATTTGTCTGGGTCCGGGCCCACCCACCTCATGATGTCGCCTCACAGCCCTTTCCCTGGCTGTGTAACCCATGGTCCCCCATTCCTCCCTAGGAACCATTTTCAGCCTCAAGAAAGGCCTAAGAAGTCAGAGTTTGTCAAATCAGAACCTGAGGCCAGAGATTTTGGAAAATCTGTGGAAGGTTCTGCTGGGGGTGGGGGGGCCTGGGGAGCAGGTGTGATGTGGGACCTGGGGACTTTCCCATGAGGAATTTGCCCAGCTTGGAGGGCACTGGGACCCTGGATGGCATAATTCTTGTGGAAGATGAGGTTCTCTGTCCAGATGGATGGAGCTGGCATAAGACTGTCTTCAGGATTCCTCATTATTCCTATCAAGGTAGCACGTTGATTCAAACCATCTGTGGGCTTGTGAGGTCTGATTAGACTTGGCGTTTCCAACTCTGGGCTCCCGACTTACGCCCTATGTGAGTGTGACGAGCAGGCTGGAGGTGCGGTTGAAGTCCGGCGTGGACCCTCTCTCTGACCCTCAGCGTCCTTGCCCCCAGTGACGCAGGGCACATGCAGCTCCAGTCCCCTCCCTTCCCCTGGGCTGCCAACAGGCATTGGGAGGCATTCTGAGCTGGAAGGCAGAAGGCTTCAGCACCCAGCTCTGCCCTTAACTAGGTGGGTAACTTAGAGTAAGTTATTCAGCCTTTCTGGGACTCAGTTTTTTCATCTGCAAGATGGGGATAATGATACCTGCTGTGGTTCTTTTGAGGGTCAAATGAGGCACAGGTGTGAATCACTTTGAAGTGCATGAAAAAAAGATTGTACAAATGTTGTTGTTTTCATTAATGGCGTTCCCTGTCACAGGGAACAAAGTTTTCCTGCCCTGGAGTTGCTATCCTCTGAGTACTGAGTTCAGGGCATCTTTGGCATCTGGAAGGGAGAATAAAGCTTTTGGGGGCCTTGCTTATTTACGTCTCTGGTCCCTCACTTCCCCTAGAGGGCTTCTACCCTCTTTCCCCCTCCAGTACTACCTAGTCTCCCAGACCAGAGGTTTCGGAAGTATCTTTAACTCTTCCCACCCTTTTATCCCCTGATATCTATTCTGTCAGCACATCTTATTTCTTCCTTTGAAATCCATCCCCGACTCACCTTTTCTTTCCTGGTCCCACTGACGTCACCTTAGTCTAAGCCATCATTTCCTGGGTTTCCCCAGGAGCTCCTCAATGGGTCTCCCCGCCCTTCCTCTGTCTCCCCTCCGTGCCTTGCTGCACAGGGCTATCAGCTTCATCTCCCCAACGGCCACCATTTATCAGGTCACTCCCCTGCTCAAGAAGAGCCAATAGCTCCCCAGTTACCTCATCAAGGCCATTGTCCTCTATGTGCTCTCAAAGTCTTCCACTCCTCTGCTACACATGCACTATGCAACTTGATTTCTTGCAGTTCCTTGCATTGCACCCTCCTCTACAACCAGACCCATTTGCTTACAGTCCCCCAAAGACGAGGTGCCCATTCCTACCTCTCTGCCTTTGCACAGACCATTTACCCTGCCTGGAGTGGGAATACCCTCTCCTAGACTCTCTGTCAATCCTCTCCAGTCTGCAGCAAGTCCCTGGTTCCCACCCACCCCCTGCCCCTGAATTTTCTTAGGAGGTTATCTTATGGGACTATCTCCCTGCTCTATGTATCCTAAATTCTTCTTGCTTATATTGGCAGTACTGATTTAGTGTCAATTATCTTTCATTTCTTGTCCCCCTGCCCTGCCTCCCTTACCTTGATTATAAACTCTCTGAGGGCCGAGACCCTGTCCTCTATCTTTCCTATAACATCTAATCAAAGTCTGGATGTCCTGTAAAATCGTGGTTGATTGAATGGACAAAGAGATCTGGTGTGATGCATGGAGACAGTGTGGAGATTCTCTATTTTAAACAGAGATTTCGTGTCCCCTTCCCTCCTCCCCTACCCCACTGCTGCTCTTCAGAATCCAACCCCCCCCCCCACAATCTTCATCCATCAGTAATAAAGCAGGAACAATAGGGGGTTTCTTTCTAATTAAAGGGAGCAGTTAGTGTTTCCACTTCAAAGCCCCAAGAGAGAAGACTTTTGTTCACAGGGCCTGGGAGCTCTGGGAGCCCGGGCTGGGTGGGGAAGTGGAGCTTCAGGCCCAGCCAAGCATTAAGCTCGTGAACCTGAGATCCCCAACCCCTTTCCCCCACCCCCCACCCCCGTTTGCAGGCAGAGAAGCTCAAATTTAAAACAACAACGTAATTTGGTAACTCGGGTTCTGATAAAACAGTTGGGGGAATTTCTTCTCTCCTAGCGTCTGAAGCCAATGTTATTACAGGTGTGTGCTTGTCTCTCCCAGCTTCCCCAGCCCCTGTCGCCCCGCCACACACACAGAGCACACACACGTGCCACTCCACACGCTCACACGTATGTGGGACTCACAGCATGGCGCTCGCCAAGTGGCTGCATCCTCTTACCCCTGTTCCCAGGGCACTCTGGCCTGGACGATCCCACACTCCCGGTTACTCTCACACGTGTCATCCACCTCTAGGTGCTCAGGAGCGAGGTGCTCTGGCTCGAGACTGTCCCGTTCTCTACTCAGCTGCAAGTCAGCTTGGCCACAGACTGATCCCGTACGCTGGGCCCACGCTGATTCCCACCCTGATTATAAGCTGGCTCCTACCTCTGACCACAGATTGAGACCCCAAAGTGGCCACAGACTGAGCATGGATCTGGTCATAGACTGAAGCTCCAAAGTGCCCACAGAGTGTGTCCTAACAGTAGACCCAATAAAGAGCGTAGTGGGTGTTCGGTCTAGCAAATCATCTCACAAATTCAATCCATTGATAAGGGAGGTGGGAAGAGAGCTCTTGGTTTAGTTCCACTGCTGAAACTCTGTAAAGCCCACATTATCCATCCCTCCATCCCTCCATCCCTCCATCCTACACTGAGCACCTATTCTTCGCCATATAGTGCTGAACAAGGCTAAATACAGACCCTGTGCTCAAACATCTCAGCGTTAGATAAACATCATGGGTCTGGGCATTTTACAATCCTGTGTTCAAGTTCCTCCTCCTTGATTTACTAGCTGGATCACTTTGGACAAGTTACTTAACCTTTCTAAGTCTCAACTTCCTCACGGGCAAATGGGGGCTAATAATAATAACGACCTCTAGGGACGTTAAAAGGATTAGATGACGTGCTCTATCAGGTGCAAACACAGTGCGTGGCGCATAGAACATGCTCGATAAATAATAATGATCATTCGTTTAGTTGTTATTCATTCCAGTGGGGATGTAGACAAACATGCCTAAAATTACAAAACAGCATAAGATCTGTCCTGGTTCCATGTACCAGCGAAGGAGGAACCCAGAGGAGACTCTGGGTCTGCTGGGGATGTCGGGGGGGGGTGCTTTTGTGGGAGTGGGGCTTGGGAGTGGGGTGGAGGCAGCCCTCGGATAGAGGCTTGTGGAAGTACGATTTTGCTTGACTGACCAGGCCTGTTGGGTCCAAGTGGAGGAAAAGACGCGCAGATTCCACTGGGGTCAAGAATGGCGTCCCCTGCAGACTATGGGCAGAAAGTTTTAAAGGTCACAGGGAGGTACTATTCTTATGACATGCCACTAACTGGTGAAGGCAACAACCGTCTATGCATCCAGGACCGTCTCAAAGGGCATCTGATGATGGTGAAGGATGGTGATGTGGACACAATGTTGTGATTGTGGTAAAGCAATGACATGGTTAAGAAAAGGATGGCTGAGGTCTTCCAGCTGCACACCTCCCCTCTGCTCTGACCTGGCTTTCTGTCTCCTTTTCTTTCCTGCTTCCACTCCCTTCCCACTTCCTTCACTCTCTTTTGTCTCTGTGCGGCACAGTGAGACACCTTTGTCCTCATCACTTGCCTTCCTCATTCCCCCGAAGGCCCCTGGGTCCCAGCTCCAGTTTGGCTTGACCGAGGCGGGCTGTTTCCGCACACGTGATGACGCCAGTATGGGGCATGGCCGCCCTGCTGCGGCCTTGCTTACTCCCCTGATTATTTCTCCTTAATTGAGCGTAAAGAATGTGAGGAATGCGGAGTAGACCGCGTGAGGAGGGCTGCTGCGGCCCCCGCGGGGATCTGGGGATTCGGGGCTCTGGATGGGAGAACTGCAGATGGCCACTGAGCCCCACGGAGTGTGTGTCATTCCTGGCGCTCCCACTCCCTCCCCACCGTGATGGGCCCAGTTCTCCAACCTTTGATCCATCCCTTCACTGTTCTGGGGCTTTCTTCTCCCTCCTTTCTGCACAAAGAATTTCACTTCTTTGTAAACGGGCCACAGTCTCCTCTCTTCCCCGGAGTCTGCCTTGATTTAAACCCATTTGACACTGACAATTCTTACCAATCTCTAAATTCCAGGTGGAACTCTAAAAGCCATTTACTCCCCTCTGGTGAAGGAAGGGGAAGCGATGGCTACCCCGCAGCTTGCTGGGCTGTGGGAAGATTTGTGAGTCCAGGTGTGAAGCCGGATGCTTACGTGTCAGGAAGGCAGCCAGGTGAGTTGCAGCTGGAGCGTGACTGTGAGGGAGGTGCTGTGTGAGCCTCTCTGTCTCTTTCCTCTGCCCACTCAGGGTCCAGCCTCCTGCCTTCTCAGGTGGAGTGTGACGTGGAAGAGAAAGCGCAGGTCGGGGACTCAGACCTGAGTTCGAGTCCTGCCCCTGTCCCATTGTCTAGTAGCTGTGTGACCTCAGGTGAATTATCTCTTCCTCTCTGAGGCTGTTCCCTCGTGTTTAAGAGGATGGTGGTGTTTCTACACTTGCAGAGTTGTCAAGATGAAATTAGATGCGTTCAAGCCTGTGAGGCACACAGTAAGTACTTAGGAAGTATTAGTCTGGCTCTTTCCAGGAGACTGGAAGAAGGGGGTGAATTTTTCTAAAAGAGATTTTGCTTCTGTGGTAAATGCACTAGGCTATCCCTGGAGATCATCGAAGGGACAGAGCGATGCTGAGGGACCCAGTCCTAAAATTTCCACTCAGAGGCCAGTGGATCCCAAAGCTGCAGATGAACGGGATGCCAGAGAAGTGCCGGGCTGGGGGGACCCGGCCATTCCGGAGCTGCCGCTCTGGCTCCTTAAGAGAGGACAGTGACAGCTTTCTTCCTTCCCCTCCCCTCCCCCAAGGCTTGACCAAAGGCGATGGCCCATCCTGCAATGGGAGGGTCTATTTAAAGAAAACTTCCTGCCTAGGAGAGATGTTCTGTGTTGAGATAGCTAATCCTCCCAGAATAGCTGAGCGTGGGCTGGTCTCCTTATTTTGGCAAACAGGACCTGGATGGGGCCTGGCTGGGGTACAGGCCAAGCTCACCCAAAGGCGGGGGCTGGGCAAAGTGGAACTCCCCGGCCCCTTCCCACGTAGCCTCTGCTGGCTGCCTGCGGCCTCCTGATTCTTCCATTCACTGGCAGGCGGCTCCCTGGAGGTGCTCTGTCAGAGGGGCAAGGCCTAGAAGGCACCGATTATATTCTGCAACCTTCCTGTTGTTAGCGCTTTGCGAACTTCTCTTGAGATGAACGTTCAAAATCAAGTGGGAAGTAAATGGGCCTCGTGAGTGATGGCATAGGGAGCTTTATCGCTGGCGGTGTTCATGAGCAGGGCCGTGGGCCCCTTCGTCTTTATGGCATCTGGAATGCTGGGTATTAGCGGGGCTTAGGACAGAGGCTGACCTGCCGGGCTGACACTGACATGTCCCTCCATTTCCCAGAGACAGACGCAGAGGCAGCATTGCTGCCCTCCCCTCTGCGGCAGGAGGTACCCAAGGAGGACCCCAGGGTCACCATCAGTGAAGCTGATCCTGCGGCTAGAGGCAGAGGTAGGAGAAGGGCGTCAGGAATAGGAGGGGAGTGTAGAATGAGGGTAGCAGGCTTGGGGTAGATGAGGGTGGAGGATTCATCTGCAAGAATCTATTTGCCCCGGGACCAGGCTGAATCTTTCTGCAAAGTCAGCCACTAGACCTCTCTCCTTCTCAGAGCTGCAACCCTCCTGGAGCAACTCTGTGCATTGTCCCCTCCTCTGGCCCCCATCCCCATTCCCATCTGGGTCTGCATTCCTGTTCATAGCCACAGCAGTCCTGGCAGCAGCCATGGCTGAGCCACATCTGGGGCTCTGATGGCCACATCTGTATCCGCCCCTTTCAGAGCTGGTTCTTTCTATTCTGACTTTTATCTGCATCTGTGGAATCTGGAGGGGATCTGTGCCTGGTGGATTCCCAGCCCCAGGAGCTGTCAGTTTCCGGGGGAGGGCTGGGGAGGACTCCATGTCACCAGGCCCAGAGGACCTGTTCTGATGGGCTTCGGTCGGGGGCAGCGGCTCCCACCTCTCTGCAGTCATGGATTCCTGGCTCTTTGATTCCAGGCAGAGACAGCTGGGGAGGAATCGCACCAGAGCCTCACACCTCCCTCCCCAGGCTCCCACCCTCCCCCAGTCTGACTCTGCCTATGCCACTGGCCCCTCTCCTCCAGGAGCTAATTATACTTATGATTGTTACTGAGTCTGGGTTATGGTTCCCAAATGACACTGGGGGTGGTGTCAGAAGAGAAAGACCATGCATGCTGCATTTGAGTGGGAGATGAATGTGGGGAGGGAGGGAAAACAAGATGGGACTGGGTGCAGGTGCTTTGGGGGGCCTCCTGGGCTGTCTCAGGGATCCCTGGACTGGTGTGGAAAGGCTCCAGGTAATGTCAACGTGCAACACTAGGGGCAAGGGTTGTGTGGTCAAGATGTTCTGTGCTTACAGGCCAGGAGTATCCAGGAGAGGACGTCTGGCTTTTAAGCCAGAGCACCTTGGGCCACAGGCTGGGTCTCCCAGCTGGCTTTTTGGTGGCTAGAGTTCCCTGGCTGGGTCACCTTCTCAAGACTGCTGGAGAGTGGTGGGGATGGGGGTGGGACACACAGAGCATTTCTTGCTGTGGTCCTTCATGGTGGAACAGACACCCTGGCCATGAAAACCCAGACAAAAAGCCTGACCCAGAAGGGGATAGAGGACTCCAGAGAGCCGATACCTTCCCTCTGGTCTGGCCCAGACCTGCTGATGTCCTGGGAACCCTGCAGGCCAGTGTCTACCTGAGTGAGGTCCTGTAGGATGAGGGAGGTAGACCCCCTGTTGGCTCCCCTCACTGGACTAGAGAAGACATAAAGTTCGGGGCAGAGAAAAGAAACCGGAGAGGTCCTGAATGGGAGAGTGTGTGAGAGTATGAACGAGCCCATCTGTAAGTGTGTGTGTGTGTGTGTGTGTGTGTGTGTGTGTGTGTGACAGGGATCATCCTCTGTGCTTAGAAGGCCATCATACCTGTCCTGATCCAGGATCCCCCCTACTGTGTTCTGGAAGGACCTTGTGATTTAGAGTGGCATTTTGCCTGGCACACTCCTCAGGATGAATCAGAATATTAGCTGAGCCCAAGTTAGAGCTGGCTGATTCGGAAGAGCACCCCACAGTGGTGGCATGAGGGTCGTGGTGGAGGGTCTCAGTGGTTCTGTAGAGCTGGGAGTTAACAGGTCTGGGGTTGCTTTCCTGGATCAAATCTTCCCACCTGTGCTATGAACCTTTTGTCACTCTGCAGTGGGTTTCCAGTGGGTCACAGCCCACTTTCACTCAATAGCCGAGCAGAGACCCTCATCTGTATCTCATCTGATGGGAGTTGATTTGGCTTCTAGAACGGCCATAACCTTCCTCATGCGGACAGAAGATATACCAGTTGAGATCCCATACTTCCGCTGTGAGATGATCCTGATGGGAGCAGTGACTCCAATCACATCCAGGGTTGGTGGCACTTCACCTGAGTAACTAGCCTAATCTTTCTGAGCCTTGGTTTTCTTATCTGTAAAAACAGTAGTAATAGGGCTTCCCTGGTGGCGCAGTGGTTGAGAGTGCCTGCCGATGCAGGGGACGCGGGTTCGTGCCCCGGTCCGGGAAGATCCTACATGCCGCGGAGCGGCTGGGCCCGTGAGCCATGGCCATTGAGCCTGCGTGTCCAGAGCCTGTGCTCCGCAATGGGAGAGGCCACAACAGTGAGTGGCCCGTGTACCGCAAAAAAAAAAAAAAAAAAAAAAAAAAAAGGTAGTAATAGTAATGCCTAAGGCGTTGGGTTGGTATTAATTAAACAAAACAAGAAATAGAAAAAACCGCTTACAGTGCCTAACACCTCATAAATGCTCCATGCATGTCAACTCTGTTTGGTAATTCCCACCCCACCACAGACACCTCTAGGCCAGGCTTATGATTTACAACGATCAGGATGAGAGTCTGGAGTTGGGGCTATAGTAAGGTTTTGGATGAGGATTAAGATATGGGGTTAAATTCAGCAGTTTTGAATAGTGTTTGGGTTGAGACTGCTTTGGGGTTCCTGGGAGGTCTGGGTGTTAGCACCGAGTTTGAGGTTTGGATGACATTTAGGAAGGAAGGCCCTGGGAGAATTACAGTTAGGGATGGAGTTGCCCTTGAGGAGGCCTTTCTGTTGGGAGCAGAATGGCTACCTCTGTCTACATGCCACCATGCACTCAGGAGTCACACTAGGACTCTGCAAGTCTGCCTTCTGAGGGGGTACCCCAGCCTGCCTAAGCCTGGAGCTTTTCCCAGGATGACCCCCACCCCTCAGCCTCTGTTTGGTGGAAAGAGCAATGCACAAGATCAAGGCCTTTTGGGGGGAGCCCCAGGAGGTCAAGGCTGGAGAGAAGGCAGGGCCAGTGTTCTGGTTGTGCTTTGGGGCCAGTCCCATCCCTCCAACACACTAACACTCTGTCTCCCCGCCTCCAGCCCTCCCACTCTCAGCACACCCACTGGGATCTGAAGGGCCTCTGATCCCAGGGTCCTATGGCCCCAGTTCCCTTGCACATCTCACAGGGAGCAGACGGGGAGAAACCCTGGCCTGGCCTGGGTGCCCTCCATCCTACCCTTCCCCACCTCCAGCCTCCGCCTCCTGGGAGAGGGTAGGACACAAAGACAGATCTTTCCTCCAGCCCCATCCTCCTCCCTCTGGCCTTTCTCCCTCTCCCTCTCCGGGCTGGCAGAGGCCAAAGAAAACAGAGCTTCTCCAGCTCACTCTCTCTCTCCCTCACTTCCTGCTCCAGGAGGATGGTTTACTCCCTCCCCCGCCCTGGCTCGGGACCTGGCCTTGGTGTCAAGTTTCTCCAGAGCTTCCAGAAGCAGAGGCCCTGCCTGGGCTCAAGCTGGACCCCTCACCTCTCTCCCTTTTACCTCTTCCGTGTTGTTTTCTCCCTTAACCCAGGGCCCTGTGCCTCAATTTCCTCAGAGTTAAATTTTGTTTTTCAGGTAGTAGACAGGTCCAGTGGAAGGAGGTTTTCTTGGGGGTAGGGGGTATGTGGGATGAGAGTAGGGTAGAGGAGGACAGAGCTGCTGGGGAGACCCTGTGGAATGGGTGAGAGAGTCCTGTGGACACAGGGATCAAATATACTTCCTTTTAGTGTATCGACGCAGTAGAGAAAACTCCTCTTCCAGCCCAGTATGAATGATGCCCCTGGAACTGTGTAATGGGGGACCCCGGCCAATGGGCAGCCTTGATGACCTTCCCCAGAGGTCCAAGACCCCCAGGTCCATTTGTGGCCTCCTGAATTTTGGATCCCTGCTCAATCCACTTTCAAGTCCACCTGCCCTCCCCCAATTCCCTCAGAGGATTCTCAGCCTCATTTCCTCTGTTCTGGATAGAGCTTCATGGAAGAGCCTCTCAGCTCCTGAGAGCGCTCCGGGGTTCTGAAGCCCTGGACTTCCACCTGCTCCACCTACCTGCCCTCTCTCTCTAACAGCAGGACTCTCTTCTGGCCCAGACCATCCTTTCTCCTGTCTTTTTCACCTGCGCTCCCCAGCTTCCCAACCCAGAACTTGGGTCCCCTTGAAGTTATTGCTTAGTTGACTCAGAAACAGAAATTAAACAGATGGGCTCTAGTGTCACACTCCCTAGATGTGAGTAGTGACTCCATCACTCACCTTGGGCAAGACACTGGCCACCTTACTTGTGAAATAGGGATGGTAACTGTATCTACCTCCTAGAGCTGTTGTGAGGATTAAACGAGATGATGCAGTAATGCGTGTAAAGGATTTAGTGTGGAGCCTGGCACATAGCATACATCTGGCAGGTGACAGCTATTATTATTATTACCGTGTCTTCTGATCACTCACCTGCACCTGAAGGCAATTCCAGAGAGACTACTGAAGGATGGTAGAAGAATGAGGGTGTTGCTCTCCATAGGACTGGTTGGTAGGAGTCCTGGTTTGCTGACCACTGTGTAATACCTATCCCCGCATTTAACACGAAGTTGGGTCTTCCTTCTTTCCTTCCATCCTCTTCCCTTCCTCCCTCCTTCTCTCTTTCTTTTCTGAACTTAACACTTTCTAAGACTCTCCTCTGGACCAATGCTTTGCTATGCACTAAGGATACTACAATAGATAATAACAAACAGCCTGAAGTCTGGTCTAGGAAGGGGGCGTAGGCAAGAATATAAACCGGAAAAAACAATACTGTATCTTCGTTGCTGTGGTAGAAGTATGTACAGATATGGTGGAGCATAAAGGGCTGAGTTAGTGAAGCTTCAAAGCTGAGGGGTCCTGAGCAGGTTTCCAGGCAGAGGGAACACTTGAGCAATGACACAGAGGTGAGAAATACCGCATTTTATTGGGAATATCTTCTCCAGTCTGGAGTTGAGGACCAAGAGTGTGAACACGGGATCTGCAGAGAATATCTTTCTTCTGGAGAATGCTGGAAAAGCAAAATTTGCTTGCTCCTTCTAGAGTTCATCTAGGAAAGAGCTTCCTGCAGTTATCTGAATGGCTTACTCTCCTCTCCTCTCCTCCTTCAAGTCTTTACTCGACTGCCACTTTCCCAGGGAGGACTTCCCTGACCATCCTATTCTGAATGGTGACCTGCCCCTCCCTCCACAGTTCTATCCCCCCATCCTTCAACTTGCTTTATTTTTTCCAGAGCACTTATTGCCATCTAACTTTCTATATGTTTAATTAATTTATTTTTTAGTTTTTATTTTTAATTTATTTTATCAAAATATAATTGATTCACAATGTTGTGATAATTTCTAGCATAAAGCAAAGTGATTCAGTTATATATATATATATATATATATATGTACATTCTTTTCCATTATGGTTTATCACAGGATATTGAGTATATTTCCCTGTGCTATGCAGTAGGACCTTGTTGTTTATCTTATTTTTTTGTTTTGTTTGTCTCCTACTACAAGAACGTAAGCTCCATGAAGACAGGGATTTTAAAAATTGAAGTGTTGTGTTAGTTTCTGGTTTACAAAGTGATTCAGTTATACATACATATGTATATATATATTCTTTTCCATTATGGTTTATTACAGGATATTGAATATAGTTCCCTGTGCTATACAGTAGGACCTTGTTGTTTATCCATTCTATATACAGTAGTTTGCATCTGCTAGTCCCAAACTCCTAATCCAACCCTTCTCCCTCTCTTTCCCCTTTGACAATCACAAGTCTGTCTCTACGTCAAAGACAGGGATTTTTGCCTGTTTTATTCACTACTGTATCCCTAGTGCCTGAACAGCCTGGGGACTCAAGGAATATTTGTCAGATTAGTCCTCGTCCCTTGATTCATGGAGGAAACATATTTGACTCTTTCTAAATGGGCCAAGTATGGTGCTGGTGAGCTGCAGCCAATGACCCCAAATGGTGAGCTGTAGTCTAATTCATAGACTAGCTGCATCAGAATCACTTTAAGGTACTTGCTACAGATTCTGGAATCCCATTCAAAACCTAATGCATTAGTATTTCCACAGGCGGATGCTGCATTTTAGCAAGGTTGTTTGGTGATTTGATGTGTACCATGGTTAGAAACTATATCTAGACAATCTGGCAAACAGAACATGCCTCCTTCATCAGTAGGAGACTTAGAGCATTGGGAAAGAATGCAGAGCGACCAGTCAGGAGGCTATAGTCATGGTCTAGCTCAGAAACAAAAGTGGCTTTGACTAGGGTTGAGAGTATTAGAGATGGAGAGAAGTGGGTGGATTCAGGGGATGTTCCGGAGCTGAAATTCTGAGATGAATTGCATATGGCAGATGAGGGAGAGGAAGTGTCAAGAATGGGCTCTAGGGTCCAGGCTTATCCACATGCATAGATGAAGGCGCCATCACTCAGATGAAGGGCCCTGGAAGAAGACCTAGTTTGGGGATAAGATTATGAGTTTAATCTTACATATACTGAATGTAAGGTGCTTTTGGCAATCAGGGGGGAAATGTCAAATCAATAGCTATATGCCCAGAACAGGGGATTTCCAAAGCCAGTCATCTGAAAGCATGATGTTCAGAATGGAAGTAGTCGGCTTTCAGCTAAGCAAGAAAACAGATCAAAGGAGTTAATGTGAGCTCCCTCAGCATGTTTACCTGTCAAGTTAAAAAGTATGCAAACATATATATATAGTTTCCATCGTGACAGGCAAATAAAGTAATGGAACCTAAAATAAAATTACATGTGCCCTGAACTTAATTATGCTAAGGAAAACAAAACAAAACAAAAAAGGCAGGAACTATACAACTGTGAAATGCATGTGTAGCTCTTAGTGAAAGGTTTAAATCTTGCTGACACCAATACGAAATGATGGGTTGTGATTCATAGGGAAGGTAATGTGATTTCTGCAGATGGGCTCTGACCTGGGGCGCCCCAGCTGGAGCTCAGAGAGTGGTTCTAATTGAATCAACACTGGGCTGGGTGGGGGTGGGGTGGAGATGCAATGTCTACTAGGAATGTGGGAAGAACAATCTCAATGCATTTTAAACAGAAGGGAAAAAATGGACCAACAGACAAGAGGTGGTTCACACAGAAAAAGGAGTTTAGAAAAACAAGACGCGTCAGGCTTCTCCAGCCTGGCCCGGGGGAGGGAAATATAAAAAGTGAAGATTGGGAGCAGCCTGGTGACCAGACAATGTCCATTGTTTTGCCGGGTGAGAGTTGTTTCCCAGGCGTCTCCTAAGCTAAGGGGAACTATCACCTTAACTGCCCTTTGCTTTGATTCTGAGCTCACCAAGCAGCCTTCTGGTGAATAATTCTAGTTAATAAAGAACACTTTCTAAGCACAGTAGAGAACATTCTTCTAAGCCCTTTAATACATTCTCTCATTTGATCTTCACAATAACTCATGCTATCAGTGACTATTATTACCTTTATATTGCAGATGATGGAATGGAGGTACAGAGGCTAATTCATTTCCCCAACATCACATAGGTAGTAAGTGAGAGCTGGGATTTGAACCTAGGCCATTGGACACCGAGGTCCCCAACTCTGAACCACTTCCTTGCCCTTGCATACCCAGTTGGTGGATTTGGTTGGGAATTTAAGTATTCTGGTTCCTGTTGAGGGAGTGAGGGGTCGATCCCATATTAATTTAATAAATTGGATCTCTTGTTTCCATAGCTGCTTCTGAGAATTTTGGTTATCTGAGTTTGTTGCGGAGAGGCCAGTAGAACACCCAGTTTCTGTCCTGAAAGGCATGGGACAGAGCTGGAATGTGGTCTCAACATAATTGCTGCTCCGGGCAGCTCACCTAGTGCCCAGCGCGTGGATGGAGGATCTTTTGCTGAGGTACTGAATGAAGTGGGGGCGTCACCTGAGGGACTCTGAGGGATCTCCAGGCAGCACCCTTGCTAACGGCCCCCAAACAAAAAGATGACACTATTTTTGACAATTTTTAGCAAATTTTCAATATTGAGAAAATTTTTTCCCTGTCAGTTGCAAACTCAGACTGCTTAAATGAATGTTTGTTAACACAACTCCATACTTGTGTTTGAAACGTAGTTACGGAAGAAGAAACAAATTCTACTCGCAGACGTAAATCAAACCAAAAATGCACACAGAATGTAGAGCAAGGCCCGACCTTTCAGTGTGTTCAATTTTGGGGAGAAAAGTATCTAAAAAGGCTTCTTGCCCACTGCTACCCACCCCGTCCCCCCACCAAAGGTTTCAAATGGAAGGAAAGTAGACATTTTACAAACTCTAAGTCTTGAATGGCTACAAATGTCTGTAATTTGGAGTCATTTGTTGGAGGCTATGTTTCTATATTGCCGTCTGGAATGATAAACTTGTGGAAAGGAAAGGTTCCCAGCTTCAGTGTCTCCAAAACGCCACGTGAGCACTTGGATGGTGCCTGAAGGCAGGGTTAAACAAATCAAACTCCAAACCAACAGAGTTCGTTACTATTTTCTTTTTTAATTAATTAATTTATTTATTTATTTTGGGCTGTGTTGGGTCTTCGTTGCTGCGCACGGGCTTTCTGTTGTGGCGAGCAGGGGCTACTCTTCATTGCGGTGCGCGGGCTTCTCATTGCGGTGGCTTCTCTTGTTGTGGAGTACGGGCTCTAGGCGCGCGGGCTTCAGTAGTTGCGGCGGGCGGGCTCAGTAGTTGTGGCTCGCGGGCTCTAGAGCGCAGGCTCAGTAGTTGTGGTGCACGGGCTTAGTTGCTGTGTGGCATGTGGGATCTTCCCGGACCAGGGCTCGAACCCGTGTCCCCTGCATTGGAAGGCAGTTTCTTAACCACTGCGCAACCAGGGAATCCGAGTTCTTTACTATTTTAATGTTATTATTTTTCAACTTTTAAGTTTTGAAATAATTATAGACTCACAGGAAGTTGCAGAAACATGTACAAAGGCTCATGTGTCTTTCACTCCGTTTCCCACAATGATAAATCTTGGATATGATTTTTAATTAAACAGAGAAAATTAAAAATTGGCTCAAACCCTTCTGTGGCAAGCTTTCAGAAGACTGAATTTACACTTGAAAGATCACATTGATTTAAACAATGAGAGGAAAACATATTTTTTGCCTGGTAAACTAATTTGAAGAAGTTTAAAATGTATATGGACATTTTATTTCTTTTCTTTTAAAAATGTAGAAATTGGTCCATAGTCATAGTTAAGTGAGCATCCAAGCTCCTGTTACTTACAGCTCTGTGTAATCTGAGCCCTGACCACTGGTCCAGACTCATTTCCAACTCTTCCTCCATTGTTTTCAGCATTCTTAATGCATCACTTTAGCAATTAAAAATGTCAGCTCCTGTAATGAATAGTTAAAAAAAAAAAAGTCTGGAGTAATCATTAAAATTTCAGTGATTTGGGGCCAAATGAATTTGCAGGCATTTTCAGTAATATAACTACTTTCATTTATGGCAACTGAGAAATTCATGGCAAGGGAAATTAATAATTTATTGTGTTTATATGTGTCACTTACTTCCTCCACCCCACCCTCTTATGACTGCAATAGAAGAGAGGAAAATTATTTTAGCCATTTAAGTCATATTTGTGTCTCCCATATTTTTGGGAAAAAATGGCAAAACATTTGCGAGGTCTTCTTTGGAATGAGGGACATTTTATGCAAAGCTTTTTTCTTATCATGCTCTTTTGTCCATCTCTCTCATAAAATAATTTGCTAACTTGAAGTCTCAAAATTTTCTTGAAACTGTAATTGGCTCTAAGAGAAGGTTCAGTGGGATGCCTTGTAGAATTTAACCCGTGTATTTATTCCAAGGTATAATTTCTCTAAGACTCCTATTAGAGGTGAAACTATCACACAAATTGGTTGTGATACTTTAACTTCACAGAAGAGAAATCTTAAATCCTTGTTTAAAAAAATCCATCAGTAATAAAACAAAACCTTACTTTTTACAGAGATTTTTGGAGAGCCTGACATCTAGTTATTCAAAATCACAAGATACAATATTTAAAAACCTCTAAGTGATTGGAAACTACTCAAATGCCCAGAATAGGTAAATTGTGGCTTATTCATACAAAGGAATATTATACAAAAGTGTGAATCAATGAACTGCAGTTGTGTACATGGAAAAATATAGATGACTCACAACTCTAATAGTAAGCAAAAAGGCCAGACGCAGAAGAGTATGTATGGGTTGGTTACATTTATATAAATTTTTTTAATATAAATTTTAAAATAGGTAAAACTAATCAGTGGTGTTGTAAGTCAGCCTTCGGGGGGTGGGGTAGGGTCAATATTCCAAGGGAATAGGAGAGGGGTTTCTGGGATGCTGGGAATGTCCTGTTTTCTTGATGTTGGTTACCTTGTGTGTTTGATTTGTGAAAATTCATCAAGCTACCTACTTAACAGTTTTTTCACTTTCACCGCGTACAATCCCATAAAATGTTAGAAAAAAAAAGCCAGTAAGTACAATGGGATTATGGGAGAGCCTGGGTGGCTGGCAGGCATCCCAGCATCCTTCACTCCAGACATGATGGCAACCTCCGTTCAATTCTGTCTCAGATGGGGTGGCGGATTGTGGGGAGGTGGGGCAGGCTCCATGGAGACAGCAGAGATGGTCTCTAATTATACTTTTCCTTTTAGAAAAAGGAATTTTTTTTCTTTTTCCGAAAGAAGGATTTTAAATGATAGTTCGTGGAAGAACCTCCTTGATGTCATCTACCCTTGGAACACTTTTTTCACTGACAAATCCGTGTGACTAAACCCGCACCCACATTCCTAGCTCAGCCTGACAGGGCAGGGCGGTGGCACCCAGAAGGCTTGGAGTAGCACGAAACTGCCTTCACACGTCAGCACTGCTTCTCACCTGCCCTGGGACCTTGAGCAGGGTCTGCTCTCTATGCCTCAATATCTACCTCATAGGTTGACACTGAGGATTAAATAAGGCCTCCCAAGGGATATATAGCGTGCCCAGGACACTCCCTCACATGTGACAGGCATTTGAGGAGTTGTTCCTGACTTACATTGTCTCTAATTTTCCCTCTGCTCAGTAGGTATTATTTTTATTTTACAAATGAGGAAACAGAGCTTGCGTGAAGCAAGATCACACCTACTGAGTGGCAGAGTAGGACTTGAACCCCAAGTGCCTAACTTCTCTGATAGGCTGCCTCAGACTCTGTGCCTGTGGCTGGCCATGCTGCTGCAGTTCCAGGACCCCTGGGGGATGAGCTCCCCGGACCTCTGATTATTTCATTTTCCCAGCTCCCTTGGCTATAGTTCCTGGAAGTCATCTTTCTTTTCTCCCACCCTCTTGCCTACACGACAACCTCTTTCCTCTCCTCCCGCTGGCCCCAGGGTCCCAGATACCAGAAATCCACAGAACGATCTAACTGTGCCCTTCCCTGGGCCAGCGCCGATTTGCCCTCTGGGCTAGCAGTGTCCAGCTTGGGGAGGCGGTCCTGCCCACACCAGGCTTCCTACATCTGGAATTGGCCCAGAGGACCCAAGAAGAGGGCCCAGTGCTGTTGAGCAGGGCAAGTTATACAATTTTCAGGGCTCAGTGCAAAAGAAGAATGCAGAGCTCCTTGTTAAAAAAAAAATTAAGAATTTCAAGCCAGCGACCATAGAGCATTAAACCAAGCATGGACCCTTCTGAGCATGGGATACTGGGCCTCCCCGCTTGAATCCTACCTTGTGGTTCTACTAAATAGAATCCTGATGTCTGTGGCCCTAGGTACCGGTGCAGACCCTAGGATCCGAGCTTGCTGGATTCCTTGGTTTCCTCAGAAGGGACTAGATTGTCAGTGAAGTCAATAGCCTGTGTGTGCTCAGGGCCTGAGCAGAAAGACTGCAGTGACCTGGGGACTTGCAGCCCCAGTGATCTAAGGCTCTGAGGTCACACTAACCTCAGGTATTAGGCCTCTGTTGTGTGGCCTCAAGCTCCAGGGCTGTGGCCTGGCTGGTGGGGCCAGTGTGTGGTAGGGGGTAGGGGGATGGGGTGGTGGGATGGTGATGGGGAGATGAAGTACCTGCGGAGTAGCTTAGAAGGCCAAAGGCAAGGGTGAGGAGGTGCTTGGGGTCTGGACCTTGGAGGGAAGAGAAAGATATAGCCTCTGAGGTTAAAATGCTTCAGGCCGGACTTCAGGAAGCTGGGGCTGGTGCCGTATAGACTCTCAGCCTGGAATGGCCTTTGGTTTCTGGGGCTGTGGAGGGCTTCCAGTGGCTTCCAGAACTTTGTTGGGCCATGAGTGGGGCTGATGACCTCTCTCTCTCTTCTTCACCAGGGGCTTCTGCATGTCCTGTATCCAGGGCAAACCGTTCTGAGTGTGTGGACCTCTTCCACTCCCCTCCACCCCCAATTACACTACCCCTTCCTCTAGACCATCTTAGCACAGACTCAGACAGGAAGAGCACAGCCTTTGGCATTAGAGAGATCTGGGCTCCAATTCTGACTTGGTCATTTACTAGCTGTGTGACCCCAGCAAGGCAACTCAACCTCTCTGAGTCTTGATTTCCCCAAAAGAGGGTAATGAAAGTACCTGCCTCATAAACTGGATGTGAGGATGAAATGAAAAAATATAGCCAGAGTGCGTGAGACTCAAAACGAAATAATGTCTGTGGGACAGAAGCTCCCAGCACAGTGCCTGGTGCCCAGTAGGGGCAAAAATGTAAACCATTTGTTCATCTTCTCGCCAGCTGTCCCTAGTGTCCCTCCGGCACTTGGGGCCTCCTTAGATCCCATCTCTCAAGTTCCCCTAGACAGCTTATGTCACGTGTCTCTCTGGCTCGGCAAGCAGCCACGATGAGAGGGTCTTGTGAACACATGGAGGGAGCAGTGTGCCTTGGCAGGAGGCCTGGAGGTCTGACGACCTTGGGCAGATCCAGTGAGAGGGACAGCCCAGCTGGCTTACTCTGCCCACTGGTCCCTGCCTCTGGTCAGATATCCCAGTAATCTGCCACTCACCCCAGGCTGGTATAAACCTCCAAGCCCCCATGGGCCTCAATCTGTTTGTTCCTTGGCC
The DNA here is from genome assembly GCF_937001465.1 of Orcinus orca. Classification (NCBI taxonomy): domain Eukaryota; kingdom Metazoa; phylum Chordata; class Mammalia; order Artiodactyla; family Delphinidae; genus Orcinus; species Orcinus orca. The sequence goes on from NC_064571.1 coordinate 57,790,248, forward strand.
AACAATTCAGACCCTAGCAGTCAGCTCCGCTGCCACATTCTTCCTTACCCTCTTTCTCCTCAGCCAATCCTAATCCTCTCTTTACTCCTCTGGCCTTCATCTTTTTTTTTTTTTTTTGCGGTACGCGGGCCTCTCACTGTTGTGGCCTCTCCCGTTGCGGAGCACAGGCTCCGGACGCACAGGCTCAGAGGCCATGGTTCACGGGCCCAGCCGCTCCGTGGCATGTGGGATCTTCCCTGACCGGGGCACAAACCTGTGTCCCTTGCATCGGCAGGTGGACTCTCAACCACTGCGCCACCAGGGAAGCCCTGGCCTTCATCTTTTTTCCAACCCCATTTAGCCCTCAGCCTGCCCTATCTCACCAGGTACTAATCCAAACCCAACCCCCTCCACCCCTGCCTAGCATTTCCCCCCTTCGCTCTCCATCTGCCCTCTCCCACTGGGCTCTGGAGAGAGTCTGTGTACCCCTCTGAGATCACTGGAGGACCATGCATACCTCTAGCTGGAGGAGTGTTTGCCAGCCATTCCATTCTGGTGAGAGAGGATGCTCCAGGCAAGAGTGTGGGCCATCCTGCTGGCCCTCAGGCCGGGGGATGCCCCTGGAGTGTCCTCCTGCCTGCCCTCCTCCAGCCCCAGGGAGCATCACGGACTCCTGGGTACGGCGGCGAGTCAGGCCTGTCTCCGCTGTTGTTTATGTAATCCTTCCCTGCAGTAACGGGGTGTTTACTGTTGCACAAACACATTTTGGTTTAACGGCTGACAGTAAAACTGTCTGATAAAGTTTGATTTAGCGAAAGAAAGCAAAATAAATCTGGGGACACAGAGAGCTGTTGGGAGGAGAGACTCCTAGGGCTTCACAGAACGGGCAAGAGAGTGAGGGTAGGGGAGCGGGCTGCGCTCCCCTGGCCATTCTGTGTGTCTCCCAGGAGCACCTCCACCAGCTCCTCTGCAGAAAGCTGAGTTCTTGCTACATTGGTGAGCTCCCGGTCCCAGGATTTCCTTGCCAGAGCTCATGCTTGGGCTTCCTCCGTTGTCTGCCCTTTTGAATTGTCTCTATCCTTCAGTATCCGAGGTAATGTGTTCCTCCCCCTAGGGAGTCTCCCCTGATTGCTCCAGCTCAGATAGAGCTGGCAGTGTGGCCTGAGGGAAAGATCCTTGAGCTAGGAGACCTGAGGACTAGGTCTAATTCTGGGATTTATTAGCAGTGTAGCTGCAGGCAAGTAGCATTGCCTTTGGGGAACTCAGTTCACTCAGCTGCATGAGCAGGATAAGATACAGAAAAGGGCTCAGTTCTCGATAAAGCATTCATATCTGGTTCTCCTCTGAAATCTCACAAGGCATGTCTTGGCTGTGCGCTCAGCTTGTACTCCCCTCACAAAACAAGGTAGGGTGAGCATCTGTCCCGTGTGCGTGATGATTCCGCAGCCCGTTGCCAGTAGCTTCTTGTCGGGCTGTCTCCTGCTCCTGAGTTGTCAGTATACAGCTGGGGCGAGGCAGTAGGTACCTGCGAAATATTGTTTTGAACTTTTTATTGAAGTATAACATATAGACAGAAAAGAATACAAATCCTAGGAATATATCTTCATGCCACTTCTCAGACCGAACACGTCCATGTAATCAGCACCCTGATCAAGAAACAGAACATTTCCCCCACTCCCAAAATCCCATCCCTGTTGATACCTGCTCAAGGATAATTGCTGTCTTGACTTCACCATAAATTAATTCCACATGTTTTTGTTCTTTGTACGAATGTACATAAATAAACATAACATGTACTCTTTTGTACCTGGCTACTTTCTGCTCACATCATGTTTGTGAAATTCATCTATACTGCCGTGTGAAGTCGTAGTTCTTTCATTTTTCTTTGCTGTGTCGTATTTCATTACGTGAATAAATCACCGTTATTTATCCATTCTATCGTTGGGGGGCCTTTAGGTAGTTTCTAGTTTATGTATATCATGAATCGTGATGCCATGAACACTCTCGTACATGTATTTTGGTGAATGCATTTCTGTTGGATCTATGCCTAGGATGGAATTATTGGTTCAAATGGGATGCATACCCAAAGGGCAGCTTTAGAAGATATTGCTGAACAGTTGTCAAAAGAGGTGTGCCAATTTATGTTCCACTCAACCTTTGGTGTGGTCTGTATTTTTCATTTCAGCCACTCTGGTGGGTGTCTAGTGGTATCTCACTGATGGTTCAATTTGTATTTCTGATTACTAAGGAGGTGGGAGTACATTTTCATATGGTTATTGGCCATTTGTATATCATCTTTCGTGAAGTGCTTGTTCAAGTCTTTTGCCCGTATTTCTATTGAGTAGTTTGCCTTTTTTTTTTTTTGATTTGTAGAGGTTATGTATATAGTCTGGATTTGAGTTCCTTGTCATATATGTACATTTCATATATTTCTATGAAATTTTCTCACCTCCCCAGTCTCTTAACTGTGTCTTTTGAAGAACAGAAGTTCTTCCTCTTAATAGAATCCAATTTATTTAAGTTTCCAGGTCATGTGCTTTGACTGGTTGAATATAGAGTCATCTTCCTGGCTGACTTCATTCTTTCCTTCTGAGTCATCCTGTTTTCCATGTTCTGTTCTATGTTTTCTGGGGAAATACAAAGATGGTTTTCAAGGAAAACCCCATAGTTCAGGCCCAAACTCTTCACCTTGAAGCCGTTTTTCACTTGGAAGTGTTGCCTGAGAATCCCTGGTTCCTATGTCTGAGGACTTCCCAACCCTTCCCCTTTTCCAAGAATCCAGGTTAGTTTTGTGGACTAATCTTCCTTCTGCCACTTAAATATAGTTAGCTCACTCAAGAGAACCTAAAAGACCAACAAGCCAATGAAGAGTTGCTCCAACTCATTAATAATCAGAGAGATGCAAATTAAAGAATAATAAGATATCATTTCATAACTATTGGATTGGCAGAAGTTAGAGAGCTGTATAACACCAAGTGCTGGCTGGGACATGAGGGTCTAAAAATGTGAATGCTCTGCTGGGAGGAGTGTATCAGGACAGCAAGCAGGACTACTGATCTAAAATTATTGACACCCTGTGTACCGGCATTCCCCCTCACACAGGCCCAGGAGAGCATGGTAGGGGTGTGCATCACAGTATTGCATTGGTGACAGGGAGCATCTGGGTGTCATCCTTGGGGGAGTGGGTGGGTACGATGTGATGGCTGCATACCGTGGAGTATTATGTAGCAACTGGAAGCAACAAATGAGATGTGCACTCAGGAGCTCGCGTGGATCTCTGAAACATAGTGCTGGGTGGAAAAGAAAAAAAAACAGAAGGAGATATACAGCCTAATACCATTTGCATAAGTTAAAACTACTTCCACGCAAAAGAAATATAAACATTTTGCAAAAGCACAAACAAATCAAGAGATGCGTATACACTGTACACATTAAGAGAGTTGCCTGTGGGGGTATGGGAGTGAGGAAGAAGGATAAAAGGGGATTTAAAAGAACTCTGATCCCTCCACCTTATTTTGCTTAATGCATCTTCTGACTCCATCTTTAAAAATTTCCTTCTTCATAATTTCTCCTGGTTCTGTTCCCAAAGGTCTTGGGGCCTCACTTGTCAATCTCCCTTCAGACCAGCTCCTCTAAGGCCATATCTGACAACTTATAAGTTAACGTTTACAAATATCTGCATTTGTTCTGAGCAAGTACTCAGCACACTGCAGTGGCCAACACGTAGTGCCACGGGACTGGGGATTGTGGGAAACAGGAAGACCTGAGGGGGGACCCTGTCCTACTAGTCATGGTATCTGGCACCTGGGAGCCGCTCAGTCAGTGTCTTTTGAATGAACCAAAGAAATTCTAGCTCTGCTGTTTACCAGTTGTGTCAGCCAGGGCACATACCTTCACCTCTCTGAGCTTTGATATCCATCTCTGTCAAAAAGGAGATAATAATTATAATTTCGACCTCATAGGGTTCTTGTGAAGCTTAGATCATAGCTTTGGAAAGCACTTCATTAACTGTAAAGAGTTACCCGTGCAATCGAAAAGGGTAGAGAGAAGAACGTAGGAGGCTCAAATCCCAGCACTTCCGTGTATTAGCTGTGGGACCTGGAAGAACGTAGCATCCCCTCATCTCAGGTTTTAAATTCCGTAAAATGAAAAACAATAATGTCAACCTTGTAGAGTTGTTATGAGGATAAGTGACAATACATATTTGGTATTTAATAATAGGTGTTTAGAAAATGGGAGATCTATATCTCCATTCATTAATTTATCAGTGAATTCTCATTGAATGCCTACAATGGGCTAGGCAAGGTTCTAGAAACTGGGAATGGAGCAGTGAACAAAACAGACATAAATCCCCAAATCCCTGTCCTTTGGTCTAGGGGTGAGGGGTCAAACAAGAAACAAAATTAATAAGATATGTAGTATACTAGTTGATGACAAAGGCTATGGCAAAAAACTAAGTAGGAAAGGGGAATAAGGGAGCAGCAGCGGGGTGGTGGAAGGGATTTCCTTTTTACGTCGAGTGGTTGGGAAAAGCCTAGCTGAGAAGGTGATGGTTTGGGCAGAGACCTGCAGAAGGAGAGAAAGTAAGCCTTGGGGAAGTGCAAAGGCCCTGAGGTGGGTGACTACCTGGTGTGTTCAAGGCACAACAACAGGCCAGGGTGGCTGGGATGAGCTCAGAGAGCTAAAGGCAGCAGTAGGGTTGATGGTAGAAGCCCGTTTAAGATGGCTGTAAATTGTACCTGGCTGCACTGGGATATCTCAGTGGGGAAAGAGGAAGGATTGAGGGAGCTGTGATTTTCGGGTGTGGAAGAGGAGCCAAGGTAGGTGTACTATTTACCTATGGCCACCTAACAAATTACCCCCAAACTTAGCAGCTTAAAAGAACAATCATTTATTATCTTGGAGTTTGTGTAGGTCAGGAATTCAGGTACCGCTTAGGTCTCTCTGATGGCTACAATCATGGTGACCACAGCTGCAATTATCTGAAGACTCGACTGGGAGAGGGTCTACTTCTACACTCATTCTTGAGGCTGCTGCTGAGAGCCCTCTCTCAGTTCTCTGCCACCTGGGCCTCTCCTAGTTCAGCTTCAACCTGGGAGCAAGAGAGCATGCCCAAGAAGGAAGTCACGGTCTTTTTTTTTAGTTAATTTTTATTGGAGTATAGTTGTTTTACAATGTTGTGTTAGTTTCTACTGTACTGCAAAATGAATCAGCTACACGTATACATATATCCCCTCTTTTTTGGATTTCCTTCCCATTTAGGTCACCACAGCGCATTTAGTAGAGTTCCCTGTGCTACACAGTATGTTCTCATTAGTTGTCTATTTTGTACATAGGATCAATAGTGTATGTGTGTCGATCGATCCCATTCGGAAGCCACAGTCTTTTAATAACATGATCTTGGAAGTGACATCCCATGACCTATTCACTAGAAATAGGAGAATTCACATGAATACCAGGGTAGGGGAGGCAGCTGGGCAAGCAGAGGTGAGGTTCCCTGCCGCCGGGAACTCTGATTGTCAGGTGCAGCAGAATCGCCAAAGACTGCAGACAGATGAGTCATTTGTCCAGATGCAGCAGGGACATTTGAGGCTTGCTTTGTCAGTACAATCCAGCTGTACTACTTTCTTCAGTAACTAGGAGTGACTGAATCAGTAGGAACCTATCTAGCTAGCTAGCTCTCTGGCTGTCGTCTGCTGTGGTGCTATGTGGTCTTCCTAACGTGACTAATTAGGCCCTCTGGCTGCTCATTCTGGGCCCAGGTTTCAACTCGCAGAGGAAAAGGCATTATTTGTGTATGCGCATGCATGTGCTCACATCTGGGCTTATCTTCTGTGATGTCTGCATCTGGGGTCCCACTCTACCCTGAACCTTGAGACCCTTGGGTTCACCTTTCCTCTGCTTCCTCCTCTGCACTTTGTCAGAGGTCACGTGGGAGGAAACAAGCCCCACGCGGTTTTAATCATTTTGCTATAAAAGCCGAGCTGCTCTCTGCTTTGATCCAGGCTGAGCTGCTGGAGGAAGGGCTGGGGGCCAGGCTGGCCTGTCCGCGGAGCACCTCCGCACGGCTCCCACATCAGACGACAGCCGTAAAATGGAGCACAGCTCATTAATTCTCCCTCTTAACCAGGGCACCTGACAAGAAGTGACTTTGAAAACCCGGAGGACGGATGGGCGGGCGGGTGGGCAGCTCTGGGGCTATGCGAGGAACATCTGTTTCCAGGTCCCTGGCCATTAAATTGACATCTTTTTATTTGAAACTTTTCTTTTATTTCCCGACTTCCTGCAATTGGCAAGGTCTCTGTGCCAGGGAGCAGATGGCACGGCGCTGAGGGCTGTAGGAGCTGAGCGGCTTTGCTGTCCTGCAGGATAGGCTCCTAAGTGCCAGGGTGGGCATCCTGGCACTCTGTCTATTATTAAACCTATGTTTGTGCGGAGAACATCAAACCCCATAAAAATCCAAAACGGCCTTGAAATCGAAAACCCCGTGAACATCTGTGAGCCTCCATATGAGAAATATTACCGTTCCAGAGCTAGAAAATTCACTGGGAGCCTGGCATTTTCCATCAAGAGTCTTCTCTCCTTGGGACCCAGCAATCAAATTTCCTTAACAAGAATGATCCAACTTCTGTGACTGCAGCCTACATCCTGGATGCTGAGATAGCTATTGGTGACCGAAGACCTTTAAACTCAACCTGGCCAAGTTCACTAGCAAAGGCTGTGTTGACCCTTCTCAAGGTGACAGCTCTTAGGATGGGGGATTGGAAGTGGTGGATGGATGATTCCATTTACCTCTACTTTGTCCTGGGGGCCTTTTGGTCATCTTATATTCCTGGCAGTCTGATCCACATGTTTTATCCTTCACCCTTCAGGGTCCATCTTTGGCTAGGGGGATCATGGTCAGCAGGACAGATAGCAGTCAGTGTTTGAGAAACAGTGGCATTGCTGAGTCCCAAGGGATCACCAAGAGAGAATTGCATCTGGTATACCCTTTGGCATGCACAAGTGTGTGTGTGTGCACATGTGTACATGCATGTATGGTGCCACAACGTGAGTTTGAATGTTGGTACATCTGTGTGAAAGCATGGGTACCATGATGCCTGTGCATTTCTGAAGTATGTGCCTGTGAAGTTAGTGGAAGAGTGCATAACATATCTTTGTCAGAACGTGTTTCTGTGTATTAAGGTGCATCAGGAACTGCTGGGATGAAGTGGCCATGTGCCTTTGTGGATATGTGTGAGAATGAGAATTTCCTCATTCTCATGCTTCCTGAAGGTGGTGGAGATGTCCTTGTTGGTTCTGCTTTACCAGTGACCCTAACACTCATGCCCCTTAATATCCAAGACCTTGGGTGTTCCTATCCCCAACCCTTTGAAAGTCCCATTAAGATTGCAGGCTCGGGCTTCCCTGGTGGCGCAGTGGTTGAGAGTCCGCCTGCCGATGCAGGGGACATGAGTTCGTGCCCCGGTCTGGGAAGATCCCACATGCCGCGGAGCGGCTAGGCGTGTGAGCCATGGCCGCTGAGCCTGTGCGTCCGGAGCCTGTGCTCTGCAATGGGAGAGGCCACAACAGTGAGAGGCCCGCGTACCGCAAAAAAAAAAAAAAAAAAAGATTGCAGGCTCTTGAGTCAGGTTGCCTGGGTTTGAATCCTGGCTCCATCTCTTTCTAGCCACACGATCTTGGGCAGGTTGCTTAACCTCTATATACCTCGGTTTCCTTGTCTGTAAAAGGAGAGTAAAATAGTGCTGAACTGGAGAATCCAGAAAATAATTCATAGAAAGCAATTTGAAACTCCCTGCACTCGGTTAGATGTCATCAGCACCACCCCTTGTCACGTCCATCACTCCCATCTCTCATCCCAAATTCTGTACTTCCATTATGCCATGATAACCTTCTATTCTGCCGCATTTCCCTTCATCACTTTATCAACCTCCGTCAACTTGGTTACCCCAGTCCCTTTGCCACTGCTATTGTACACCACCTCTCTAATCCAGGCCACCAAACTAGGGAGTTTCCAGGAAGGTGAAACCGGTAGGGTATGACCCAGCCAAGATGGATCACTTCAGTGGCAGAACCAGAGTACCTGTATCAATGCTTCTTGATTTCTCAACTACTTGGGTAGAGAATAAGAGCAGGTAAGTGCCGGTAGGAAGTAAGCCACCCAAACTGGCCCCTGCAGCAGGCTTCCTTCTCCCCCTCTCCTCTTTCCCTTTTGGGCTTGGCTTGGGGTGAGGAGGGAGGCCCCAGGGCTATGCCTGTTGTCAGCTCACTAGCAGCTTGGGAGTATCCAAGAATGAAAGTCAGTGTTCTGGTCATTTTAGCTTTTCCGTTCCAATTTGAATATATTAAAATGCAGCCTTCCAGCTGTGCAAATCCCCAGGCCATTGAAATAAAAGGTTTTAAACTTTAACCATTAAAGATTTAACTAGCCAATAAATCTAAGCGTGTGGGGGGTTGTTACCAAACGTTTATTACATTGCTCTTGCTTTTAACTGAAGAGCAAATGCCAAGTGTGGATTTCCATGAAAAAGACATTTCCTTATGGTCAAAACTGATCTCAGCCCCCGACCAGAAAAGCAAGAGATCACCGTCTCCAGAAGGGTCCGCTCATTTACGTCTCAAATCCCTTTAGGAGTTAAAATGGCTATATCAATTTTACAAACCAGTTTTGCTTGCTGCCAAAAAAGGCCTATAATAGCCTCTTGTTGCCACGGTCAGAACATGACTGACTAAATTAATCCAAAGGTCTAACTTTCGGTTTGAGCATCTTGGCGCCGACTTTTCCACAACCAGTTTTTATAAAGGCACAAAGGGGATGTAGCTTTGGTGAAGAAAATCGCAGGATCTTTCTCCGTTAGTATCTTCTGGGTGAGTTGGATCATCAGGGTCTTGAATCATAGGGCTTAGTTTGGCCATTTTTACCTTTCAGGCAAGCAGGAGATCCGCCCAGTAGTGAAATATGGCTTTTAATTTACACAAATGTAAACGTACAGAACTTAACAATCATATTCACCCTGGACTTAAAAAATGAAGAGAAGCCAGTTAAATCTCGGCCATTAAAAAAAAAACCACACACACACACACAGAGAAAAAGATCTGACGTACATGTTGAGTTATACCAGCCAACGAGGGGACACAGCCACATTCCAGATGTGCTATTTTCCTGCCCATTAACAGTTCTGCAACCCACCCCAGCATTAAAAATTCCTGAAGTGGATTTTTTAATCTGGCTTAGACTCCTTTTTGCCCAAGAGGCCTGCTGGGTGGGTCCTCTGGGTTTTATTTCTTGCAGAACAAACCAGGAGCCCTGTTTGTGGGAAATACATACAGTAAACTGGGCTTTGCTCACGTAACTTCCCTCCGGAGCGTTTTCCACATCCAAATAGGAGGGGAATTAAGTTGGTAAGCAGTTGTCTTTTTTTAAAAAGTATTTTACGTTTAGTGTGAAGAGTTTTAGCTCCATGAGGCCATATCCTCTACTCCCTAAATTATAAGGCAGAGTGAAATGACAATGGTGAGGTGTGTGCTTTTCTCTTGCCAGTTCAAATTGTGGGGGACACTGACAGTTGCCTTTTGACTGGCAACCCCTCTCCCTGGCTTCAGCCGACGAAGGGACATTGGCTGATTTGAGGGTTCTCTTTCTGCTCACACCATCTGCATCTTTATCTCCGTCCTCCATTCCACTGCAATTGCCTAGAAGGAAGAGTGAATTCCAGGCACCTGGGGTGCAGAAGCATTTTCCCTGGAGGTCCCTAGCAGTGTCCTTTGATATGGGTGTGGTAGGGAAGGGCTAAGCTCAATACATTTTAGAGCCTCCTGGGTGGAATGAAGTGGAGGCACTGGAGACATTATTTTCAAACCAGACTGAAACAGAAGGGAAGCACTGGCTGATTTGCTGGGAATCTCTCTTGAGGCTGAGAGGCAATTCAATCCAGAAACTCCAAAGACCTGTTTCAGCCTCAGAAACGGGAAGAGCTGGCACCATCCCTTAGGGGCCTCGGGTGGGTTGTCTGTCTTCCAAGGCTTCTAAATTTCGAGGATTTAGAACCCACGTAGAAAGCACAGGTGTCTCACACCAGCCTCTCCCTGGGGCACTTCCAGATCGACTTTGCTGTCCCGGCTGCCTTCTCTGATTTTCAAATCCCAACCTGTTAAACCCAGAAAAGCAGGAGAGCGAGAGAGAAACTTCTCCACCTTTATTAGATTTTTTTTTTTTTTTTTTGCGGTACGCGGGCCTCTCACTGTTGTGGCCTCTCCCGTTGTGGAGCACAGGCTCCGGACGCGCAGGCTCAGCGGCCATGGCTCACGGGCCCAGCCGCTCCGCGGCATGTGGGATCTTCCCGGACCGGGGCACAAACCCGCGTCTCCTGCATCGGCGGGCGGACTCTCAACCACTGCGCCACCAGGGAAGCCCCTATTAGAATATTTTGCTTTCTGAATGACAAGCCACTTTGGAAGGAAACTTTTTTTTTTTGATTCCTCATACCTGTGCAACTGTACATGGCAGCTTTATTTTGGGGGATGTAATCTTGGTAGTGATGGAGGAGAAGTACCCATACTTCCTCCCAGAAAGAATACAGTTGCTTAGGAGACCCTCATCTTATTCATTGATCCATTCATATGTTAGCTCGTTCATTCATTCTAAAAATATTGCTAGCGGACTTCTATGAGTCTCTGCCAGGTGTTTGGTTCAGGGGTGTAGGCAGAACATAAGCCAGTGCCTGAGTAGACAGTCAGGCAGAGGAAAGTGACCCTTTACTCCGTCTCTAAGGATTACTGACTGGGATCCTCCTCTGAGGGTGTTCAAAACCAGGAGAGCCTTGCACACATTAGAGGTTGAATCGGGCTTTCGTTGTTTCCCTAAAGTTCCTCGTGATACTATTTCAGATCTCCCCACCATCTATAACACCCAACTTCTAGGTCTCCTCCACATTTAATGCCTGTTTCTAGAGAAGGCAGACAACGTTGATTAAGCTCTCCAGCTCACTTCCTCACGCTCTGTTCCTCCCAAGCGCACCCACTCACCGTCCCAGCCTGGGTGTCAAAACTGATCCCTCCTATTTCCCTCTTCATCCTTTTCCTCCCACCCTGCTCTAGAACCCCCTGAACCGTGAACTTCCTGCCTGCCTCCTGCATCTGTTCAGTCTCTCTTCCGAGGCTCATCCCTGCGTGGTGGCCCTTCCCCTCCCAGGCCCATGGGCTGCAGCCTGGGACCTGAGGAAGGGGACAGCCTCCATCCTCACAGGCTGGGATCATTCCCCCTCCTGCCCAGACACTGCCTCAAACACATTTCTCTGCTTCTTCTTTTTCCTTTTTCCCTTCTGAAAATAGCCATTTAAAAAGGTTGAAATGGGCTTCAGGGGTTTATTAGTTTTAAAAGCCCTGTTCCCTGTTTGGAGGCAGGGGAAACAGCTGCCTTCTTTTCACATGACGTCAATCCACAGGTGTCTGTAATTTACATTTTTTAAACTCAAACGTTCAGAAATAATGGAAAGGCGGCTTGAAAAAGGCAGATGAAATAAAAACTGGGGGGAAATGTGTATTATACAAAAACCAGACCCGTGAGCCTGAGGCGAGACACCCCGATGACCTGGGGAGCTGATTAATGAGGCAAACCTAAGGCAGCCCAGGTGAGTGTGGATTCCAGGGTTTTCTCACAGTCACTGACGTCCATGTGCTGGCGTTTCATTTCCCACGCACGACTTCACGGATGGTTTTCATTCGGAAATTTTAGAACCACTGATGTTTCTGCCCTGGGAGAAGAGAATCCTGAGCTGTGGATGTTGGGCAGGTGGGGGAGTGGAGGAAAGGAGTTGGGGGTGGGGAGAATGGGAACTTCCTGGGTCCTAGACTCTGCATCTCTTGGTTCTTACAGGCAATCTTTCCTGATCCAGCCTCAACCTATTCAGTGCCTTTTTTAGTTCTTCCCCTCCTCATTCTCTGAGCAAAAGGAGATGAAGGTCAGATGGTACGACCAAGGTAAGATGTATTAAAGTTTTATTTTCTGACAGTCTTCTAATATAGCCACTTCATTAAAAAAAAAAACCTAACGTCTGGTTACATATCAAATGTCAAATATAAAATAGTTTATCCTATTTTTGCATGTAGTTTTTTCTAGGTATTGTGTCTCTGAATGCTATTTCATTAATGTTCCTTTGACAAGTATTTTTTTTAACATCTTTATTGGAGTATAATTGCTTTACAGTGGTGTGTTCGTTTCTGCTTTATAACAAAGTGAATCAGCTATACGTATACATATATCCCCATATCTCCTCCCTCTTGCGTCTCCCTCCCACCCTCCCTATCCCACCCCTCCAGGTGGTCACAAAGCACTGAGCTGATCTCCCTGTGCTATGCGGTTGCTTCCCACTAGCTATCTGTTTTACATTTGGTAGTATTTATAAGTCCATGCCACTCTCTTACTTCATCCCAGCTTACCTTTCCCCCTCCCAGTGTCCTCAAGTCCATTCTCTACATCTGTGTCTTTATTCCTGTCCTGCCCCTAGGTTCTTCAGAACCAATTTTTTTTTTTTTTTTTTTAGATTCCATATATATGTGTTAGCATATGGTATTTGTTTTTCTCTTTGTGACTTAGTTCACTCTGTATGACAGACTCTAGGTCCATCCACCTCACTACAAATAACTCAATTTCATTTCTTTTTATGGCTGAGTAATATTCCATTGTATATATGTGCCACAGCTTCTTTATGCATTTATCTTTTGATGGACACTTAGGTTGCTTCCATGTCCTGGCTATTGTAAATAGAGCTGCAGTGAACATTGTGGTATGTGACTCTTTTTGAATTAGGGTTTTCTCAGGGTATATGCCCAGTAGTGGGATTGCTGGGTGGTGTGGTAGTTCTATTTTTAGTTTTTAAAGAAACCTCCATACTGTTCTCCATAGTAGCTGTATCAATTTACATTCCCACCAACAGTGCAAGAGTGTTCCCTTTTCTCCACACCCTTGCAAGCATTTATTGTTTGTAGATTTTTTGATGATGGCCATTCTGACTGGTATGAGGTGATACCTCATTGTAGTTTGGATTTGCATTTCTCTAATGATTAGTGATGTTGAGCATCCTTTCATGTGTTTGCTGGCAATCTGTATATCTTCTCTGGAGAAATGTCTAGTTAGGTCTTCTGCCCATTTTTGGATTGGGTTGTTTGTTTTGTTGATATTGAGCTGCATGAGCTGCTTGTAAAGTTTGGAGATTAATCCTTTGTCAGTTGCTTCATTTGCAAATATTTTCTCCCATTCTGAGGGTTGTCTTTTCATCTTGTTTATGGTTTCCTTTGCTGTGCAAAAGCTTTTAAGTTTCATTAGGTCCCATTTGTTTATTTTTGTTTTTATTTCCATTTCTCTAGGAGGTGGGTCAAAAAGGATCTTGCTGTGATTTATGCTTTGACAAGTATTTTAAGTGCATACCATGTGCCAAGGATGGTTTTAGGCTTTGGGGATCCAAGGAGACCAACACAGACACGGTCTTTGTTGCCTACTTTGGTGGGGACAGAAGGTTGGACAAAACCATCAGTGTAGAGTGAGGAGGCCTCTGATAACAGAAGTACCAGGTGTTACAGTAGTAGATCTCGTGGGAGTGGAGTAGTAGGAATGAGGGACTAGAAAGCTTCCTGGAGGAAGTGACTTCAGGTGCCTGGAAGAAGTAGGATTTAGCTAGGTAAAGAGGCTCTGGAGGGGATTCCAGGCAGAGGGGATGAGATAGGCTAGGACCTGAGACCAGGGACCCTTTACTGGAGTGCTTGCACCTGGACAAACGTCTCCTCTAGCAATAGAATACAAGAACCTATAAGGGACTAAAAGTAACTGCATGCATGCGCAGTTGGGGCGATTAATGAACAACAAGATACAAAAGGCCACAAACCAACTGCCATTTCTGAGGTGCTGGGAGCAAAAGCAGGGGACTGTGCATGATTTCAGCACCAGCACCACCAAGGGGTGGGCAGAGCACCTGAGCCACCCCTCCAGCCCGAACCATCAATCGGCCCCCACCCTCACCGGTTTAAGGAACCAGCCTGCGTCCTCCTCCAGTGAGCGAGCAAGGGAACTTGTTACTCATTTTCCCACCTGCCTGAATGCCTCGTCTGGCCATGTATCAATCTCTATTGATTAAAGAGTCCAAGGACCCAGGTCGGTAACAGGGAGACAGTGTGCCTGGCGCAGGGGCAGAGGATTTTGGAATGTAAATTCTGTTGAGTGGTGGTACTGCAACTGGCAGGAGATGGACCTTGGGGGTAGCAGGAACCCAACCATGCAGGCTCCTTCCAAGGAGCTTAGATTTCATTCTGTGGGCAATGGGAATTCTTTGAAGGGTTTAAGCAGGAGAGTTTACGTCTCTTTGAATCACTTCCATACTGTGATGGAAGTCGCCTTAGAGATTGTTTAGTCCCACTCTGTTGTTTTTTTTTTTCAGCTGATGAAGTTGAGGTCCAGAGAGGGAAATAATCATTACGCCTCTTACTACTATTGTTACCAGCTGGTATTTATTGAGAGCTTACAGATACCAGCCCTGTGCTAAATGCCTCTGCTCCCTCATCCTCACAACACCCTCTGGGGGAAGTACTGGAAATATCCCCATTTTACAGATGAGGAAACTGAGACCCAGACAGATGAAGTCACTTTCCTAAGGTCACTGGGCTAGCAAGTGTTGAAGCCAGTATTTGAGCAACGTCTGTCTGACTTCACAGTCTTAGCTGGGCCCTCTCTTCTCCCAAGATTCCAAAATTAACAGCAGGGCTGGAATTTAAACCCAGGCCTCCTGATATAGTCTGAAGTACTGCGCTAGCTGCTCATGGCATATACCAGGTCTGCTTCCTTTCTTAAGAGGTGGGCTTGCACCTCGTGTCATCTTCTCTGCTTCTGTTGTCCCTGTTTGTGCTGACTCTGTGTACTCCTTTGCCATAGTGACTCCTCTGAATATGCCACTTTTGTATCCTGTTCTTCATTTATCTTCTCATATGTATTTCAGGAAGGTTATAATAGTCAGTGTTAGTGTTCCAAGGAGGACAAGAGCTGAACTCAAGGAAGCTGGGGTGGGGAGAAATTCTGAGCAGTGCGTTAAACAGTTTGGTGGGATTCCCAATCTCCTGGCCTAAGGATACTGGCTGCGGTGGTGGGGCTAGCCCCTTTCAGCCCCAGGTGGTGAGCTGGCTTGTCCCTCTTGAGGTCAGCAGTCTCCAGGATGACGACCTCCCAGGGCTGGCCACTGTCAGGTCAGCTGTTCCCTGGGACTGTCACCTTCAGGTTCTCCAGGGCTCGTGGCCGCTGAGCCTGGTGAAGCCTCAGCCATTGGTCATTGCTTCCCAGCTACTGGCCTCCTGGCCAGGCCACATCTCAGCTAATTTCTGCAATTAGGGAAGCTTGTTTTCAGAGGCTGAAACAGGAACTTTTCTGAATTAGCTTTTATGGTTCAGAGCCTTTAATTTGAGATTTAAAAAACATCATAGCTCGCCAAAACCAAATAAACTGCAGCTAATGAAATTCGCAGAAGTTCTCGGAGAATGTTTCTTACTGGTGCTTCTGCATGATTTATTGACAGCCGGTTGTAAAAACAATCTTATTAAAGGTCATAATGTTGGGGGGAAAAAAAAAGCCCTTTAATTTATAGCATAATTAGGCTTCCTCCAATAGTTCTGCTGCCAGGGCTGTCACTTAGGGCTCCGAGGAAGCACTTGGTGTTTTTCATTATATCACAGCGAAGGAGATCCGGAGATCCGTGTTCCTAAAGGGCCCACTGACTTTCTCTTTATGGCCCTTTTATTGCTGCTAAAATAGTCAAAACAGGGGGTTGATTAAAGCCGACTGATGCCTAATGATTATGGGAACACCTCTTGCGGGGGGAGGGAGAAAAGGTAGGAGGGGGCTCAGGACTTCAGGACAGGCCTCCGACAGAAAGGGATGGACTGTGAAACATGCCTGGGAAGTGTGACCAGGTTTCCTGGCTCTTCCCCCAGACACTTGTGGATTGAAGGCTGACCCCAGGCAGGCGGGGCTGGGGTGATAAAAGGCGTGGGGAAGGTGCTAATGCCTCGAGGAAGAGGACAATCCCAGGACAGGATGTGTGTGGGAATAAGAACCTTAAAATGCTAATGGGTCCCTAGGTGGAGAGCAGCCCCGCGAGAGTCCAGTAGAAGGTCTTGCCTGCTGCTGGCTGTGCAGAAGGAAACGAGGACTCAGTATTTGTGTATTGTGGTGAGGGCAGATCCTGGTCTCCCGCTTCCAGGAGCCCCAGGTGTTGTTTTCTGGAGCCGTCTCTCCAGGGCTGTGCTGGTGCAGGGGAGGGGCAAGCACCTGGGGGAGGCGGGGAGTCACAGCAGAGCATCAGGGATGTGTGATGACAGCCAAACCCCAACAGAGATGCACCCCCCCCACCACCAGTTCCTCTCTCCCTCCCCAAATCTGAGGCGCTGAGAGCTGCAGCTCTGAGCCCACCCCTTGCCAGCCTGAGCCCTGACCACCTACTGTCAGGCCATGGGGAACATGGGTCCTGGAGCTGCCTTAGCTCTGCAGGCTGTGTATGTGTGGAGGATGGACTGTCCTTCCACCAGTGTACAGTGTGGCCATTGTGATGGGGGCAAGGGGTGGGAGGCTCGGCAGTTATGCTGACGTTCAGTCTGGGCCCTGAGTGCGGCCTGGAGCTGGCCTAGCGCCAGAAAGACTGGGTGACCGTGTGGGGCTCTGGCAGCCCCAGGGATTGGTCTGTTTCTTCTGAGTCTCCTTTGCTCCAGGCTTCATCCAGGCTGCCCTGTCTCATCTTACCTCATTGTGTCCAGTCCTGTCCCTTCAAGTCCCATCCAGTCGTCTCTTCTCTTCTGAGGTTTATCAACCACTCAGGTTTCTCCACCAGCCTGCATGAAACTGGTGAGGACACCTTGGTCTCCCTGCATCTGCTCACCCTTTGGAGGCCCGAGGAACCCACTTTCTGGCTCCTTGAAGATGAAGGTCGGACCTAAGCCTGTGGTGATCTCACTTTGGAGATGCAGCCACTCTGCCACTCTCCTTCTCTTCATCTTCCTTCCCTTCCTCCACCCCTTCTTCTCTTTCGGAATTAACCATGCAGAAGGTCTATTTGGGAGTAATATTGTGATGGGGCAGGGGGAGCTCTGAGACCAGGAGGCAGAACTGACAACGTCCCTTCTGCTTCTTGTCCCAAGGTCACAGGCTTCATGTGCACGTGTGAACCAGCAGAGAAGGCTTGCCAGGTGCTGTCTGTCCGTGCCTACCCCAGGAGGGGGCGGAGTCTAGAGCTGAGCTGGGAAAACTTCGCCATAGATTTTGGCATATTCTGAGGGGTTCCCTTAGATTCTTTTCCCCCAGTTTCATCCTAAGGAAGAAAGAGGTCTGGAAGAGGATGACTTGCCCCTTGGACCAAAGTCCTTAGTCATGGCTTCAAAGTTCATATAGTGAACACTGTTGAGCACCTACTATGTGCCAGACACTGTGTAGGGAGATGGGCTTAGAGAAATGAACTTAGGAAGTTCAGACTGAGGCAGAGATGAGCGAGAGACATTATGTAATTAATGACATTATACGGGGTAAATGCTACAGCTGACTTCACACCAGTGGCTAGAGGAGTACAAAGGAAGATGCAGGGTGTGTGTGTGTGTGTGCGTGTGAGAGTGTGAGTACATGTATATGTGTGTGTAGTCTGTGAGTAAGTGTATGTTGGTGTGATGTAAACATGTAAGTGTGTGTGCTTGTGACTGAATGTACGTGTGAGTGTGCAAGTGTGTGTATGATGCTGTTGTGTGGGAGTATGTAAGTGTGTGTGCACAGTGTGGGTCAGTGATATGTTGTGGGACTGACCACTGGTAACCATTGCTAAAGGTAGACGTGCCCAGAGAAGGGATGGTATCTGTGTGTGCTGAGCACACAGGAGATGATCAATACACCTTTTCTGACTGGAGAGCTGCCTCTCTTAGCAGGGCAGGAAACAGGATCTGGTTGGGTAGCATCAGCTGTGGCCTCGGTTTCTTTTCAGGAGGCTTTGTCCTCTTAGACAAAGAAAGGGAGTAGGAGTTTTTTTCCTTCTAGATGTTGGTAGCTGAACCTAGAGGGTAAAAGGATAAATCCTTGAAATAATTAAATGCTAGTAACATCCTGCCCTTTTAAGTGACCATAAGTCGAGAGGTTGTAGTTAATTTTAATTTGCTTCTACAAACTTTTTATACCTTCTAAATATTCTTCCATTTTTTTCAATCAGAAAAAATGTTTATTAAAAAATGGATCTGGCTTTTGCATGTAAACTTATGCTGAAAGGGTGTGAGAGCTGCTTGGGGCGCTGGCACCCGAACCCTGGGATTACTCCAGACAGCTCGCCCCGTTTGCCTGCCCTGACCTGCAGTTTCCCGTCAGCCTTCACGGCTCCTGCCGCCCGCCTTGGGCTTTGTGTCTCAGCCTCGCTTATTTGCCTTGCTTCCCCTTGACTGACAGCTTACTTCGGAGTCACATTTTCAGACTGACCTTTGCCTTCCCCCAAAGAGCACAACTCTGCAACTTACCTAAGGGCCTCCTGCTCTGAAACCCCACTTTCCCTGCCTCACATTCAGCTTTGCAGCCCTTTGCTGCTTTGGGTCACAGGCTGGGCACCCCTAAGCACCCTTTCAGGGTCAGGTGGAGGCTGGAATTAACTTGGAATAAAACATGCTGGTGTCTCTTTAAAAAGCTAGCTTCTCTGTAAAAATCTAACACCTCCTTTGGGATTCGTCTGTCTTCTTTCTTCTTAGAAGCTGGTAATTATTCATCATTTATAAATTGAAGATAATCCACTTCCTCATGACTCCTGGCAGACCAGGGGTTGGGGTAGGAGAGTTTCTTAAGAACTTTCATCCCTGGTCTGCTGTTTGTAGAGGGAATAACTAACATGCCTCTATTTCTCAGCTGTGGACTTCCGAGGTCTGGCTCTTTCCAAATAGATTTCTGTGTATTAAATCCTTTAATAACA
This sequence comes from Orcinus orca, assembly GCF_937001465.1. Lineage (NCBI taxonomy): Eukaryota > Metazoa > Chordata > Mammalia > Artiodactyla > Delphinidae > Orcinus > Orcinus orca. Next base: position 57,809,186 of record NC_064571.1, read on the forward strand.
GCAATAGCCTTCTACCAGAGTTTTCAACCCAAAGGACAATTGCTTAGGGCATGTTTCAAGGTACAAATTGCAGACAGCTGCCAGTCGAGGCCACCAGATTGTGGGGCAGTGGTGATTCTCTCCCCAGAGATCATTCCTTTCTGTCTTTTTTTTTTTTGGCCTAAGGTGAGGTTGGAATTGGAGTTGAAGTTAGGGCTGAGGGCGGGATAGGATTGATTGGGGTTGAAGTTGATGTGGGAGTTGGGTTAGAGGAGGCCCAGGCTGGGATTCAGATGGTTGTGTGTTAGAAAAGAGGGTGAGGGGCACGTGGGGCTTGGGTGAGCATGCGGTTTGCTGTTGGTATCGGGATTAGGCCAGGGTCAGGTGCTTTGCTGAAATCTCGGAAGCTTACTGTAGGGACCCTCCATCTGAGGGCTGTGACACGCCTGAATTTTCACGCTCACTGGGATCAGACCCATGGTCCTGCCATCCAGTTTTGGGTTGAATAAGATAAGGACATGTTGTTTTCCCTCCAGGAGTGTGTGGGAGTTGAGGGGCCACACAGGAGCACCCTGGCAGCCTCCTGGGGAGCCTGGTAGGACCCAGGGTGGGAGTTTCTCTCTTCTGAGGCAGGAGGGGAGGTAGAGGCAGTGGGTCTTGATATTTGTCTGTCCTCCTGCACTGCCAGGCAGTGGGGACAGGACTCAGTCTCGGGACCTGAGGCACAGAGTCAGCCAGGTGGATCCTTGGGGCACCTCTGCCCGGAAATGAACCCCACCTGGTGTCCAGCAGACCCATTTTTTCCCATTTCAATCACTTTGAAGTGATTGAAATGTGCTGATTCCATCTCAGCAATGAACTGATTCTCTTCCTTTGTCCCCACAAGCAGACAGGCAGGGAGCATTCCCGTGCCTTTCTGGGCTATTTCTGTGAAAGGAAAAAGCCAGGTAAAGAACCCATACGCCCCCAGGCCCACTGCTCAGGCACGGGCAGACGTGGCCACGCGTCTGAATGCTGCCTGTTTCGTTTTTGCTCTTGCCAAGGCCGCCCTATCCCACACTCTAGTCATGCTGTCACTCCCCTAAACACCAACCCCAGCGTGCCTCCGTAGCTTTGCCTGGGCTGCTTGTCAGGCTGGGACACCCTTCCCCCCTTCGCTCCATGCGCCTAGAGTCCCCTCAACTTCCAGGATCCAACCCTTGTGACATTGCGTTGCATTTATTTGTTTATGGACTAAATGCAGGGACAGTGTCTCACACCGTCTCCTCAGGACCTGGCACAGGGACTGAAAGAGAGTGGGTACAAAATCCATATTTGGTGAAAGAAGGCAGAGAGGAAAGAACCGGGCCATCAGGCTGATGCGTTGTACCGATTTTATTAAGACTTAGGCCATCTTATAGAGCACCCTCAACTCCTCCGTACTTTAGAAATCTCTGTATATTTTTTAATTGCTCTTTTCTCTTTCACTTGACTTGAATTCAGTAAACCTACCAGGTGACCATGTCTAGGTGCTATGGGGCATGTAACATGCTTAAAGTATGGTAGAGCTGCAGAGCTGGAAGCATAAAATACCTCCTCAACGTCACTGACAAATAGAACACAGATGTAGAGAGGGAATTGTTTCTATATCCCCTAGAAGGGCACTTGGTTTTCAGACAAATTTGTCTCCTGTAAAGTTTTTTTTTTTGGCTTTAATAGCTAATATTGATTGTATCCTTAGTGTATCCAGAAAGTGTTCAAGGCTTTTTGAATATATTAACTCATTTAATTCTTTCAAACAACCCTGTGAAGTAAGTACAGTTATTATCCCCATTTTACAGATGAGGAAACTGAGGCCCAGGGAAGACAAGTAATTTTTCCAAAGTTCTCACAGTTGGTATGTGGTGGAACAAGAATTCAAAACTAGATGGTGTGACTCAGAGTCTATGTTGTTACTATTATTCCTTATTGTTTCCTTAAATCTCTCTAGAATTCGTGCCTTCTTTTCCCTTTCAGTTGATACCACTATCATTTATACCTTCATTTTTTGCACTTCTTTTTCTAGTAGGTTCTGATTTGATCTCCTTAGCTGAATTCCATCCCTCTTCATCCTTCCTGGACACTACAGCCAGGAGGACCATTGAGAAAAGATAAGTATCACTTCCCTGACCCCCTGCCCTTTTCTGTGGCTTAGAGACGCCTGCAGCTTCTTTGACATTCTTCCCATTGAGAGGTGGGGTCTAATCCCCTTCCCTTGAATCCAGGCTGGCCTCAGTGACTTGGGTGGCCAATAGCATGCAGTGGAAGTCTAGAATTTTCAAGGTGGGTCATAAATTACCTTGAAACTTCCACCTGGGTGTCTTAGAACACTGTCTCTGAGTCACTATGTAGAAAGTCTGACTACTCTTAGGACAACATGCTGGCGAAGCCACTCAGATCAGTAGTCCTAGCGGAGTCCAGACTCCTAGCCATCCTAGGCGCAATTGTAAGCAAAGCCATCTTGGACCCACCGAAGCAGATCACCTGCCAGCTGACACCACTGAATGATCATGAATATTACGTGGAAGAGATGAATCACCCAGCTGACCCCTCCCGAGTTCCAACTCACAAAATTGGGGGATGAAGTAAAACGGTTGCTCTTTTAATTTAACTAAATTTGGGGATGGTTTGTTAGACAGTGGTAGATAATCAGAATGCCATTCTTTTCTCTTCTTTCTTCTATTCTTTTTAAACAAACATGTTTAAAAAACATGTTTTTGTTACAATCACAAGGAATATAGTCATGAGCAAGACATGGACAGTCTTGCCTTCAGGGGCACACAGTGTAGTGGAAGAGGTGGCATTACAAATAAATATGTAGGCCGGGATGAAGTGAGAGAGTAACATTGACGTGTGTACACTACCAAATGTAAAATGGGTGGCTAGTGGGAAGCTGCTGCATAGCACAAGGAGTTCACCCCGATGCTTTGTGACGACCTAGAGGGATGGGATAGGGAGGGTGGCAGGGAGGCTCAAGAGGGAGGGGATATGGGGATATATGTATACGTATAGCTGATTCACTTTGTTGTACAGCAGAAACTAACACAACATTGTAAAGCATTTATATTCCAAAAAAGATGTGAAAAAAAATTATGAATTGTACTCAGTACTGTCAAAGTAAAGTTCTGTGAGTAAAGTAAAGGCAGGTTTCTCAAAGGACATAATATTTGAGATGAGACTTAAAGGATTTAGTAGGGATACAGGGATGGGGGAGGGGATAGGAGAGCATTCTTGGTTGGGACAAGAACTAGGGTGAAGGTCCTACAGGCCAGAAATTGCTCAGCACTTTGGGGCCATGTGGCTGGGGTAGAGTGAGAAGGGGAAGTGGCCAGAGATGAGCCTGGACCCTGTGCACCCGAGTGGCTGGTCCCTATGCATCCCTCATCGCCGGGCACTGAAGCGTCACTCGGGGATGTCTGTGTGCCCTGCTACATGGGAGTTTCTGGAGGCTCTGTTTCAAAGTTTTAAATGATTCCTCATTCTAGAAAAAAGTCCACACATTTAAAGTAACATTAACCAGTTCCTTGAGGATCTGTCCCCTAACTCTGGTTTCCAGATGTTTTCCTTCACTCGAGGTGCTCCTGCTATCGAGGGCCATGTGGGGCTTCCTGAACAGACCGGTGCCCACCTGCACCTGGGCTTCTGCATGTCTCTTCCTTCCAGTGGGTCATCCCCCTCCCAGGTTTGCTTGGCTAGCCGCTACCTTGTTCTCAAGACTCCCCATGGCAATCCCAATGTGGCTGGGGGCCCGTTTTCTGGGCTCCCATAACCCCCCACGTCTCCCTCTCTATGGCAGCGCAAGCCACAGTGCCTTGTAACTGTGTACGTGTCTACTTTGCTTCGGGCCTCTGAGCTCTTGCAGGAAGAAACCTCTTTCATCCCCTTGGCGTCTTCCTTTAGAAGCTTTTGATAAAGGTTTATTGATTGAAAAGCCAATGATTCCAGCTTGATATTGTATGCAGATTTAGTAAGCAAACCATCAGTATCCTTCTCTACATCGTTCATCAAAAGTTTGAACAGAGTAAGACAAGGGTGAATCCCGAAGCATGTATGTATCTTCTAACAACATTTTCTTCTAACATTTCTTCTTGGTAAAATTGGTAATTTTACCAAGAACTTGAAGAAATATAGGTTAAACATGCCCACTCCCTTCCCCCTAATCTAGCAGGTAGAGGGTCTATGAAAAAAAGTGGCTGGACAGAAGAACCTTAGTGAACCCACTTTACTCCCAGAGATCCTGGCCTTCCTTTCCAGGAACCCCAAATACTCTTTAAAGGACATTTCATCTCCTGTCAGCCTCTCATGGTTTGCCCATTGCACCCAGGCCCTCGTCCTCATTTCCCAAGTTGTGTCTGGGGATTTCCGAATCCAAAGGGATTCCTTTGATTTAAGTTTTAAGCTCAGGATCTCTCAGTCTCTTCTCAGGAGTGGGATAGTTGTACACAAACAGTTCATAAACCACACCCTGCCCCTGTAGCTGAGCTCTGGGCATCTCCTGATACCACCTGATGGAGAGAAAGAAAAGCATTTGGAAAAAGTGATGGTTTACATGTAAAGGGAAGATGGTGTGATAGGATGAGGGTGGAGCTGTGAGAAGTTGAGGAAGGAACAAACCTTGAACTTGGAGTCAGAAGACCTGGGTGTTGGTCCTGATTCTTCCAGCACTTTGCTGTATGAGTGAGCCCTTTTCCTGCTGTGTTCTCAGTTTCCCCACTGGGGTAAGGAGGGGATTAGAAGAGTCCAAAGACTAAAAAAAAATTTCCCAGAGGAAATCTTTCCTCAGTTGTTTTTAATCATTTTAGGGGTCACAGACTTTTCTGGGAAACTGACGATGCTATGAAACCTTGACCCCAAAATGGACACAGACACACAGTGGCACATGGGCATACACACTCAAAATCTGTTCCAGAATTTTGCCTGAGATTGATAGCCTACAGTTTTCAGTTTCGGCCTCTTCTGTTTTTAAAAAATCTGCTCAGCTACCAAAATCCAGCATCTCTCCCAACCTTCATGATGCACTGCAGTTACTGCACTGTTTCATCCACAAGTTCTCGTGAGTTCCTGCGATATGAAATGTGAATTTAGAGACTCTTAGAGAAGCCTCAGATCTCTTCACATAATTCCAGCTTCTAAACCAACTTACAAATATTTACTCTTTCTGATTTGAAAACCTTGCCTGGAATATGGAAGCAAAATTGGATTTGCCATACTCACTTTGCTTCTATGGCCATTGACATCACTCCTCTGCCCCAAGTGTATTCTCAGGAGTGGAGAGTGGGTCCACTGGAAAGTATTCTGGTCGGCAGTTCATTTTTATTTATTTATATACATATATATATATATATATATATATATTTTTTTTTGGCTGCATTGGGTCTTAGTTGCGGCACGCAGGATCTTTCGTTATGGTGCGTGGTCTCGTTGTTGCGGCACGCGGGTTTTCTCTCTCTAATTGTGGCGCATGGGCTCCAGGGTGCATGGGCTCTGTAGTTGTGGTGTGTGGGGTCCAGCGCCCATAGGCTCTGTAGTTTGAGGCCCATGGGCTCTCTTGTTGAGGTGCGTGAGCCCAGTAGTTATGGAGTGCAGGCTTAGCTGCCCCGCAGCATGTGGGATCTTAGTTCCCCGACCAGGGATCGAACCCGCATCCTCTGCGTTGGAAGGCGGATTCTTTACCACTGGACCATCAAGGAAGTCCCCGGCCGTGTATTTTTAGATTCCAGGGGGAAATGTGGTCCTTCTTGCTGGAGGTTAACTCAGAGGCGATTACCAGGACGCAAAAGAAGTTTGAGCTCAGAGCCCCCCATTTTTATAACTCCTTCCAAGGACCTGGGGGTGGGACACCTAGCAGTGCATCCATGAGGTGATATGTTCGGTAAAGTTACAAAAGTCAGATTTTTAACCATGATTGCTAAGATGTCTGTCTCTCTCCCTTCTGATTTCCCTGCCTGTACATTTCTGCTGTGTTGAGTGGCATTGGAGAATGTGAGAGGATTTGTTGGGACCCAGCTAAGGGGAAAGCTAAGTTCAGGATGTGTTTAGTCTGGGTTCAGTGAGTTGTATTTATGAGGCTTCCATTCACTTTTGGTGTGTAGTTAAATTACTGCCGGCTGTCTGCAGTGGGAGGGGCTTCTTTGCAGTTCACTCTGCTGACCTACCTGCCCCTTGAGATGCTGGCTGGAGGGCGTTTCAGATTGTGAATGCATTTTATTGCAATCCCACAAGAAATGTTTGGGTAATGGAGGAGGAGCAAAGTTTGGAATGGAACCTGTGTTAGTTGCCTAGAGCTGCTGTAACAAATGACCACCAACGGGGTGTCTTAAAACAACAGAAACATATTTTTTCACAGTTCTGGAGTCCAGAAGACTGGCACTGTTTTCAAAGGCTCTAGGGAAGAATCTTTTACCTTCTTTGCCTTTTTCAGCTCCTGTTTTTCCTTGGCTTGTGGTAGCATCACTCCAATCCCTGCTTCTGTCTTCACATGGCCTTTTTTCTATGTCTGGGTCTCCTCTTCTGTTTCTTATAAGGACTCTGTCATTGGATTTAGTGCTCAACCCCAATAATCCAGGATAATTTCAAGATCCTTAATTTAATCACATCTGCAAAAGCCCTTTCTTCAAATAAGGTCAAATTCACAGGTTCAGGGGGTTAGGACATGGACATATCTTTTTGGGAGCCACCAGGTAACTTGCTACAGAATCATAAGCTACTCTAGGAAATTTGTTTTCATTCATTAGAAATATAAAGCTGTTAGAATTTGGTTCTTATCAAGGCCAAGTCAAAATAGAAATTCTTCCCTGCCAGGATATACTCAATTGTAAATGCACCGTACATTTTTCTTTTTTTGTGTGGAATATGATTTAATCAGATTTCCTGTGTTTGTAGAGTACATGTTTGCAGCAATGCTACAAATAGCATTGTTTGTGATTTTTAACTTATCACTGAATCCTATAAACAGTATTTAAAATTCTTGTTCAAGACTGATGTCCATGAGTTAATACAAAACTCATAATAAACTACTACAATGAGAATATCAGCAAACTGGTTAATGGATATTGTCAATTCAAAGAATATTTTTTTTTTTTGTGGTACGTGGGCCTCTCACTGTTGTGGCCTCTCTCGTTGGGAGCACAGGCTCCAGACGCGCAGGCTCAGCGGCCATGGCTCACGGGCCCAGCCGCTCCGCGGCATGTGGGATCTTCCCAGACCTGGGCACAAACCCGTGTCCCCTGCATCGGCAGGCGGACTCTCAACCACTGCGCCACCAGGGAAGCCCCCAAAGAATATTTAAGATAAGTCACTGTGCAAGAAAACTTGACACACCCGGAAATACTATAGCTCATATATGAAAGGACTTTGATAGTGGTTTTCCCAAACATGACAACAATCCTAAAGATTTATGCCACTACCAACATCAAGTTGGGAACCTGAAAAAAATTTCTCTGAACCATCAATAACAAAAGCCAAATTTTGATAAGCCATGCCAGAGGAGAGACTGAGTTATTTTTCTATACTCTCTATAGAAAATAATACCACAAAACCTTTGATATAAGAGTAATCAATAGAAGAGTACACAGCAAAAGAAATACTTTTTTCCTAAAAAAATTGTGTGTGTCAGGCAGTTAATAAGCATCTGTTATTTTTCTGAGTTTTGTGATTGTGGCATTTATCAGCATAAACATTTAAAAGTCTTCTTATGAGTTATTTTCTTATTCTAAATAAACATACACTTTAAAAAAGTTGAAGTATAATTGATTTACAATGTTGTGTTAGTTTCAGGTGTACAGCAAAGTGGTTCAGTTTCATATGTATATATATACACACACATATATATTCTTTTTTCAGATTCTTTTCCATTATAGGTTATTACAAGATATTGAATATAGTTCCCTGTGCTATACAGTAGGTCCTTGTTGTTTATCTATTTTATAGTAGTGTGTATCTGTTCATCCCAAACTCCTAATTTATTCCCCACCAACCTCCCCGCTTTCCACTTTGGTAACCATAATAAACACTTCTGTATCTAACTTTGTATCCATAAATTTGCCTTCTTTTTCTTAAAGAGTCCCTCCTTCTCAGGTTATACCAACCTTGGGCCCATGTCCTGAAATCTGGACCACCCCTGGGTTTGACCCCATCACTTTGAGTGTCTTGCTCTGCCATCCAGACTTTTTCGTTCTTGCATCTTCCATCGTGCCTTCTCCCCTGGCCCACATATATGTTCATGTTGTCCCTAACCCAAGGACATTTCCATCTTTGCAGTTACTCCTTTGTTGGCAGTTGTGTCTCTTTCCTCTTGCTGCCAAAGAAAGAGAGTTGATGCTCCCACTCTTGCATCCTACCCTGCCACCATCCTATTAAAACAGCCCTTTTGGGCTGCCCTGGTGGCACAGTGGTTGGGAGTCCACCTGCCGATGCAGGGGACGTGGGTTCGTGCCCCGGTCTGGGAGGATCCCACATGCCACGGAGCGGCTGGGCCCGTGAGCCATGGCCGCTGAGCCTGCGCGTCCGGAGCCCGTGCTCCGCAACGGGAGAGGCCACAACAGTGAGAGGCCCGCGTACCACACACAAAAAACCCCAAAAAACAGCCTTTTCAGGGGCACCAACATCTCCTTACTAATTGCAGCGTTCTGGAGAAGCTTGATCAGGTTCCGTGGCTTGACCAGCGTGCATTGGGCCCCTCCAGTCCTCGTGAGTGGTCCTGGAGCGCTCTTTGATCTCTAACACTCCCCTGCATCACAGGTGGTCTCTGTTCAGCATCCTTTTCCCCAAATGTCAGGCCCTAGCACAGGGCCTACACAGGAGGGGTGGGAAGGGAAATAAAAAATTCAGGGCTAACTGTGTTCTAGTCCCTGTGCTGGGCATGTTCATACATTTCATTTATTTTCATTTACCTTTACTTAATCCTTACAGCAACCTGAGATATAGATGGTAATAATTCCCCTTTTATAACCAACTGGAAAGTCTAAGATCCAACCAATTGGGAAATAGAAGTTTAAGTGACTTGCTCAGGATTCCATTATTAATTGGTAAGAGCTACGCTTAGACCCAAGGCTTATCTGTTTCTCCTTCAAGACCATATTTTCTACTAAGCTTTTCTGTCTCTGGATTACCTGGGGAACAGGGACACAATTATTTCTCAAATAGAATTGAACTGAGAGAGCCTTCCTCTTGAAGCCCTGTCTTCCATTAACTGCTAATGTTTCACTTTCCTGATTCTTCTCTCTCTCGTTTCCTACTGCCTTTTCCCTAGCTTCTTATCCTCGAGTTCTGTCCTCACCCCTCTTCACTCCTTTCTCTCTCTTGCGTACATCATCTGTTCAGATAGTTTCAGCAGTCACTTCTCAGAGGACAATGTCTCGTGGAGTTGGTTATCTGGTCCAAGCCCCAGTCTTGTTTCTGCCAGGTGTCCTGCTAGGATTTTAGTCTCCACATAACCCACCATCCCCTTCTCTCCTCTCCAAACCATCCTCTCTTGAATTCCTGTCTTCTTAGTCGCTCATACTTTAACCCAGAGGAAGGGGTGTCACCTTCATCTCTTTCCTATTCCTCACTCCTTTTAGTTCATCCCACAAACATTATTGTGCACTTCCTGTGTGCCAGGCACTATGCTAGGCACTGAACATTCACTGGTGAACAACACAGAGTAGTCTCAGGAGCATATGTTCTAGCTGGAGTCTGCTGACATCAACTCAACTGTGTCTCACCCTTTGCCTTACTGCCGTTTTCCTAGTTCGGGCCCTAGTTGGACATGCCTGCAGTATTGCCATAGCCTCTGGTCTTCATACCATCCCCCCCTCCCTATTCCTTGAGGATAACATAACAAATAATTACATTTTACCCTCTGTGCTGAGAAGGGCTGACCACATTTGTCTCTTTTATGGTTCCTTAGGAAACCTTTAGTCTCTTGATGAGATGTGGAACTCATTCTGGCCCTGTCGGTGGCCGTTTTATCCACCTTATGTTGAATCTATGAGCTTCCATTTGAAATGGTTGCATTGGCCAATTCAGATTGCATTTATAAAGGATCGTAGACAAATATCTTCTTTCAGCTCTCTCTCGCAGCAGGATTCTACCTATCCTTTGAGGCCCTATTGCTCCACTGTGAAGGCTTTCTGGATGACCTTTATACCAATGGATTGCCATTTTCCATTTGCAGAACTTTCTGTTGGTGCCTCTTTGGGGGGGCACTTACCGTACTGTGCCTTGTAATGTAGAATTACATCTTCCACAAGAAGGCAAACTCCTTGAGGGCAGGGGCTGCACTTTGCTCATTTTAACCTCTCTGGCTACCTAGCATAACGCTTTTCCCATAGCAGCTGCTAAACAAATGTTGGTTGAGTCAAATGTGTTTTCTGTCGGTCTCCCTTTCTTTCCGTTTTTCAGCCCTTGCCTCTACACTCTGCTTCTTTCTTCTTGCCTTTGTTCTTGTGTCATTCTCACATTCACAGAATGCTAGCTCTAAGAGAACTTTCAGATTCCAAGTCCAAAGTTTCCTATTTACTAGGCTGATCATCAGAAATAGCTGGCAGTTTTGAAAAATGATTTCCCTTTAAAAATTATATTGGGGGACATTATGTCAATAGTGAAGGATATGAATCTTAAGTGTGCAGTTGGGTAGATTTTATACCCTTGTAACTACCATCGATAACAAAATATAGAACATTTCTACAGAACTTCCAAAACACAGAACATTTCCTCACACCTGCTTCAAGTTGAAACCAACCCCCCTAAAAGTAATTGCTGTTCTGATTTAGTTCCTAACAGATTAGTTTTGCCTATTTTAAAAGTTCATATACATAGTCTTTTGTGTCTGACTTTTTTCTTTCAACATTCTGTCTTTGAGATTCATCCAGGCTGCTGTGTGTATCTGTAGCTTATTCTTTTTCATTGTTGTATAATATTCCATGGTATAAGTCTAGCACTGTGTAGTTATTCATGCTACTGTGGATGGGCATTTGGGTTGTTCCCAGTTTTTGACTATAACAAATAAAACTGCTATGAACATTCATGTACATATTTTTTGGTGGACATATGCTAGAGAAGAACTCAGAGTTCTCCAGAGAAACAGAACCAATAGCGTGTGCGCATGTATAAGTATGTTTGTGTATGTATAGAAAGGTTTATTATAAGAAATTGTCTCACGTGAGACAAGTGCCAGGATCTGTATTCGCTAGACCCACACTAGAACTGATGGCGAACTCCAGTCTGAGTCCAAAGGCCCGAGAACCAGGAAAGCTGATGGTGTACATTCCAGTGCTAGCAGGCTAGCTAGAATGCTAGCAGACTCAAGACCCAGAAAGAGCTGATGTTTCACTTTGAGTCCACAGGAATGAAAGAACTGATGTCCTGGTTCAGAGCAGTCAGGCAGGAGGAAGTCCTTCTTACTCAGCCGTTTTGTTTTATTCAGGTCTTCAACTGATTAGTTGGGGCCCACCCACACTGGGGAGAGCAATCTGCATGACCCAGTTTACTGATTCTAATGTTAATCTTATCCAAAAACACCCTCACAGACCCACCCAGAATAACATTTGACCAAATGTCTGAGCACCCCATAGCCCCATCAAGTCGACAATCCAAATTAGCCATCACATAATGCATTCACTTCTGAGGGGTATGCATTTTTGCGGGGTATACATGACATGGGATCAAACCACATTTAGCTTTAGTAATTACTACCAGTTTTCCAGTGTGATTGTATCATCACACTCCCACTAGCAATGTGTAGAGTTCTACTTGCTCTACATACTTAATAGCCCTTGGTATGGTCAGTCTTTTTCATTTCAGCCTTCATGATGGACGTACTGAGGGGGATGTGCTGGAGCCAGCCTATGTGGCTTGTGAGACTCAGCTGTATACATCTCTTCCCAATTCCGCCATCAGTGATGTGTCACATTGGTAGCTTGAAACCAGCCATAGTGGGAGTATTTACACCAAAGAAATGCTTTTATTCCTGGAATGTGTGTTGTTAAGTGTTTACCAGTATACTACTGGGAGTGGTATCTCATTGTGGTTTTAATTTACTTATCCCTGATGTGTTACGGGTAAACATCTTTTCGCATGTGTACTAGTCATTCATTTATCTTCCTTCATGAAATGTCTGTTTATATCTTTTTTTCACCTAAAAAAATTCGGTGGTTGATTTTTTTCTTTTTCTTGTTGATTTGTAGGAGTTCTTTATATGTTCTGGTCCGAGTTCTTTGTAGAATATATATATATATTGCAAATATCTTCTCCCAGTCTGTTGCTTGACTTTTCATTCTTTTTTAATGGATAGATATTTACAATTTAATTGAAGTACAATGTATCGATCTTTTCTCTCATGGATAGTGCTTTCTATGTTCTCCTTAAGAAATCTTTACCCCAATGGCTTGAGTATTGTTTTTAAAAACTGATTTTTGAGTTTACTGAATCAGAGTTCTGAGTGTGGGATCCAGGGTTCTGTGTGTTTTAAAGCACCCTTAAGTGCAGATGGCTTTGAAACACATTAAAAGTTTCTCAACCTTATTTGTTAGGAGTGAAATGCAAGTTATAACCACAATGAAATGTTAATTTTCTCATCTATCAGATTAAATTAATGTGGATCAAAAAGTTGTAAAACAACACACTGTGCTGGCCTAAGATGTGAGGCACTCTCATACGTTGTTGATGTCTTTGTAAATAAGTTCAGCCTTTATGAAGAGTATTTTGGCAATATCCATCGAAACAAAAATACATCCACATGCCCTTTGATCTGCCTGGCATTTCTACTTCTAGGAATATGTCCTCCTGGTACTTGGAAATGTGTACAAAGGAGTATGTTACATGGATATTTACTGCAGTATTACTTGTAATAGGAAAAGATGGGGAATTACCTCAGAGTCCACCAATAGCCATACAATAGAATACTAAGAAATCAGTAAAAAGGAGACCGTTGTATATGTACAAATATGGAGTGACTTACAAATTATATGGTTAAGTGTAGAAAGGACATTGTAGAACAATGTGTTTAATTTCTTACCAAATGTGTAAAAATGGATAGTTTATGCATGTATATATGAATGTCTATATGTGTGTGTATCTATACTTATATATGCTAATGTATTCAAATATGTTTATTGAAGGAAACAAGGAATTCAGCTACCATGGCAGCTACTGGGGGTGTTGAATCCACTATATACCTTTTCTGTACGGTTGGCCTTTATAGGCTTTTACCCTTCTTTTTTTAGAGCTCCCCAGGTGATTTGGGTGACCATCCCATATCTTATGTGAGGAGACTGAGCCCATAGAGTTTGGGTCCAAGCAGGGTTTGCCCAGGGCTCCTTCCCTTCTGAGAGTCAGTCTTGTCCCATCTTTTCCCTCTTCCCACCTTGGCTTGGCCTCTGGCTCCAGAACCAGTTTGTCCCGCACACTTTTGCCTTCTGCCAGGACCCTACAGCAAGCCGGGAGCCAGACTCCCCCTCTGAGGGTCTGGGTGGGAGGGAGAAGCAGCTCCATGAACTGGCCACCAGCCCTTCCCGCCTGCCCTCCCTAGCGTGATCTATGGCTTGTCAGAGGTGTGGGTCTCACCACTTGCTGAATAGAAAGCTTCTTTGTTCTTGGGAGTGAAAATAACCCGAAGATAAATGTTGGGGCTGGAAGAGCCCAGGGAATGTTGGGCTCCATCTGCCCTGAGGCTCCTCCCTGGAGCTGAAGGTCTGAGGCTGGGGGAGACAGGAGCAGTTCTGGAGAGAATATAGTGGCCATGAGTACTCAGGGGACTGTGAGCTGTGGCCCCTGGAAGGTGGCCATGGGCTCTTCTGAAATGCAGCGCAGCTCCTGACACCTGCCTGAAACCTGCTTCCCTGGTCAGTAACCTTCTGTCACCCCCTGGAAACTTCCTATTACCCCGTCACTTATTGGTGATGACACGACTGAGCTCCCCGCAAGCCCTTCTTATTCCTCCTCACCTGGAGGCTGCCCTCTGCACCCTGACACAAACACCCTTTTATCTTCTATGTCTTCCCGTCCCCCTTGCTTCCTACTTGCCCCACGGAGCCTGCATTTCATTTCTCTGGCTGTGGTCGAGAAAGGGCGGGACCCAGCTCTGCACCTGGGCTGCAAACCCCATAAAGTTAGGGGTATGACTCTTCCATGGACCATAACCTCCTCCTTCCCTCAACCAGCCCAGGCAGGACTCAGCTGGAGGATGCTGGAGCTGCCAGGAAAGGGGAAAGAGGACGAGGGAGGATTGTTTCAGGCTGTTACTCTCAAAATAAAGCCCCAGACAAGGTAGGAGGCTGCTTGGTTTTCACCCTCATTCCTAAGTTTCTATTTTTCATCCAGGAACTTTGGGAGGTGGCCTAAGACTTTCCAAGAACCTCAGAGGGACAGAAACCCAAGAGGACAAAGGTGAGGATAGCATCAGAGTCCTCCAGGAAAGCACAGGGCTGTTGTGCCCCTACCCAAACCCCAGCCCTGCCTCAGACAAGAGGAACTTGGGGGCCTCAGAAATTGGAGCCACAGGACGGACTTTAGAGAAATCCTCGTAGGCCACGGCCCAGTGCCTCCCTCATGATAAGCATGGTTTGTCTCAGTGTGGCCTGTGGGAATGAGTAGGAGGGGTCACAAGGAAAGAGAGGAGGAAAATAGAGGGAACTAATAGAATACCATCCGTCCAAGCTTTCTGTTTTCTGGGTGAGAATAGAGAGGCACAGAGAATCCCAAGACTGTGTCTCCGACATGGCGATGAAGCAGCCCCTCTCCTGGCACCTGTGCTTCTGTTCGTTCTTGCTGGTACCTCCCTGGGGCTTAATGGAGTGGGAGGTTTGAGGAACAGGTTTTGGGAGTGACTGGTTCTTATCCTTAACCCATGCATCCTTATTTAAGGCTCACCGCAGCTCTTTGGAGTAGGAATTAATGCTCCCATTTCACTGAGTCTGCATGAGGTTCAGGGACTTGCCCGAGGTCACACAGCTGAGTAGTGCTGGGTGGGAGACTGTGATCCCAGCTGTGGCTCTCTGTGGACGCATGAGCGTCGTCATCGGAACCCGGCTGCCCCATTGTGTGCTGGCCGCCACCTGGTTCTTATGCACAAAGAGCTTCGTGCCGGCCTGAGGTCACCTCGGGACCAGGTGTCAGGTGGGTACCCGGTCCTGCGGAGAGAGCCTTAACAAGCCAATCACAGCACGGCTAGAAGCACCAGCCAGATTCCCCAGAGGGTTGGACTGCCCCAACCCTGACCTCTGTGGCCTCCTCCCACCTGACCCGGGCAGGGATTTCTCAGGGCTCCTTGCTGATTCTCGATGCCCCCGGGCTGGCAAAGGGCTGGCTTCGTGCTCAGTTGCTCAATAATCCGTGAAGAAATCAATGCATTCCCACCTCCTCCCCTGGATTCAGCCAGGACCCACCAGCACGGTTTATAATCACATCCGTGTGATGTGCCCATGCTGGGCAGAGGCGTGGGGGCAGGCTGGGAGCTTCAAGTTAAACTTTTCTAGACTAATAAACTGTTCCTCACATTACAACTCGACTGCCCTCGCTTTCCCCTGCCGGCCCCCCAGGACCATCCCCCACTCCTCCTACTTTCCTCTCTCTTTCACTGAGGCTGACATCACACTCACATTTTCCAAAAATTCCCCAGATTACCCACAGTCCTCTTAGCTCCTGATGTCATCTGGAATTCCAGATGCCGTCTCCTGTCAGTCCCTCCCACCCTCACCCCTGAGCATCAGGAATCCCCTGCTCTGGTTCCCGGCTGGTCTGGGTCCCCCAGCTCAGCTTGGCCTGGCAGTGATGCAGCAAAGTGGGGTCCGATCAGGAGCTCTTTCCATCACCAGGTGCAGGGGGGTAAAGGGACTGCTGGAAGCAAGTTAAGCTGTGGCTCTGTGTTTGTGTGTGTGTGTGTGTGTGTGTGTGTGTGTGTGTGTGTGTGTGCACGTGCGCGCATGCGTGTGCAGAAGCAGGCTGGCTCTGAAAGACCCGTTATGTGGGGAAGGGGCGGGGTCTTTCTTTCTTTCTTTGTTTTTAATAAATTCATTCATTTATTTTTGGCTGCGTTTATTTTTGGGTGCGTTTATTTTTGGGTCTTCGTTGCTGCCCGCGGGGTTTCTCTTGTTGCGGTGAGCGGGGGCTACTCTTCGTTGTGGTGCGTGGGCTTCTCATTGCAGTGGCTTCTCTTATTGCGGGCTCTAGGCGCGCGGGCTTCGGTAGCTGTGACACGTGGGCTCAGTCGTTGTGGCTCGGGGGCTTAGTTGCTCTGCGGCATGTGGAATCTTCCCGGACCAGGGCTCGAACCCATGTGCCCTGCATTGGCAGGTGGATTCTTAACCACTGTGCCACCAGAGGGGTCTGGGGCTGAGTCTTTCTGAAGCCCTGATAAATGGGATTGGAAGGCACATTGTTCAGTGGAAAAAGCCTAGGGATTGGAGTCAGAAGACCTGGGTTCGAGTTCTGGTTCTGCCACTCATGGGTGCTGTGCTCTTGCACAGGTCACTATGTAGTTCCTCCCCTCATTGTTCTCCTCTGTAAACTGGGGCTCTGTGTATTTTCCAAAAAATGCTGTAACAATATATCTAGTCCCACGCCCTCTTCCAGAACCTTATTACTTCCCATTAAGAGGCAGAGTCTATGTCCCCTCCCCTTGAACCTGGGCAGGTCTCTGTGACTGCCTCAACAAATAAAATGTGTCAGAAGTGACATCGTGTGACTTCCTAGGCTAGGCCATAAAAGGCATACGGCTTCCACTGGCTGCCCTCTCTCTCTCTCTCCCCTCCCCCCGCCTTGGATCTTGGCCACTGTGCTGTGAGGAAGCCCAGGCCACATGGAGGGGGCAAGTCTAGGTTCTGGCTGAGTGTCCCAGCCAAGGTCTCAGAAAACAGCCAGAATCAGTGGTGACTGAGAGCCTTCCGATGATTCTGACCCCGAGTCTTCAAGCTGCTTCAGCTGGTGCCAAATGGAGCAGAGAAGAAGGGCTTCCTCACCAAGCCCAGCGCAAACTGCAGATTTGTGAGCAAAATACATGCTATTAAGTCACTGAGTTTCGGGGTGGGTTGCTGTGCAGCACTAGGTGTCTGCAACAGGATCGTGGTAGTAATATTTGGCTTACAAAAGTTGTGAGGGTTAAATCAAGAGATCCTGCGGCAGAGCCTTATGGAGTCCCATGTAAATATAACACATTGTCATCACCATTGCTGTCAAAGCACTTCAGTGTGTTTGTACAAGACATCAATGTGCGTGTCTATAATGTGGCCAGGGCTGGGTTAGATGCTCTCCACATATCACTTCATTTAATTCGTACATCTTTTCCATGTGTCATAACCTCCTGCTCTTTTTCATCCAGCTCAGGCAGGACTGGATTGGTTGTTGTAAGGATTAAATTAGGTTGGTATTCTTATTTTCACCAATTTGCAAATGGGAAAACAGCGGCACAGCTAGTGTAAATTCAGGTGGAATTGGAATTTGAATCCATGTCTGGCTTCCTGCTAAGTGTTTACTCCTGCTTCTCCAGGAGCTTGAGCTGGGTTAGTCGCCTAGAGAAAATGGCGACCCTAGGGTATCTCAGTAAATCCTGGCCTGGGAAAATCCTTCTGCTTGCTTTATTTACTTTTATTTTCATTTCAACAAACATGTATCGAACACCTATATTGAGACAATGTGTTAGGTAGGCCCTGGAAGCACACTGTTATGGCCTCTTCCTTAAGGAGCTCGTAGTCTCTGGGGGGAGACAGATACTTCTTAGTTCTGTAACCTTGGGCAAGGTACTCACCATCTCTAAGCCTCAGTTTTGTCATCTGTAAAATGGGGATAATTACAAAACCCATCTCATAGGGTTACTGTGAGAATTACATAATATGTAATTCTGCTTAAAGCATCGTGTACATAGAAAGTGCTCAATAAATATTAGTTTTTAGAAATATAGAAAGAAAAGTTTACAATATAGTGAGATATATGCCAAAATAGAATGGAACATAAATTGTTAGGCGAGGAGAGAGGAGTAAGTAATTAGTTCATCCTGGGGTGGAGGTGGTGGATGGTGGCAGAGAGGAGGTGACTTTTGTCCTGGGAGTTCAAAGGCAAGGAGAAGGAGCAGATGGTCTATGGAAGGACTGTGTTTAGTGTGTCTGGGAGCCAGAGCAGCCCCAGGTGGCTGAAGCACAGGGACCTGGCGGTGACAGAATTGAGGCAGGTTGGGAAGGGGCTTTGGGTAGCAGGCTGTGGTATGGTGCCGGCCAGGCTGTCCCACAGACTCAGGCAAGAGTCTCCCCACCCAGGCTTAGCGATGAGGCTTTAAGGTGCGAATGCACAGGTGGAGGACCCGAGGCTCCAAGGCACAAAAGCTTGGTATGACAGTTGTTCTAGTTTTGAAGGAGGAAAGAAATCGGGAGAACACGTGAAAGCCCGGGGGACCTTACCCTGGGGCCGAGGGCTCAGAAGGGGAGGCTGGTATAGCAAAGATATCTTTTCACCCCTCTCAAAAATCTGCTAAGGGTGGACCCACCAAATCTTAGCTAAGGTAGATCAACAGAGTCTGCTCTTGCCAATAAACCACCAAGCCCCTGGCCCAGAAATGTCCCAGAAATGTCACTGCAGATCAAGGAATGGCTGCTTGGGGAAATCTGCCCCAGGAGGCCCAAGCCCTGAGGATCAGTAAGGGGCTGCCCAGCTGGTGCATCTGGCCCCAGGGAGAAGTCTTCGTAGGAACCTTGGGCAGGCTCTGGGCTCTGTGTGTGCAGAGAACAGCTGCTTTGGTTTAAATATTAATAATGCAAAATGAAATGTGTGGGGTGCCCAGCACACCAGAGCCCAGCCAGTGTGTGTTGCATCTAATGTCCTCCGCACTTGGGTTTGGAAAAATGTGGTCAGCGAATTTAATATACTTTTTGGCAAAGGGAAGACGACAGCTAACTTCTCTCCGGAGCCTCACTAAAGTGGGTTTTCTCCTTGGAAAGCAGAGTGGTTTCTCCCAGTATGCCAGCAGGCCTGCTGCCCGACTTCTGTCACAGCCCCTCTGCTCTGCCCACCTTGACACTTGCAGGGGGCTCTGGGGGCCACGGAGCCTCCCACTGTGGGGATAGAGAGGTAGTCACACTTGTTCAAGATCCAGTGAGGCCTGGGTGGGGCCGAAGCCCCAATTCCTGCTGGCTTCTCCCTCCAGAATGCTCTCTCCCCATTTCATTCCCCTTCCTGAATCGCCCCCTGCCCTCGCTGCTCATCAGAGGAGCTCAACGTGAGAATGTCAGTGCCACGGGGCTCCTACGGGGCCCCTGAGGTTGACAGCTGATCCAAGGTCTCCAAGGGCCAGATGTCAGCTCCTAAGTGCTTCGTTTCCCTCAACCCCACTGCATTTTAAAATCCTGGGCATTTCTGACACAGCCGCTGTGAAGAGGGGCACCCCCTCCACTGCTGCGCCGCACCGGCTATTGCCAGAGCCTCTCTTCCCCGACATCTCAGGCCCTGGCTTTTCTCTCACCAAATGCCACAGCTCATTGGTCTGCCTCTTTTTTTTAAACCTATGTTCTTTTTTTAAAACAAATT
Source organism: Orcinus orca (assembly GCF_937001465.1). Taxonomy (NCBI): domain Eukaryota; kingdom Metazoa; phylum Chordata; class Mammalia; order Artiodactyla; family Delphinidae; genus Orcinus; species Orcinus orca. The sequence continues at coordinate 57,828,674 of NC_064571.1, forward strand.
ATTTTTTTGCAATATAGTTGAGTTACAATGTTGTGTTAATTTCTGCTGTACAGCAAAGTGATTCAGTTATACATATATATACATTCTTTTTCATATTCTTTTCCATTATGGTTTATTACAAGATATTGAATATAGTTCCCTGTGCTATACAGTAGGACCTTGTTGTTTAGTCCTCTTTTTTTTTTAATTGAGGTGTAATTGACATATAACATTATATTCGATTCAGGTTTACAAGGCAACGATTCGATATTAGTATTCACCGTGGAATGATCACCACGATAAGTCTGGTTACCACCCATCACCACACAAAGTTACACATTCCTGTTTTCTTGTGATGAGAGCTTTTAAGGTATACCCTATGGGCACCTTTCAACTTTGTGCTATCAATTGGCTTCTTGAAAAGTGAATAAATGCAGGGTGACATCATAGTCCCAAAGCCGGGGAGCAAAAAAGTGTCAGAGGCGAACGCTTGTGAGGAGAAGTCGGAGGCCCTGGGTTTGCCCAACAAAGGCACTCTGTGCAGGCGCGGTCGTGGTCACGGCCACTACCGCAGAACTGGAACGAGGCTGGTCAGGCCTTCCCCAAAGTCTGTCTCTGGTTTTACACAACCTGACAATGTTCCCGGTTTGAGGCCTCAGCGAATCATCCAGCAGGGAGAGCCCAGGCAGCTCGCGGCCTGGTTGTGGACCGCTCTGGGGGGCCTCTCGGGCTGCTGGGGAAACGGTCACCCCAGGGCCGCTCAGCGGGGCGAGGAGCGGGCTCCAGGCGGAGGGAAAGAGCCCTGCTGGGGAGAGGGTGGGAGCTGCGATCGGCCAGGCTCTGGGGCTCCAGCTGTGCCCCAGGCTCCAGCTCCCCCCATCCACCCCTCTTGGCGTCTGGCCCTTGGGGAAGCTGAGAGAAAGTCTCGCCTGTTCGGGATGCCGCGGGCACGATTGGCCACAGCCATCTCCTTCATGTGTCACCGCTGGCTGTAAGTGCTGTGTTTGGTTTGGCAGAACGGCTATTTAAATAGCAGTGAAATGTGTCACTGGAAAAAAATTAGCTCATGTTTCCTTTACCATTTCTTCATGATTTCCATTGAAAGTGTAACCACGGGTAATAAATTAACAAGATCTGTAAAAGGGACCATAGGAAACCATGGATCCAGAATTCCTATAAACTTCTAACCCGTGATGCTGGATAGCAAGGCTACTTGGGGGAAGGGGGCTTGGGTCATCCATTCTTCAGGTTTCTTTGTGTCTGATTCCTACCCCCTCCCCCGCCAAAATGTGAGAGGAAGCCGGCCACTTCTTTCAGGGGGTCGCTGCCGTTATCAGGGGGAAAGTCTTTGCTTGAAAAACCCACAGCCTTGGGGCATGGCTTTGCTCTTCCTGTTTCATAAAAAAAGCAAGAAAAACAAAATGCAAAAGTTACTTCTCTACCAAAGTATAATCTCCTTCCCCCAACTGTGCCTCACCTGGTCCCAACCACAGTCCAACAGCTGGTTTCTTTTTCTTTAATAAATTTATTTTACTTATTTATTTTTTGGCTGTGTTGGGTCTTCGTTGCTGCGTGTGGGCTTTCTCTAGTTGTGGCGAGTGGGGGCTACTCTTCGTTGTGGTGCGCGGGCTTCTCATTGCGGTGGCTTCTCTTGTTGTGGAGCACGGGCTCTAGGTGCGCAGGCTTCAGTAGTTGTGGTGCGTGGGCTCCGTAGTTGTGGCTCGTGGGCTCTAGAGCGCAGGCTCAGTTGTTGTGGCGCACGGGCTTAGTTGCTCCATGGCATGTGGGATCTTCCCGGACCAGGGCTTGAACCCGTGTCCCCTGCACTGGCAGGCGGATTCTTAACCACTGTGCCACCAGGGAAGCCCTGATAGCTGGTTTCTTGATGTCGTGTGGAAATCAGACCCTTCTCCATGGGTACCGGAGAGCTGGATGTCGAAGTGCAGCTCAGTTTCACAGACAGGAACACTGAGGTCGATGGAAAATATTTGCCTTCAGCACAAAATTCAATAATTGGTGGATAGATGGGGGAGTTGAGAGTGGCAACTCTCCACTTGCTGCCATGTCCGACGCACACAGACATACACTCACACCCACATACAATAGTGCTTGTTTGTGCTGGGCCGGGGGCCAAAGGATCACTGTAGGGTCCTGAAAGTCTCCCTGGAGATAGTGGGGGAGCTGAGCTGCTTCCACAGAAGGTGGCCCTGAGGAATGTGTTTGGTTTGACACATAGGGGCTGTGAAGGTGGCAAGGGAGTGCCAGCCGTGCTTCACCCAAGGGATGGGAGAGTGGGGGACAGGACTGGGAGGGGTGTGTTAGTGTCATACACAGGGCTGGGGGCTTGCGGGAGAGGATAGGAGGGGGTGTCCGTGCTCCACTCGGGCTAGAAAGTTGGGGACAGCACTGGGGAGTGTGTTCAGTGTTACACCCGGGAACTAAGGGAGTGGGTGGGGGAGGAAGGGAGAATGTGTTGGGGTTACAGCCAGGGCTGAACTGAGGCAGAGGACTGGGGGAGGGTTTTTAGTGTCACGCATAGGGCTGGGGGCTTGGGGGAGCAAGCTGGGGGAGTGTGCTAGTGTGACACACAGGGTGGAGAGGATGGAAGGAATGAAGGGAAACAAGTGGTGACCAATGAATCTCCTTCTGCCTCTGGTCCTCTGTCCCCTGTCCTTCCTCAATTATCCCTTTCATAGGTATCTTTTTTTTGTTATTTTGTGGTACGCGGGCCTCTCACTGTCGTGGTCTCTCCCGTTGCGGAGCACAGGCTCCGGACGCACAGGCTCAGTGGCCATGGCTCACGGGCCCAGCCGCTCCGCAGCATGTGGGATCTTCCCGGACCGGGGCACGAACCCGTGTCCCCTGCATAGGCAGGTGGACTCTCAACCACTGCGCCACCAGGGAAGCCCCATAGGTATCTTAACACCCCTTTATTTGTCTGAAGTGACGGCCCCTTGGTGTCCTGTTAGATAGAATATGGGGTGCGAAGGGGGAGTTTTGTGCCACTTTCTAAGCCCAACTTCTCTTGTATCTTAGCCCCTGGGGTACAGAGGAGGCCATTTCTTCTCCCTTCTCCCAGGAGGCAGTGGTGTAGAAGGTGGAGGCTCAGAAAATCCTTTGCCACAGTGAAATTAAAGAGGGATTTGGCATCAACCCTTCTCCCCACTTATTTGCATCAGGACCTCTGGACCCCTCTCCCTCCTCCTGCCCCCCCAGTTCCCAGACCTTCCATCCTGTCCACACAGATGCCATCATCCTTTGCCAGCACCCTTTTCCTAGGGGTGTCTGGCTTTCTTTGCTCATTCCTCTCTGTGAGGCCAAGTAACCAGCTTCTTGATAAGGAGTGTTCCCCCCTCCCCTCCCCGCTCTGGGCCTTGGACTCCAGAAAGCCCTTCCCTTACAGCTTAAGGCAGAGGGTTCTGCCAAGGCACCTGCTATAAGGAAGGAGAAACATCTGCTTGTTTTATTTACATCTCATCCAGATGTTTGGGTGCCATGTAGACACAGCCTGTGGGCCGTCTGAACACTGTGGCTGGAAACTGAGCTTCCCTCTGCTTGGAGCTGGGAGGCCAAGAGGGAGGGCCTTCAGGCTGAGAAGGGACAGGGCTGGGCAGCAGACACAGCCTGGGGATGGGAGGGGGGCGGGAAGGCGGGACATGGAAATGGGGGTGGATCACAGAGTCCTCATAAACAACGGATCTGTTTACAAAGCCACAGGTGTAGGCAGGCACTTGCCAAATCGTGATTTTTAAAAATCGCCCTTTACAGAGTTTCACACCACTTACCAGTTGCTGTGGAAGGGCCTACTGTGTGCTCGGCGCGCTCCTCCCAGGTCGCCTGCTGCGCTCCAGCCAGCTGCCCACTCGCCTCTGAGACTATGGCTGTGTAGCACAGGCGAGCAGTGGTCCCGGAGGCTCCGGCCGAGAAGGCCAATTAACAATGCCGGGCAGTGCGCATAAATCACCACGCTCCCCCTTTTCCTGGGCTCAGGGCTGGAAAGTATCAGAACTGTGCAAATACTTGGGATGTTTCTCTTTATTAGTGATAAAATATTGGACGTCAGCGTGCGCCGTTTCATGCATTGCTCCGACAGTTGGAGCCGTAATTGTGATGAATAGAGGTCCAGGGGCAGGGCTGCAGGCGTTTAAGAAGGCTCTGTGGATTGAAAATATTAGGATTGATTAAAGGTCAAATACTTTATACATTTATCAGTGCTGGATACATTCTTTCCGAGGTAGGGGCTGCTGCCCTTCCCCCTGCTGGGAAAGAACTCAATGTGGTTGAATGCTTACCCCCTCCTCTTCCCCTCAGGCCCTGCCACATTTAACCTACGAAACTGACAAAATGAGCAGAGTTTCCTGTCATTCACGCCTTTTGCTTCTCCTGCCAGGAGGTTAGTTCAGCACAGGCATCTGTGTGCAGGCGTCTACCCATCTCTCACTGGAGAGAGAAAAGAGAAAGCTCTCCCCTCCAAAGCTATTCTAGTCTGTGGCTCTGACACCAGCCATCAGGGACAGAGCCTCCAGGAATAGCTCTGTTACCCACTCAAGGAGCCCTCAGGGCTAAAAGGAGGGTCTCACCACTTCTGTCCTTTTCAGGAGTGTCTGATTTCCTGTTATTAGATAGAGATCTCTGTAACTCTGTGCCTGCCAGGAAGCTCCAAGTGAAACTGTTTAAACAAGGCAATGGCCCTCACCTGCCTCCTTACGATAAGGCTCACTCATTAAACAAATATGTATTAAGGCAGGAGCCGTTCTGGGTCTGGGGAGAAAGCAGGGGGTGAAATAGATGAAAAGCCCTGCTCCCACGGCGTTTAGATTTTAGGTGGGAGCAAGAAAATAAATATAAAAACTTATAGTACATCACAGATCTGAAGGAGGTGAGTGGAATTATTGGAGGGAAGAGTGTTTTTCTATCAACATGCTTTAATCGTGCTAGTATATGAGGATTTTAGTACTGGCTGTCCCTCTCCTTTCCTCTTCGGAATTGCAGATGGTATAAATAAAAACATGTACAGATAATGAATGAGGTAGAATAGGACCTGTTCAGAGAAAGATTTCCAAAACCCTAGACTAATAGCTTGCATCCAAATTACCTGGAGGGCTCGTTAAAACACAAATTGCTGGACCTCACTCCCAGAGTGTCCAGGTTCGTTGGGGTCTGAGAATTTGCAACTGTGGCAAATTCAAAGGTGCTGGTAATCCAGGGACCACATTTTGATATCCACTGCCCTAAACCAACAGCATGCTCTGATTGATGGGGTGAGGGGAAAGTCAGAGAAGTTTCTCCTCCTAGGCTATGCTAAGAAGGGACTCGAGGACTTAGACATCTCTAAAAGCAGCTTTTTCCAAAATGTACTCCATGTAACACTTCTATCAAGGGATGTTTGTTTGTAGGGATCACCAAGAAAGGATTCTTTTGTCAAATGTGTTTAGAGCACACTGGGTTAAGTTCATTTTACTGCAGGACATCTCGGGGCCTTTAATATGAAAATGTGCGCTGCGATTCTCCCCAGAGGAGGATTTAATGAATATTCAATGTTTCATAAATTTTTTTTGGCCACAAGATCTCCTTTACTTTTCCATGGAGAATCTTACAAGACCAGCGTACAGTGGGATATGCTTTGAAAACACTGGCTCTTAGAACTAAATGGTCTCCTCCAATCCACACTGGTAAATGAAATGAAAGCCTCACGCAGCCAGGAACTCATAGGACACGTCCAGCAGTCCTTTGCTCTCTTACAGAATTCTAGATGTGCCCAGGGTATAATGTCCATCCTTATGTCCCCATGGTTCTTTGAGGAGAAAGCCTGTACCCCTGGGCTCCTGACCCTTGTGCATTTGACTAGAGCAGGACTGGAGGACACCATCCCTCCCCTGGATAGCTGAGTCTTGCTCAGACACACTCCTGCTACCCAAAATGTGTAGAGGAAGCATGTGTTGTACTGGCTGAGCTAACAGAATTGGTCAGATAGGAGGTGGTGCTGTCCTGCATCCGAGTGCATGGCTCCCGCCTATAAGCGGGGCCTGCAGAGCTGAGAAGGGGAGGGGCCCACAGACCCAGCTGTGTCTGGAGAACAGCAGCCCTGATATTTACGACTATGATGGTCCTTCTCTAGTGGACCTGCTTTGGAACATAAATAAACTTAATAGGCTTCAAATAATTGTGACAACTGAGTTTAAACCCCAGACTGTGGTCCAGGGCAATGGATGTCTCTCTCTCTCCCTCTCTCCCTCTCTCCCTCTCTCCCTCTCTCCCTCTCTCCCTCTCTCTCTCTCCCTCTCCCTCTCTCGGGCCCAATTCCACAGAGCCAAGGCTCAATCCTGAGCAGAGCCACACCATTGACTTGGTGGGTCTTTGGACAAAGAGATGGGGAGGGGGGTGACCTTGGGAGTGGACCAGAGGAAGGACGTCCAGTCTTGCAGAATGTCCCAGGCTGAGATGTATTACTGACCTTGTCCAGCCCCCAGCCTGATGGGGTGGGTTCCAGATTCTACTCCTTAGCTGCGGGGAAGGGTGAGCCCATCCCTTACCCCCTTCCCAGCCGTTCTTAGAAGCTGTGGCTGAGACATGTGGAATTATAAATTTGGTTCAAAGCACTGACATATTTTGAACACTTGCTATGTCTAAGATATCATTGTAGGAAAGACACCTACCTCTAACACACAGCAAACTGGGATCAAGGGCCATAGTATAAAGTTATAAAGAAAATGAAGGCGATAACAGATGAGATGAGTTCCTGCCTATCAGTATCAGGACTTTCCAGGAGAAGGAGAGCCCTAAACAAAGGCAGAGAGATGGGGATGTACAAGGAATGTTCTGAGAACCGTGTAGTAGCCTGAGAGGGCCAGCAGGAAAAACGTGTTGGAGCTAGAACTTGGAAAGTCTTTCGTTTTATACTAAAGGATTTGGATTTTATCAAATAAGCACTAGCAAGTCACATTTTATTTTATTGTTTTAAAATAATACAGGTACAGAGTAAAATCTTCAAACAATACAAACGTATATTCAGTGAAAAGTAAGTCTCCCTCCCATCCCTGATTTCTGGTCACTCAGTTCTCTTCCCAGAAGCAAATGCTACTGACAGTTTCTTGTGCATTCTTTCAGAGACATGCCATGTCTTTGCAAAAATATGGGAATATATGTCCCCAATACTTTAAAAACACGAATATTAACATGTTGTATACACTTAATTGGATCTTGCTCACCATACTTAACCATCGATTCTGTAGATTTTTAGGCAAAACTCATTGTGCTCCATAGTTTACTTAACAAGACTCCACTGATGGACATTTGATGTTTCCAGTCTTTTGCTACTTCAAACAAAGAGACAGTTAATATCCTTGTATATAAATCATTTTGTGCATGTATCTGTAACTTCACAGACATGGAATTGCATGTTCAAAAGCATTTACATTTTTATTATTGTTAGACTTCACATGGGGAAATGTAATTCAGGGGATGCTGGGCCCTCAGCTATTTCATGAAGATCCTTTTTGGAGGCAATAGGATGATGGGAAGGAGGGGAAGAGACACGTCTGGAGGGTGTTACGATTACACCAGGCGAGATATGATGAAGGCCAGAACACAGCACTGGCTGAGGAAGGGAGGGCAGGGCAAGGGTGGAAGAGACACTAGTGATGTATCTGATGTGTCCACGTGGGAGAGGAGAAATCACAGACAATCAGAGGCCCAGAGGCCCACATGGGGAGGGATTAACCGAGAGATAGAAGGAGTAGCTTTGATCAGATTCTCAAAAACCAGGAATATGTCTGCATAGATAGGAAAGTGGAAAGCTAAGAAATCACCACCTCAGGCCTAGTAGAGCAGGAAGAGGGATGAGACTCAAAAAAAGTTAGAGGGTCCCAGTGTCCCCTGGGGAGGGTTGATCAGACCTAGTAGAGTTCCAGACAAGGAAAGGGCTAAGAGCATGGACTTCAGAGTCCTTGAGTTTAGGTTTTCTGCTGGAACCAACAATCGGCAAATTTCAGTGGTTTAACACAGTAGATTGTTTCCAGCTCACATCACCGTCCCCTGCAGGAGCAGTGATGAGGAACGGCCTCTGCTCAAAGCAGTTACTGAGCATCCTGGATTCTTCCATATTCAGATTTTTCCCTCCTCTAGGTCCTCGGCATCCTCTCATTCAGCCATTGGGTGGGAGAAGAGAGAATTGTGTATGGGCAGGTTTTATGTGCCAGACCTGGAAATGACTTATGTCACTTCCACCCAATTTACTTTTTTTTATTTTTTTGCGGTACGCGGGCCTCTCACTGTTGTGGCCTCTCCCGTTGCGGAGCACAGCCTCTGGACGTGCAGGCTCAGCGGCCATGGCTCACGGGCCCAGCCGCTCCGCGGCATGTGGGATCTTCCCGGACCGGGGCACGAACCCGTGTCCCCTGCATCGGCAGGCAGACTCTTAACCACTGCACCACCAGGGAAGCCCTCCACCCACTTTCTATTGGTCAGAATTGAGTCAGATGGCTGCGTCTGCCTGCAAGGGGGCCTGGAAATGGCATCTAGGTGTGAGTCCAGGAGGAATAGGGAAATGCTTGATGAACAGCTAGCCGACCTCTGCCTCCCAAACTGTGTGTCCTGGGCAAGTCATGTAACCTCTCAGAGGCTCAGTTTTCACATCTGTAAAATGGCAACAATTACCTCATAGATAGGACTGTTGTTGTTTTGAGGACTATATGAGGTTATGTATGTTACCCACGTAGCCTGGTATATGTAGAGGAATAAGTAATCCCTGTAGTGAATATTCATACCTGTTCATAGTGTGTGCTCTTTGGTTGTGGCTCCGTGAGAACAATCGTGGTGGTCTTCCCTGTCTTTCTCTGCCCACTCCAGGGCTACTCAAGCAGAGGAAAACTCAGTCTGTGTATGACTGACCTGGATCCTTCTGGCCCCAAAGTAGATTTCCTTCCTTGAAATAAATCGTTTGCTTTGGTGAACTTCATGAGATTATTTCAAATCTCACTATGCCTGGTCCGTGTAGACCCAGCCGCAGCCTCTGCCCGCCAGCTCCACTCCTAGGATATGCAGGCTGCAGAATGATTCCTGTTCATTCTTTCATGTTATTCCCACACTTCAGAAGTCTGAAGGGAAGCTGAATGTTTGCTGTTCTGGGATCATTTGAAGCTGGGCATGCAAAGAGTTCCGAGTCACTTTCAAGTCTGCCTGTAGGAAATCTTTCTTGGCAACCAGACAACTAGAATTACTTATTAAAGGCATGTCAAATGAATAAAGACACCTCTGTGAGGAAAACCGCAGAAGCAGTTACTTTTTCTAATATGAATAGGAGGCTAATATCAAATCACCTTTAATTTTTCACTCTTTCTTTGCTGTTTCAATGGTAGGTCAAATCTAATAATACAGATACAATGGAAAACCATTTCTATTTTCATCTATCGCAATACATAGTCCCACAGCAGATGTGTGTATCTTAAAAACCAGGGCCTGGAATTTAAACGAGTACCGGCAAACTGACAAGGCTGTTTCATCCAGGAACGTTCTCCTAGATGCCAAGCCTGTGTTGCCTGTGAAATGGAGTAAAGGCTGGTCTTGTCTATAAACCATGCATCCCGCAGAGCCCAGGCCACAACACTTGCCTAAAGGCAAGGATGACCATGAAGACCCAGCCATGAGGACCAGGGGAGAAAGTGGTGTGAAGGCATTTGAAAACATGGGCCTGCTTTCCAGATGTGGGTCACCGAAGGTCCAGTGTACTCTCTTTACTGTGTGGCCTAGATTTAGGATAGGATACTGTGTGGATAGATTTGTGGACAGGGGAGCTGGTGACCAACAGGAAGCACTGTATTGTGGTTGGGAGGCTCCAGAATCTTTGTGTGCACACGCGTGTGTGTATATGTGTGTGTAAAAAGGTTATTTTAATAAGTAAAAATGGCTAAGCTTCCAAAAGTTCTTAAATGGGTTCAAACCCCAGCACTGCTATGTTCTGTTGTTATAATGGGCAAGTGGCTCGATTTCCCTGGGTCTCAGTTTCCTCATCTATAGAATGAGAACAATAATACCTATTTCATTTGGTTGTTGTGAGTATTAAGTAAGCTAATTCTTTTTTTTTTTTTTTTTTTTTTGCGCTACGCGGGCCTCTCACTGTTGTGGCCTCTCCCGTTGCGGAGCACAGGCTCCGGACGCGCAGGCTCAGCGGCCATGGCTCACGGGTCCAGCCGCTCCGCGGCATGTGGGATCTTCCCGGACCGGGGCACAAACCCACGTCCCCTGCATCGGCAGGCGGACTCTCAACCACTGCGCCACCAGGGAAGCTCCTAAGTAAGCGAATTCTTACAGAGCACTCAGAACAAACGTTTGACAAGAAGCAAGCTCGCAATGAGTGTGGACTATTATTGCTAGTATTATCAGCAATATTATTATCCAATGAGGGAAGGGATCCATGGGTGATTTTATGTGTGTGGGTGGGTCACATAAGCCGAGCAATATGGACTTTATTTGGGAGGGAGTTTGCTTGGTTGAGAGAAGCCAGTCTGGCCCTTTAAGGTGCAGCCAGCTTGGAAGCTCTTCTATGGGGTAGACATGATTTGAACTTCATGGTCAAATGGTGAGGCTGTCCCCACGCAGATGCCCTCCTGGGCAGACAAGTCCATCCACTGGATGCAGAAGTTTTCATCCAGGATCAAAAATACAGAAACCATTGAACCAACCAAGCTCACGCCAGCCTCGGAATTAACCCCCCTCAGGTGGGTCCTGTGGGACAAGGCCCCTTTGAAAGCTTTCTTGTACCATGTGTTTTGTGCGTCTAAGAGATCTGGGTGGCTTTTTCTTAAGGGCCGAGGGGTCATTTTGCAGCATGTGCCCCTTGGTTTAAGTGCAGGCCACCACTGTGGCCTTCTGTCCCTGTCCTTACCTTCAGGTTACCCACCCTGGTCTCTGGGAGCCTCAGGCCCAGCTTGGCTCTCCAGCTTCCTTTCCACGGATGGGGGATCTTCCGCTGGTCGTGGATCTGGCCACGCTGCTGCTCTAGGGTGACAAAGGTCCTCTCCTTGACCAAACGCTACTCAGTCTCCTCTGAATTCTCTTCTCAATCAGGCCCTAAACTTCGGGCTTCTGTGTTCATCTCTTCATGGTCCAGGTTTAGCAAGAATCCTGCTGTCAGTTTAGTCAGAATCCTCTGCTCTGGTGATCGGGTCACCGTTGTCACCTGATTGCGTTCCTCATCCCCCACCGTCCCCCAGGTAGTGTCTGATCACCGTAGCCTGCCTTCAGCAAGAATCCTGCTAGGTCAGTTTAGCCAGAATCCCCCCACTCCGCCCACCCCAGCCCTGATGCTTCCTCTTAGTAATTTTCTATCCACTCATCCCCACCCTGCTCCTTGGCTATAAATTCCCACTTTTCCTTGCTGTACCCAGAATTGAGCCCAATCTCTCTCCACTAACACGAACTCATTTCAGCAGCAGCCCCGCATCCGGACTAAAATCTGCTTTACCATCTTTAACTGATGTCATGAATAATTTTTCTTTGATGGGGGTTCTGAGTTCATTCTGGGAGAGCCAAGATTTGCTGTAGATCATGGTGCCCTAACTTATAGGTACACATCATGGAATGGGCAAGAGAGCTAGCACAGTCTTTAATAAGCAGTTAGTAAAGTAAGATCAGGGGAAACAGCCAGGGAATTCAAGAGGACTCTTAGCCTTTTCTGCCCTTGTTATCTCCATGTTTGGTATTTTTAGGTGCAATCACTGTTTAATGAACTTACCAATCAATATCACTGTGGCCTAAATTACGTGCATAATTTTGTGGTTTTTTGGGCTTGCTTTGCTTACACTCCCTCTTTGTTTCAAAAAAGGGTCTGAGGTGACTAACTTGTCTGTGTAGTACCGAAAATGAAGATAGAAATGGAAAACTTGAGGGGACTAACTTGTCTGTGTAGTACCGAAAATGAAGATAGAAATGGAAAACTTGAGGGGACTAACTTGTCTGTGTAGTACCGAAAATGAAGATAGAAATGGAAAACTTCACTCAGATTCTGGAATATGGCCGTGTGTTTAAATGCTTGCCCTTGTGAATCAAGGCAAGGAGTTGGTTGACTGGAGTTTTAAAAAGACTAGTCGTGGTGTTCTGGAAACACAGCCTAAGGCTTTTGACGAGGATGGAGCCTGTGTGTGTGCACATGTGTGTATTTCTGTGTAGAGTGTGTGGGCCTGAGCTGATGAAGCAGAAAATGAAAAGGCAGAAATGCCTGTGTGCCTTCTCTGGGCCAGGTGTTTTACTTCATTTACTCCTTGTAACAAACCGAGGAAGCAGGTATTACTATTATTACACAAGAGGAAACTGAGGTGAAGAAAGGCGAGATAGTCCCCCTCAAGCCCCAATACCAAGTAAGAGAAAGAACTGTGACCCAAACCAGGCTGTGACTCTGCAGGCTGGGCTCTTTCCACTTGGAGAAGTGGGGGGCCAGACGAGAGGAAGAGAGCTGGGTAGGGATGGGAGTGGGAGGAAGAAGGAGAGAAGACACCCCTGGGACAGGTCTAAAAATCCTGGAGAACTATAGAGTGAAGTCTGAGCCATGGTGCAAACTTGGCCCCCGGTACCCCTAACTCTCAGACAACTTACAGTCTGCAAGTCTGCTCTCTCCCGTCCCCTACTCCTCTCCCTTCCTCTTCTCCCTCTTTGCCTGCCTGCCAAGAGGACTATTTGTCCGATGTTGGAATCTGCATCTCGCGTGTGTGTGGAACTGGGCTGCCACGGTGTTGGTAGATGTCGGGACTCTGCTTAGGGGCTGCTGCCAGGGCAGGGGGCAAGTCCCCCAGTCCCTGTCCTGAGCTGGGTTACCTGTGGGAGGGTGCCCGGGCCACAGGGGTGGAGAGGGGTTGGAGCGGCTGCTCTGCCTGGGGCAAAAGGCTCCCAGCATCTCGATGCAGCCAGCCCGCATTCATCTGCCTCATTTCCTGTGCATCCTCCAGCGCGCAGTGCAGACTCTTGGCTGGGGACGGTTGGTTCTCCTCCGCCAGTCACCGGCGCTCGACAGGAGTCATCCAGATGTAGCTGTGACGATGTGGCTTTCATCTTCCTCCGAGGAGGCCCCGTGGGAGGGAAACCCCCTCTCTCCCCCTCCAGCCCACATCCCTCTTCCCGGGACGGCACGCTGTCACCCAGGAGGGGAGGCCGGCGAGCTCGCTCCTGTCCGCCGCTTCCCTGGGCTGGGAATCTCTGCAGAACCTTCGTGCCCCAACCCTCCTGAGCAAAGAGCCAAGCCAGGGTAAGCCTGTGCATATAGGGCCTCAATTTGAGATCAGATTCACAAATTTAATTTCCTATTCCTTAATTTAATTCTGCATATAAGTTTTGTTTTTATTATTTACATGGGTTCCCTTTAATGATTCCAAATTGCTGCTGCCCTCTAGCAGTATTTTGTCTTAGGTTAACTTCTTGAAAACCGATCAGCGTTGGAGTTTATTCCGCGCTGGGTTTAGTTATTTTCTGAAACGACGCACAATTAAATTAGAATAATGAACATGCTCTTTAGAGGATTAATTCATAATAAGCAGGCCATGTGCTACAGCTCACAGAAGAAAGGGCACGAGGACCGAAAGCTGGTTTTTTCTGCCTAAATACGAAAAGTACATTCTGCAGAGCAGAACAAATCAGCTAATGACATCCAGAGCACGGGCCAGCCCCAGAGCGGCACAGAGCTGGCATCTCGAGTTAGCGCAATCCCCGCTGATGCCTCTGCCTACCTTCTCTCCCTGAGAAGGCTGGCAGTGGGTGAGCTGCCCGGCTTCTTTCTCCTCTGTACAGCTGCTAGAGGTCAGTGTGGGCCTTCTAAATTCGACCCCAGGAAGCCCCAACTTCCACAGTCTGTGGTTTCACAAGCTTTACTCTCAGAGCTTCCCAGAGCCCAGTCATTCATTCATTCTTACATCCAGAGAATGCTTTACTGAGCTCCTCTTATGTACCAGGCATCCATGGGTACCCCCTTGGGATACATCAATGAAGAAAACAGACAAAGACCCCTTGCTCTCCTGGAGGTTGCATTCCAGCCCTTGGAGACAGACAATAAACAGTAGAAATAATCAGAAAATTCTAGAGTGTGTTAGAAGGTGATAAGTACCAAGGAGTAAGGGGGTTGAGAATGGTGTGTGCGTGCGTGTGTGTGTGTGTGTGTGGTTTGCAATTTTAAATATGATGGGTGAGGGTAGGCTCCTGGAGAAAGTGCCAATTAAGCAAAGACTTGGAAGAAATGAGAAGTGAGTCACTTTCAAGGGTGCCCCAGGGGTCAAGAGTATTCCGGAGAAAAAGACTGGAAACAACTTAGGGCAAAAGTGTTAAAGTCAGAGTGTGGCAGGTGAGTTGAGGATGGACAAGGCCAGGGGGGCCTGAAAAGAGGGAGTAAGTGAGATGTGAGTGGGACCAGATCCTCTGGGTCCTGGGCTTCTGTGCTGAGTGAATGGGAGGCCATGGAGGCGACTTGAGCAGAGCGGGACATGATCTGACTCACGTAAAAGGGTCTCTGGCTGCTGGCTGAGAAGAGACTTTCTGCGGTGAGGGGGCGTGGCGTGGGTGGAAGCTGCCAGGCTTGTCGGAGGCTAGCGGCTTAGACCTCTAAAACTCTAGCCCCAGGTTGCCCCATTCCATGCTCTCTGGACCCCAGCAAAGTGCTGAGCCCGGGCCTCACAGCCAGGCCTGGAGGCTGAGTCTCCTGCAGCCCCCTGCCCCCCAGAAAAGCGGTTTTCAAGCAGCTGTGAGGCAAGTCTAAAACCGTTATTCTTTTTTGGCCCCGAAGATCCCTCTGCAGCCCCTCCCCACCCCTCCACTGACCCATGGACCAGGAGGCCGGAGCCTGCAATGGAAGGGCACTTCCAGGCAGGGACAGCTTTACGCTGTCCCTTTGGTTGTCTCAGGCTCCTCTGAGAGGGAGATACCCTCTCATCCAGGTAATTGACAAGGTGACATCAGAAGGCCTCTGCTGAGCTGCTGCCACAGAAACAGGGGACAGATCAAAGGAGGAGAGGGCCGGCATCTGCAGCAAGCGAAGCGAGGAAGAGGTACAGACAAACGGAATGAATAAATAAGCAGATGAATGATTGATGGGGGATGAATGATTAATGAATAGACGAATGATGGATGAGTAAACCAGTGTATGGCTCAGAGCTAGTGCCACCTCTCTGCGCTTTGGGTACAGTCTCTCTTGGGAACCGAGGAGTAAAGATCGTCCCACGGCCATCACCTCTAGAATCCCCTGCTGGAGCTGGGATTGCACTGCTTCTGTCCCCAGAAGAGTGGAGGCTTTGGCCCCTAACTGGGGCTGCAGGGGTGGGCTGGGGGAAGGAGGCCAGAGCTAATGGGACTGGGATGGAAGATGCCTGGGGCAGCCTGTAGGTTCTGAGGGAGGAGAGCTCTGAGGATCTCATGGGAGGGGAAGGTGTGGGGAAAAGAGGGTGTTTTAAAATGTAGGTTTTATTATTATTCAGGTATGGTGAGGCCAACAGGTCAGGGGATCAGGAAACAATTTTCATTGAAAAGATACTTTGTTATACTCATAGCATCCCAAGAGAAAGGGTCAAGCCACACCATGGTGGGGGACACACCGGAAGCACCAGGGTCAGTCAGGAGGCAGAGAGAATTAAGGGAAATGTGGGCAAGAGCCCTCTTTTTTAAAAAAATTAATTAATTTATTTTTGGCTGCATTGGGTCTTTGTTGCTGCGCGGGGGGCTTTCTCTAGTTGTGGCGAGCGGGAGCTACTCTTCGTTGCGGTGCATGAGCTTCTCATTGTGGTGGCTTCTCTTGTTGCAGAGCACGGGCTCTAGGCACGTGGGCTTCAGTAGTTGTGGCACACGGGCTCAGTAGTTGTGGCTCGCAGGCTCTAGAGGTCAGGCTCAGTAGTTGCGGCGCCCAGGCTTAGGTGCTCTGCAGCATGTGGGATCTTCCCAGACTAGGGCTCGAGCCCGTGTCCCCTGCACTGGCAGGTGGATTCTTAACCACTGCTCCACCAGGGAAGCCCCTGGGCAAGAGCCTTTATTGTGGCTTTCACATCAAGGAATGGGCAGGCAGGGTAAGCAGATTTAGGATTGGCTAGTTTGAATAATTTCAGCAGGTTCTAGTGCCCAGGGGCCGTCCCTAGCGGTCTGAACCCTGGTCCTGGGAGGCTAGGGCTGGGGATATTGCTTTGGAGTGTAAGAGCCTTATAAAGGAGGTGGCTGACGGTTTGGACTCTGAATTGTTTGGTTTGCATATAAAAGGTGTACCAGCAGGTGAGTCTCTTACTATCTCTAGGAATTGGCTAACGCTGGGAGAAGCAGTCCATCCAGCGTCAGCAAGACCACAGAGCAAAGCGTCGGAAATACAGAGAATAAAAGACATGCTTCGTGCAGAGGGAAAGAGGAGAGATTTGGTTTTTCCTTTCGTAGCCCCACACTAGACATTCTACAGATACCGGGCCTGGATTAGTCTCATTCTAGAGCTTGTTAGGATAGAGAAGTCCATTTCAACCGAATGTGTGACTGCATCATTTCAACAGGCAGGAAGATTTTGGTGACTGAAATTTCCAGAAACTTCTCTGGATGGGGCAGGCTGATGATAACTCCCATTCAGGCCCAGATAACCTCTCCACTGTGCTGGCACTACCCGGACACTTGATGTGCCCCAGTTCCAGAAGCTTTTGTCTCCTGGCGTGGCCAGGAGAGAAGAGCTCCCAGGCGTCTTCCAGGGGAGAAGTGTCCTGGGTGGGAGGGTTTGAGGAGGCAGTGTCTGGAGATGCTGGGTCTCAGGGTCCTGCTCAAGTTTGGAGGAGGGCCTTGCCAGGGGATTGCCAGGGACTCTAGACTGTGAGTTGGGGGTTCAAAAGACAGCTCAGAAGTTCGACTTGATTTTTGTGAGCTTGAATAGACAATCAAAATAAAGGCTCCCACTTATTGCAAGCTGATTAAGGGCTAGATGTTGGGCTAAGAGCTGTGCAGTTCTATGTCATTTCATTCTCTCAGCAACCCCAGGATGTAGATTTTTACCCTCATTTTACAGACCAGACTGAGGCACTGAGAGGCTAAGTGACTTGCTGGCAAGTGGTAGAGGCAGAATTGCACCCAGATGGATCATGGCCACTTGGAGTTGCAAACTGAAGGAACTTTTCCTGGAGGCCTCTTCTAACAGCCCCACTGATCTTTCTTCACTCCCCTGACCCGGTGCTTCTTAACCCTTTGGGGGCTGCAGGGCCCTCTAAGCACGTGATGAGCGGAGCGTCGCTTCCCAGAAAACGCACACTTTGCATTTTGCACATGCATATCTCCCAGGCAATTTCAGGGGCGCACAGGCCCTCCTGAAGCTCACGAACCCTGCTTTTGGCATTTGCTTTCTGCAGGGACTGTTTCTCTTTCTCGTAACCCTAGGGCACAGGGCAACCTTCTGGGCCCCAAAATCACTCCAGTGGGGAATGGAATCAGACAGGACAGGTTAATCAATGAAAGCTTGCGGCATGCTCCTTCCATAATTGCATTCCTGCCTTTTCATCCCAGCAGCCAGCACTTAGGGTAATTGCATTCCAATAAGGCTCCCAGATTTGGGGCCTCTGGGGCCTGCCCTGGAACCTGTTGACATGCCATCTGCTTCCAGAGGGGTTCTGGAGACCAAGACAGCCTTTTAAAATTCTTCTCTGTTGTCTTTGCTCTAAGACAGACAAAGAACTCTGTAACAGATCTTGTCCAAAATTCCACTTTCTTAACCCACCCACATCAGCCCTGGAGCCAAGGAGCCTTCCTCCCTCCCTGGCTGTCTTTCTGAAGTCAAAAGAGCAGCACCTGTCATTCCAAGTAGATGACCTTTGGAAACACCTGGCTTCGGAGCAGGGTGACTGCCACCCGGCCGGCCGGCGGCTTGGAACCCGCTCAGGACTAAAGGATCGAAGGTCTTGGGCGCTCCCTCAGCGGCTGGGCCTTGTGCTGCCTCAAACACCCCACTTCACTCATTTGTTCATAAGATTTATCGGAACCTCCCTAAAAGACTCCTCCTCTTTGCAAAGAAAACCCACCGTACAGGAAAGTAGGGAATCCCTCAAGAAACAGGGGAGTTTCATGAATCCAGGGAGTCTCATTTCCAGAAATAGAACTTCCTCTAAAAAAGGTCCACGTGTTCTCCAGGCACCACGAAGTCCATACAATTAATGGGAAAAGTGCAGGGTTCAGGATGATTGGAGTTTCACTCTTTCCCAAATAGGAATGCCTCCTCTCCTCACCCCCACCAAAGGAATGAGGTATAAAATGGAGAGGTCTGGTGTTTGTTATATGACTTACAGATGCCTCTCCCCTCCCCCCTCCCCCTCCAGCCCCTGAGGCTTCTTTCTTGCGAAGAAAATTTTCCTCTGGGGCTCTTCTTCCTCTCGGATCTGAGCCCCAAGAAGCCCCCTCCCAGCCCAGCTCCCTTGTGCTGCTGCCTCCTCAGGGCTGAGAGCCGAGTCCCTCGTTCCTGCTGAGACCTTCCCTCTCTCAGAGGAAATGGGTTGTTTCAGGATGGAAACGTTCTTAACTGCAGGAGGGAGGGCGATGAGTATTCTTGGGTGGTTAATGCCCCTCCAACGTTATAATGCTGGCGGCTGACCTGTGGTTTAGCAGAAAAAGCATATCGACAGGCCAGCATTTGAATCCTGCTTCTGCTGACCACGAGCTGTGTGACATTGGGCGACACTCCTCACCAGCCTGCATCTCAGTTTTCTCCCATGGGGGTGGGGGGAAGAGAATAAGATTTACCTTATACGGTTGAAATTGAAGAGATAACATGCTCTGACCCCTGGTATCTGATACTTGATTTCCTTTCCTTCTTTCCCTACACAAAGGCACCAATTCCTACAGCATCATGAGATGTTAGAAGGTTCTGCTGGGTTGTTCTCTATCAGCACCCTTGGGGGAGGCTTCTCCCCAGCCTTTCCCCCTCAACCCATTCCATTCTGTTCTTCCTTTATCCTCCTAGTCTCTGCCTGTACCTACAGCAGGTCACCTGAGCTCCAAATCATTGCTTCAGCCTTTCTCCAGAGAACTTGGTTCTCACTAACAGGCTTGGCATCCCTCCCGTACTTCACAGCAGCGGTCAGTGTGGCCTCACAAATGGGGACACACGTGGACAGGTCAATTCGTCCATCCCTGCCTCTTCTGGTTCAACACTAGGGTCCTTCCATCCAAGTCTGTTAAGGCTGCTACACGCTTTCTGTGGGTGGTGAGATGGTTGACTTTACATTGCGTGGGGTGGATCCTACATGGGCATCAGCCTCCTGGGCACGAACAGGAGCCAGCAGGGCTGTGCGATGCGTACATCCTTCTGTTCAAGGCCATGCCTGCTCCCATCACTTCATTGTCAACACCATGGTCACCCTTGCCTTCGGCACCCGGCACCCCTATCAGGACTACCTGAACCTCGGGAAACTAACACCCTAAGACAGAGACCAGGACCTCAAAGAGGACCCACACCCAGACCACCAGTTCTGAGTATGTTTTGCATGCTTACAGGTTAAGTGTTTTAAATGGAATCTTGAAGTTCCCAAGTCAGTGCGGCGGAGGGGGGCGGGGTGGGGGGCAGGGAGTGGAGTAGGGAAGGGGTCAGGACAGGCCAAAGGAGATTAGGGATTTAATTAAACTGCTTGTTTAGGTAAGGGCTTTTAGGTGCAAAGCTGCTTTGCATGATAATGGCAGTTTATCTGAATTCCATTCTACTGAAGGAAACTCTTTTAATTACTGTGACCAGTAAACCTGGTTTAGCCTTTATGCCCCTCCCCAGGGGAAGCCACGGGGCAGGGGTGGGGTGTAGCTTCCCTCTCAGCTTCAGTCCTGCTGACTACTGCCTAGGACAGACCCCTAGTCATCTGTTCCGTTATGAGGAGGCCTGTCCACGCAGCAGGCAATTCTAGGTGGGTGGAGGGACTTTGGGATGACTCAGCAAAGTCAAGTCTGGTTTTGGGGCTGGGGGGAGTGACCCCTGAAGGTCCCCATAGGGCTCCATGGCCGGCCAGGGCCACAGAGAACGGGGCTGGGATTAGGCTGTGGGCACTGGGCCTGGGTTCTCTGCTCCCAGAACCCCCAAACACTAGACAGGACCGACACTCACCTGGCAGGCTCCTGACCTGGCTGGCAGGGGTGTGGTGGCTAAGTGTGCTGGGTGGGGGTGGGTACGGGGGGGTGGGTAATCTAGACCCGAGGGGGACTTCTTGGCCGACTTATCAGGGCGGCCCGAAGGTGGAGGGGCTGCATTTTAGCATTTGGTGGTGGTAGCAACTGTTCTCCCGGTAGAAGAACAGCATTCATTGACCTGTCAGGTAAAGGGAGAGGAAGATGGAAAGGTTGGTGGGGAGAGTCAGAGAGCCCTGGTACGGATAGGAAGCCCCAGGGAGCTGGGCCTCAGCGTTTCGAGACTCCAGGCGCACGGGCAGGCTAGGGAAGGGTTAAAGGGTTTGGGAACTCCTGTTTCCAATCACTTGTCAGCCAGCTTCTCTCCATCCTTATCAGCAGGGGTAAGGGCCAAGCGGGGAGAGGCTCAGAGAGCTTTAGTTTCCAAGCTCTTCCCAGACTCCAAGCTCTCAGCGTTTCTCTTTACCTTCTAAGGGCTCGAGGCTCAGGCTGGGGGCAGGGTGGCGGGTAGGGTCTGGGAACCCAAACACATTTAATGGAGTAGAGTGGGAGTTACTAAATACAGCCCTGGGGTGGTGAGGGCTGCAGAATCTCGGGAGTAACCCTTCAGAGTTAAACTGCCCCTCCTCTTCCCTCCTCAACAGAAAGCCAGATCCCCGCAGCTCTATCTTTGCTCCTTAGTTATCTCAGCATTGGCTAACACTCTTCAATGTTTTTCCCTTTTACAGTTACCGCTGAGCCAGAGATCTCCATTGTGTATTTGTGCAGTGGCTTTTGGAACCCAAGTAAAGGACCTTTCATTTCGGGTGAAATTCCTCTTGGTAGAGTTGACCTATGCTGGTCTTTGGAGAGGTACGCAGTTTTCATTTCTGCTATCCCACCTATTTACCAATGGTCCGCGTTTCAGCCATTAGAAAGTGTGATAAGTCTGCTTTCTATATCTTCATTCAAGTTATTGATTTAAAAGATGTTGCCTGGGAGAGGGCTGAGGGCAGAGCCATCAGTCACACGAGTATAGATTGTCTTCTAGAACTGGACATCAATCCAGGGTCAGTATCCTTTGGATGTGGTTGTTAAACCAGCTACTAATCTCCCGTATTGTGGTCCTCTAATTTATAATCCACCGATGTATCCAGAAGGTTACCATGAGAAAAGAGATGTGCCTTTCTGAGATCCAGTACACTTGGTCCCCTGAATCTTTCTGATTTGCCATTCCAGTAACCCTTAAAGAAGGAAGTAAGGTTCATGCGATATTTTGCAGTAGACAAGAGATATATTATGAATGAAAGTCAAAACTACAGTTTTGTAAGGAGCAAGTGTTTCTTGCCAGGAAGAAGTAAGTGGTACATGTTTCAAACATGCCAGGGAGCTGGGTCTATAAAAGAGAACTGACCAAGGGAAGAAATGGGAACCTAAGAGGATTTGAGTTAATCAAAAGCAGGGACTGTGACAGCAGTTTGTGGAAAAGGCACCCGTTTCGGCGATCTCTGGGGGCTCCTGTGACTGCAAGAGCAGGTCTTGCACTAGAACCAAGATTTTCCCCTGGAGAACCAGCCACAAGGCCTTGATTTTCTAGATCTAGAAACTCCAGGCAAGTTCTGAACACCCCAGGCTGAGACTCCATGCCTTTGCTAATGCTGTTCCCTGTGGGAGCCGTCTCCTTGTGTCTCTACCTGGTCAACATCTCATCCTCCATTTCCGTTGCAAGTCTTACGTACTCTAACAAGTCTTGCCTGCCTCTTCCCCATGTCTCATTCCAGGTAGAACTACTTCTCCCACTGAGACTTTTTGTTCCCTGTCTAGATGTTCCCAGAATACATTTGCACTGAGAACACTTGATTGTACAGAGGAAAGAACACAGGCTTTGAAGTCCAGTAGAGTTAGATTTTAGCTCTGACTTTGCATCTTATTTTAACCTCTGTAAGTTGCAGTTTCCTCATCTGTAAAGTTGGGACAAGAATAAATACTCAACAGGACTGGTGTGAGGATTCAGTAGATAATGAGCACAAAGCACTGTATTAGCTATCTGCTGCTGCATAACAAATTACCCCAAATTTAGTGGCTTAAACCAATAATAAACACTATCTCACACAGTTTCTGCGGGTCAGGAATTTGGGAATGGCTTGGCTGAGTGACTCTGGCTTGATGTTTCTTATGAGGTTGCAGTCGTCTGAAGGCTTGTTTTAAGTTGGAGGCTCTGTTTCCAAGATGGCTGTTGGCAGAAGATTTCAGCTGCTCACTAGTTATTGGTGGGAGGCCTCAGTTCTTCTCCACATGGACCTCCCCATAGGGCTTCTTGAATGTCTTTACTATACGGCAGCTGATTCTCTCTAGGGTGACTGATACGAGATGGAAGATGCAATAGCACTTACGGCCTAGCCTCAGAAGTCACACACCATTTTTTCTATGAATTCTATCAGTTACACATGTCAGTCCTGCTCAGTGTAGAAGGGGAGTACACAAGGACATGAATACCAGGAGGTGAGGATCTTTCGGGGCAATCCTGGAGGCTGGCTGTCGCAAGTACCCAGCCTCATGTTTGTCGAAAGCATATCATATCATAAGGTGGAAACAAAGTATCCACTGACAGATTGATGGATAAAGAAATGTGATATATCTATGTATATATATAAAATGGAATATTATTCAGCCTTACATATAACATACACATATAATGGAGTATTATACAGTCTTAAAAAAGAAGGAAATCATGCCATCTGAAACAACATACATGAACCTGAAGGACATTATGCTAAGTAAAATAAGCCAGACACAGACAAATATTGCATGATCTCACTTATATGTGGAATCTAAAAATAAAAAAGTTGAACTCATGGTAACAGAGAGTAGAATGGTGGTTACCAGAGGCTAGGGAGTTGGGGAACAGTGGAGATATTGATCAAAGTATACAGACTTTCAGTTATGAGCAAGTTCTGGAAACCTAATGTAAAGCATGGTGACTGTAGTTAATAGTAATGCAGTATATACTTGAAATTTGCTAGGAGAATAAATCTCAAGTGTTCTCACTACACACGCACATAAAATGTTTAACTATGGGAGGTGATGGATACATTAGCTAGTTTGATTGTGGTAATCATTTCACAAATCATACATATATCAAAGCATCACATTGTATACTTTAAATATAGACAATTTTTATTTGTCAAAAATAAATTTTAAAAAATTAAAAAAAAAAGCCTATGGTAAGGGTTCAATAAATAGTAGCTGCTATTGTTATTAATTCACACATCTGCATTCTCTACTAGAAAAGAAACCCGTTGAAGGTAGTCACCATGTCTTGACTGTTCGTATCCCAGGTGCCTAGAGTAGTGTCAAGACTATTGGTAGGCCCATACTAAATGCTGGTGGAGAAGACCTGAATGAAGTCTTGGAGAGAGTTTGTCTAGCGGCAGGCTCAGAGCGACTGGAGAGAGTTCACACTCAGATTCTGTAACAGCCATGTACCTGGAATTACCAACCTGTATAGAATCAAGATGAGATGGTTCCTCACACTTTGATGCTTGAGTACCAAAGATGTTTGATACCTTAGCAGCAGGTAGGGCAGGCGAAGTTCTTATGATGCTCTTCGGAAAAGAGGTCCTGATCAGGAATTTGGTGTGGAGAAATGGCCCATCCCCAAGTGAACCCACTGCTGTTTAATTCCCCAGGCTAAGGCAGACATGGGAACCTCTTGATATTTTTGTCATACTCAAATTCCTATCTTGATGACTCCTGTGTCCTTCAACCAGGCAGAACAATCTCCCTTTCTAGGAGATCTGGTGCACATTTCTTAGCGTTAATTAAAAGGTGCACAGAGAGTTTCATGTCAGAGACCTGCCCTGCATCTCCTTCCCTCCCAGCAGCAGAGTCTGTGAGGTAATTGATGCTCTGGGCAATATTGAGTTTCCAGACATGTAGCTCAAATTGTAAGCCTTGCTCCCATCCCCTGGGCTTGAAAGTGCACCGATTGTCCTTTTTGCACAGACAGAGCCATCTGTCTCTGCTGGTGCTATGTTTGTTTGCCCCATTTTCCAATAAGAAGCCACTCCCGCAGGGCTGCACCTCCAGGAGCCTCGGACACAATGACCTGTGGAAGGGCAGGTATCTTTGCAGAGATTTCCCATGTAGATCACATTCCCACTTGCCCGAGGTCCCATTTCTCCCCAGTTCCTTGAAATCGCAAACGAGTGGCTTTAATGGGCTCTTTTCTCCCTTCTTTAAGCTATGGTGAGAGTGGCAAGAAGAGGGAAACTCTTTTTCCATTGGAGTGTAAAGAACTTGGTTGCACTGATCAATATGTTGCCCCCAGATAATAAAAAGAAGATTGAGACATGAACATAGACACACCATGGGAGACAGATGATACTTGCATTACATCTAAATCAAACCAGGTCACTCTATGGGACTCTGAAAGGAAATTAAAAATGCCTATTGATTGAAATAAAAAATTCCATAATTGGGTCTGATATTTCGTATCAGGAACTGCTGTAATCCCAGGCAACTGCACTCGGGAATGACCCCCATCTTGAACGAGCTTCTTTTCATGGTATTCATTTCACTTTCCATTAGGATTTAACCAGAAAGAACATTTTTGGTAGAGAATTGAGAGCATTGAGAAATATGGCCAGTGGGGAGTTGGAGACTCGTGCATATGAGGAATTCTTTGGGTATAGGATCAAGGCAATGTGACTCTGTTGGTTTTCAATTTCCCCCTCTGCGTAGCTGTGGAAAGAATGTGTCATTCCTGGTAGAAAACCCTGCCAAAGTATTTCCTTGGAGATAAAAACATAGAATAAGAGTTTTAAGAAACAATTTGGGGGAGTCAAAAGAATGTTAATGATATGGTTGATTAAATTATAAAAGAAGTTGAAAATAAAATAAGTACTTATGACCAGTTAAAATATTTGAAAAGATACTGAAGGAAAATTTTAAGTTTTCAGAGGAGAACCAGGGATTACAGCAGAGAGAACCCAAAAGGGGACAGCATGGAAACAAAATTGAGGAAGCAGGACTTTTAACCAGTGATTATTAGAAAGACAACAACAACAACAGGTATTGATTCTTTTAAAAAAACCAATTATGGTTCTAGGAAAAGGGACCCAAAACCATCCATCAGCCTTGGGAAGACTGTACTAGGTTGGATAAGCTGTGATGTTTATGGATAGTATCTTATTTCCTCTGTGATTAAAAACACTGTTTTTTGGATCATTGCATTCAGTCGACAATCATTTATTGAGCAGATACTATATGCCACTGCTTGGCATATCGGTATGCAATAAATATATTTAAAAAGTCCTTACAAGTAGGATTGAGTACGTATAATTATTATACCCATTTTATAGGTGAAGGAATTGAAACCCACATGGGTTAAGCACTTGCTGAGTGCCACAGGTAGGAAGCAGTGGGGCATAGATTTGAACCTAGGAAGTCCTGTAAACCACTACATAATACCGCTCTTTGATAAATACACAAGACAGAAAGTGGAAAGCACTCCATGGGTGATGAAACCAACTGCAGTCAAAGTTCTAACCTCTGGCAAAGGAAGGGAATGGTAGGAGGGGCTCCCTGGAGGGGTAGCATTTGAGTAGTGTCTTAAGTGTCGGTGAGATTTTCTAAGTGAGCACAGGGGGAAGCATCTTCAAGATGGAAGGGCTGACATGAACCAGCGCTCAGAACTGGAAAAGTGAAAGGTGTATTGGAGACGTTTACGATGCCAGTATGTTGGGACAGCAGTCCTCCATGGTGGCAGCAGGTTAGCTGGAGTGAGCTGGAAGCAGTCAGGAGTAGGGCTTCTCGTACTGTCATGGGCACATGGGTGACCTGGGGGTCTTGGTACAATGCAGCTTCTGCTCCAGTAGTCTGTGGCACTAGCCCCCGGGCATGCCCAGGCAGCTGGTCTTGGATCACACTGGGCATCTGGGCTCTTGAGGGCCTTGCTTTCCTGGGCCAGGGCTGCACAGATGGATTCTAAGCAGGAAAATCAGGCTTTAGAAAGACATTTGGAGGGCGCTTGGGCTTGGGTTTCTTTAGCTCCTAACTTGCAACCCTCAAAGCTCAGAACACTGATTTAGTTGGGGTTCGGGCAGGAAAACAGAAACCACCCTGGCTAGTTTTTTTTTTTTTTTTGCGGAGCACAGGCTCAGCGGCCATGGCTCACAGGCCCAGCCACTCCGAGGCATGTGGGATCTTCCCAGACTGGGGCACGAACCCGTGTCCCCTGCATCCGCAGGCGGACTCTCAACCACTGCGCCACCAGGGAAGCCCCACCCTGCCTTGTTTAACAGGACTAATCTCACCCTTGGTTTCCAATTGTCACTTATTTACCAGAGCTGCCTAGAAACTTTTCCTCCTCTCCTTCAGGATTGGACAGAGCTAGGTCTGTCCTATTCTCTAGGGGTCCAAAAAGGAGATGAGATGTTGGCTTGACCTTGGGTCATCCTTGTGGGCCTGTCCAGCTAAAGGCTGGGTCCTGTCACCCAGCACATTCTGGATCACTTTACCACAACCAGTAGATCTGCTCAGGGAAGGGAAAATGCTGCTAATATCAGCCTGAAGAAAAAACATCAGGAAATTAAATCTGTGGCTTTAAAAAATCCCACACTGCTTTCTGGCTCTGCTCCCTCTCTCAACCTCTCCCTCTTCCTGGGGGCCTCCTTCCGGCCTCCTTCCCTCCCTATCAGGTCCTCCCACCCTCTGTCCCCTCCCCCAGCCTCTCCTTCTCCCTTCCTTCCTTTCTTTCTCATCCCACAAGACCTCCAGCTTTCCTTCTTTCTTCTCACTGGGCTTCTCCTTTGTGGCTTCAGGCTTCCCTTCTGGTCTCCAGGCCTCCAGCCTTTCCTCAGCTCCACGGAAGCATCTGTCTGTCTCCTTTTCGCTTCCCATCAGGGAATCCGAAATGTTGAATAGGCCCTTCAGACCAGGCCCTGAAGGGGACTTGGCTGGGGCACCCGGCGAGAGGGGAGGTGTGCCAGGGACCTGCTGGGGCCATACAGAAGCCCATTGATAGGCAGCCCCTCGACACAGACAACCCAGCGCCGCCGCCATGGCTCCAGGCGGAGAAAAGTGTCCCTGGAGGCAGTGGTCAACATCCCCGACCATCGTGAATGACCTCAGTGTCTCTGGCTGGGGGGGGGGGGGGACCTTCGCTCTGTACCTCCAAATCCTTCAGGACTATCAGCCCCACCATCGGTGTGAATATATTCATCTTGAAAATAATTTGTCAGTACATCTCCATCAGCGGTGCTGATTTCATTAATTGAAAGAATTAGCTCTTTGTGGCCAATGGAAGAATATGGAGCCAAAGCATACGGAACACTTTTCCCCAGTGACCCAGAGACCCTTGGACGAACTCCTGGGTGCCATGAAAATGGATCGTTTCGCAGAAAGAATATCATTGGATGTTTGTTTAACATCACTCTCGATCCCCCCAAAAGAACCTTCGAATCCTTCTCACATCTGGCTGCTTTTCTTCCTGTACTTTTGTGCAGAGCCAGGGCAGGGAGGAAACTTCATCAGTCCCAAAACAGCCAGCAGCAAAGTGTAAATTAAATGTGCAGAGAAGCCGGGCTCGGGGGAGTCTTACATCCTGGGGGTGGAGGAGTAAGAAGACTGTGTTCTCACCCCTACTCAGTATGGGCAGAACCGTTTCTGGACCCTGCATCTGCCACTAGGAGCTGTGTGACCTTAGGCAAGACACTTAACTCTTTGGGGCCTCGGTTTCCTAACTGGTAAAATGGGGGAATAAGCATATCCTCACAGGGCTGTTGGAGGATTAAAGGGGGTAATGCATGTACAGTGCATGGTACAGAGTAGATACTTGGTTGATGGTAGCTACAATTATTGTTGCTGGGGCCAAAATTAGAACAGAATTTCAGCTGTCCCTAGGTCTCAGAGACCTGCCTTTGCTAGTTGCATTCAGGGAGACAGATGGGCAGAAGTATATCCAATCGGGGGGGAAACAGATGGACAAAAAAGCATGATCAAGGGGATTGGATGGAAGGACAGGCCAATGGGATGATGGACAGGTGGGACATCTCATGGGGAAGGTAGATTTATGACAACTAAAAGGGGATACTTAGAAACGGTTGTCCTGTGGGAGGGACAGATAGATGAGGGTCCATCGGGGGAGACAGAGAGATGACAGGCCGAAGTGGAAGACAGATGGATGGCAATTTCATAGTGGAGTTGGGGGGAGGGTGGGCACCCCTATGACTGGGGAGAACAGATGGACAACATGCTGATGGTGGGGCCTGGGCTTCCTGTTTAGTCTCTATTCCTCAGGCCTGGACATCCTGAATTCAGAAGAACTCCAGGGGCTCTGTGGGCATTTGAGCAGTGGGGGTGTGTCACATGACCTGAGAAGACACTAAGCACTGGGGTCAGCTGGGCCTCTGTTCCTCCCACAGCCCCTCCCTGGGTGGCCCCGCAGATAAAGGCTCAGCCAGGATGGGAAGGGGAAGAGGCGGGGAGGGGGGAGGGGGGAGCAGGAGAGAGAAAACAGCGTTTTGAAAGAAAAGGGAAATAAAACTGGCTAAAAGTTTTATTTATTTAAAATAAAGGTTCAGTTATGCTCGACTGTAAACATGCCGGCCCATCCCTCGCTCCCTCCCTCTCCTCCTGGCAGAGGGCTTGGACCACACAGCAAGCTGGGGGCAGGAGGCAGAGAGAAGGCCAGAGCAGGCCGCGGGGAGGGGTGGCACTAGGGTACCCCAGGTGTGGGGAGGGGAGAGGGACCTAGGAGCTCAGTGACCTGCTGAGCACAGCTGGGCTCCCCTGGTCCGAGACCCGCTGGCTGTCAGCTCCCAGCCCCCCGGCACACAAACCCCGACTAGTCCCAAAGGCTTTGGCTCCACACGCAGAGGGCAAACAGTGGGCACAGCGATGCGGGTGGCATAGCTGCGCACGCGGACACACATAGGTGTGCAGGTCTTTCTCTCACCTGCCTCTCTGTTTCTCTGTTTGTCAGAGATAGACGGCAGGGTCCTAGAGGAGGTGGCAGAACTCCAGCCGTGAGTCACATTTTCTTCCTTTCTTTTTTTTTTGCGGTACGCAGGCCTCTCACTGCTGTGACCTCTCCCGTTGTGGAGCACAGGCTCCGGATGCACAGGCCCAGCGGCCATGGCTCATGGGCCCAGCCGCTCCGCGTCATGTGGGATCTTCCTGGACCGGGGCATGAAGCCGTGTCCCCTGCATCGGCAGGTGGACTCTCAACCACTGCGCCACCAGGGAAGCCCCCACATTTTCTTTTTTGAACTCCAAACCCTTACCTGCCTTTTGTCCTCTTTCTTTCCACCTGACATCCTTCCGTGGTTTTCAGGGACTGAGTCAGTTTGGGTGGCCTGTGAGACTCTGGGAGCTCCCTGGAGAAGGGAGCAGTGTGGATGGAGAAGAATCTGGAGTCGCGACAGGCGTGGGGGGCCCCTGCCTTGCAGATCCTTGATGGAGACCTTGCGGGGGTCGCCGCTGGTGGCGGCACTGGCCGGGGAAGGGCTGTGGTATGCAGCAGGGTCCGAAGGGAACAGGCAGGAAATGTTTGTGATAAGACACTTCTCCTGTGCAAGCCCCCCCTCATTTCCAGAGGGCTGCGGGATAAGGTCAGGGAACTGCAGAAGTACCTGCTTCAAGAGCCAGCCCTCGGGACTGTGGCAGGAAGGGCAGCATTCGCGGGGGCCCCTGGGGCCCAAAGACAGGCAGCGCCTGGGGATAAAAATACCCCTGGGAGCCCAGCCAGGGTTGCCTGCCTTTGGGATAGAAAGCTCAGTCAGACTTCAGTAAGGCCGCTGGCCTGGCCCCAGGGCATTTCATGCCCCAGGTTGGTCCCACCGGGGGTCACTCCTCACGGTTAACCAGTAAAGATGGGAAATGGAAGAGTGCGCTGAGGACCAGGCTAGAAGCTCCTAGAGGGAATCCAACCCAAGAGAGCCTTCTGCTGGGAGTAGGGGCTCAGGGATGCGGTCATGCAGCCGTTTACGAAGCTTGGTGCTCCCTGGGCTCCTCCTGTCTCCCGTCTGCTCCGGGCCCATTAACTAACTCTGCCATCTGCGGTTGACTTGGCCAGCTCGCAAAGGAGCGGGAAGTGCTGCAAAGGAGCCCACCACCCACGGGTGCTATTGTACCAGTGGCCCTTCTGAAGGATTAGCAGCTTCTGTCTGTCCCTGGGGGCTGCACTGTAAATGCCTGTGTAATGCTAATTTGTGGTTGGCAGGAGATTGATTGGGAAGGAGCTGAACAATGGCAAGAGGAGGCTGAGCTCGCTCCTACTTCAGGAGAACTTGGGCCTGTGTGTGGGTGTCTGTGCGTCTGCGTCTTCTAGGAGGAATGTGGCAACAAGGGCACAGAAAGGATGGTTCAAAGAGAGGAAGCCACCATCGGTCAGAGCGGGGTCTGCGGGGCACAAATTCAGGGAACTTTTTTTCGTGGGAGTAAGTGACATCCCATCACTTTTGCTGAATTCCATTTGTTGGAAGTGAGTCCCTAGGTCCAGTCCACACTTAAGGGGAAGGGGTTACACAGGAGGCAAGAATCAGTGAGAGCCAGTTGAGAAGCTGCGTGGGACCCTTAGAAAGATCTCAGCAAAGTGGCTGGTTTCTAGTCAGTGCTCAGGAAAATATATTGTTTCTTGGTCTAGTGAAATGGTCTGGGATGCATGTTAGTTTCCCCCCAGTGGCCCTGGCCCCTGCTGTCCCATCTTCAACCCTGTTGGAACTGCTGGGTGTTCCTGGAAGGTCTTCCCTCTAGCACTGTGAGGTTTGTGGCTGTCTTCTCTGGGTGTGGGCTGGCAGACAGGGGACAGATGCTAAGTCATATTCACACTATCTTCCTAACTGCCTCTTCATGAACATGTGTGGTCCTGCATTGTGGTCAGTGTACAGATATTTTAATTTCCTGCTCACCTGCTCAGTGGAGGATCCGATTTCTTCTTGCATTTATTTTTTTTTCTCCAGCAGCCTGTGGACAGGTATTTCTGTCTGACCATCTGGTAGCCATTCACCTTTATGGCGGCTTGAGAAAGGAATTAATTTCACCTGTTTTTTAGCTGTATCTGCCTCCTTTATCACCTCTTAAAATTCTTACAATGTTGGTCCTTCTGGTACCTAGGGGGCTCTTTAGATCCCCTAACTTTGTGCAACTGCATCTCCCTCTTCAGGTTAGCTTCTCATGCCTTTCTTTTTGTGCCAAGGGTTTAAACATTCTAGGTAAACTCCTACCTACGTCTGTACCTGTCCCCACCCACCACCCACTGAGAGTGATGGATTCAGCTTAACTAGACCAGACCTAAAGGAATCAGAAAACAATCAACTGAAAGAGAAAATCTGACCCCTGTCCCCATCTTGTCTCTTGACTGATTCCTAAGGCTTTCGGCCTAATTCTGGTGGGTGATTTGGGGACAGCAGTGTGTGGGAAGATAGAGGAAATTCCTGGGCAAGAGTGAGATGGGTGAAGCCTCTTCATCCTGCTTTGGTTTTGTATCCTGTGTCTCAAGGGCCTACCGCCTCCCCCAGGACTCCTAGAAGGTGGAGAAATCATGGATTGGTATCCCATTAACAGATGGGACATCAAGGGCTTCTGTTCAGGAGTCTTAGCTCAGCCAATCATGCTCTGTTGTATTTTTTGTCGGAAGGAGCACTGGGAAGGCAGGGGGCTATCTGACCATAGGATACAAACACTTATGATAAGCGTCAGAATATGCTTTTCCTGAAAATGGTGCTGCATGGAGTGAATGACTAATATCCTAGTCAGGATGAAGCCAACTATCTTCTGGGATCTTAAAACTTCTCCCAACATCACTCACATACTAGTTTCTAATTGGTTAATGGACGTGGTCACCATTTCTAGGACCTGTTGCTCTCATGGTCAAGAGTATGCATTCTGGTCAGATGGGCCTTGGTTTGAATCCCAGTTCCTTCACTTACTAGCTATGTGACCTTGCTCGCCTCTCAAAGTCTTAGTTTTCTCATCTGTAAAATGGGCATGTGATGGTTTCTATTCTCACAGGGTTGTTATGAGGATTACATACAGTAACACATGTAGGTGACTACATAGCATAGAGTGCCTGGCATAAGGAAGCACTCAAAGTCTATTATCAGTTTTATTATCTTGGCCCCCAGGACTTTCCAACAGTTGAAGCCTCCGTTTTTGGAACTTACCATCTCTGTTATATGTCTTACTTGATGGGGACTGTCTCTTTCCCCACCCCTCCCTTGAAGGTTGAGCATCTGATGACCCTTACATCTGTCTCTCTCCTGGACATTCTGTCTCTGGGACCTCGACTCCCCTCCATGCAACCCTCGCCCCACACTCCTTCCAGTGTGTGAATCAGACTCCAAGTCCTGTCAGCTTATCACTGTGAGGTGTCCTCTTGGGGCTGAGGGACAGTCCGGCTGGGAGGTCTCCCTCCTTATCATTGATGACCTTGTCGTGAACCTTACTGAGGCACTGAGGAGAAATGTAAAAAGTTCAGACAACTTGTTAGTTGTCAACCTGCTCACCACCCCCACCCGAAACTTAATGGAATTTAACGCACTTCCTAAAACACAGAAGTCAGTCAAAACCCTTTTTGTCTGTAGACGTAGAGTGAACCTTTCACGTGGCTGGGGAGCTGTGCTGAAGAAACCGCCCAGGAGGCCGGATGGGATGTCTGTGGTGGGTCGGATCTCTCAGTGTGAGAAGAGGTTAGATATAGGGGACAGGGAAGCATCCGTGTGGCCCGAGGCTCCACGGTGATCCCAGGCCGTATCCACAGCCGCTCCAGGCCAGAGGCCTCCTTCACTTCTACAGGAACCCTGGCAAAGCAGTGCTGCCCCGCAAAACTAGTCTGTCTCCTTTGGAAACTGGCACACTGGTTTCCATAGCAACAGGACTCCCCAGCTCTGTCCTCTCTGAACCCCATCTCAGAATCTTTTTGGCATGGATATCAAGGGGTGGTATAGTCTTTTCAGAGAGGATGAATCATCCCCATACTTGATCCAAAGGGAATCGGGCTTTCTAAGCCCACAGCTCTCATGCGATGTAAACAGTGGAGCTGAAGGCTAGGGTGTCAGGGTGTAGGGAGCTTGACGCTGCTCAGGAAAACAGGGATGCTGAGTCAGCTGATGGAGGCAGACTTTGATGAGTGTTGTGAATTATCGGTTTGGCATGGAACACGAAGTGGCTTTGTACCAAATCACTGGGTGGGGGCGGGGACAGGGCTGGTACCAGCAGGGACCTCAGCTGGCTTAGGTGGAGTGGTAGTGACTGGGAGCTCCTTCTCAGAGACCTGGACAGCTTGTTACAAAATCCTCCTGAGGAGGATGAAACTCATAAGCTGTCCCCTAAAGGGGGGTAGGAGGATCATTCATTTGTCTCAGTGGCTACTGTCCTGTCCATCAGGGTGGACAAGGCCTGTTGCTCAGATGGGACAACAGCAGTGAGGGTCTGGGGGTGGGAGAGTGAACTTCAGGTGGGTAGGAATGAAATATCTTCAGTTGGAGTGAAGATATTTTTCCTTTCTGATTATCCCAGAAGAGGACCCAGTTGACTGTGTGGTGGGTGATAGTGGCACTTTGTATGAAGGCTGGTGTAGTAGGAAGAGAATAGTGCTCATGAGCTCTGCAAGCTGGTTAGTTACCGGAGGAGCTGAAACTGACTTGGGGGAAGCTGATCACCCATATGGGTCTAATTTTCACCTGGGTTATTTCCCTGTTTCTTTTAGTACTTTTAACTAATAAAGGGAGAAGGATGAACAGATCTCCGCAGTTTTCATACTAGAAGATCCTGTTAATCTCTTCGTGATTTGAATAGGTGGATGAGATTCCTGATTTCCGTAATTATCTGTGCCTGGAGGTGTAGACAGGAAAGGATCACTGGAGGAGACTGGAAACGCGGTGCCCAGGAGTGGGGAGTGTACCTCAGGGGCCAGGGAAAGAACTTCCTTCTGACAGCCGGACACAGCCTTCTGTGTGGGTGAGAGGGGAAATAATCCCTTTTATCCTGGCTTTGGTTTGCTTAATTACCTCTTTAGCAGTACTGCGCATGGCTGCAACAGGTGTCAGGCTTCGTGACGCAGGTGCCGAGAGCTGGCCAAGATCCTTGCTCATTCCTGACCTGTATGGTTGGGTCTTCCGTACCGTGAGGTCTTGTTCCCAATTGCAGTCTCTTGTCCTGGGGATGAGAGATAAGGTATCATGTTCAGTTCTGATAAAAGACTGGAAGGGCAGTTTCTCCTTCTGAATCGAAAAAAAAAGAAGCTCCAGTGGAAGAATTGGGGTGGGAGGATGGGCGCAGGGGGTGGAGACCAAGGGAATTTGTCATTGCTTTGGAAAATTGTCCTGTGCATTTGCAAGTCACAGAAAGTTAGCAGAGAAGAAACAGCTGGGTTCTTTTCATCACCTTAGACCGCGTATTATCTTGAGATAATATGTACTACACTACACTTTGAGAGAGTGTAGAAACCTGGGAAGTGCATGATAGTGGGAGTTGGGACACTGGGATTTTAGACTGCCCCTGGCCAGTTGTGGACCCCCGGGGTAGCTGCTGGGGCTCTCTGGATCTCTCCAGTTCTCTCCTCCATTGGTGTGGGCAGGGAGGGTTGGTGGACCGGGATGAGGTAGTCTCCAGCCTATGACTCACTGGCCCACAGCATGACCACATCTCAGACCCGGAACCAAAGATGCTGATTGCTCTCAGCAGCCTGCACTCTCCCCTCCCGGGCCTCCCCAGCAGGTTATCATGCTGACTCAAGGAACACAACCCCCATCTGGATGCAGTCCAAACGCCAGATGTGCCCCCGATTAGTGTCGGTCTGGGGAATGTTTCCACGACTGAAAGGTCAGTGTCGGCTGGAAGTGCCCAGAGTGGGCGTCTGCCCCCCACCCATGTCAGCTGCAAGGGCTGAGCCTTGCATTATCTCACTGGCCCGGGAACTCAGCTGGGGCGGCATGGGGGCGGGGGCCAGCCAAGTTCAGAAGGGCCTTGTTTTACTCGCCTTCCTTCTCTGATTTTCCACTTGGAAGAGACTCCAGGGGTGTGCAAAGAGGGAAGTCCTGCTGGTGTGTAACTGAAAACACTTTGTTCTCCTTTAGATCTGCAATGGGCTCCTGTCTAGTCTGATTTTCTTATGGCAGCCGTCACCTCCACTATGGAAAGAAAAATGAACGATAATGTTGTGATGGGCCGGGCTGCCATGTTTCAGCCTATTTACAGGTCATGTTAAGTATCGCTTCTACACTTCAGATGGGCTTTCATGTTTAATTTCATTCGGGTAGGGCTATGCTCGGCTTTCCTCTAGGTAGCAATGAAAATTAAACACAATTGAGTTTGATGTGTACCTTATTGATTCCAGACCCATTTCAGTAGACTGTGACACTTCAGTGACCTGCAAATTCTACACATTAGAGTTCAGATTTTACACAAACGCCGTACACCCAAGACGTGGACGGGGCGTTTCTACCAGCAACACCCAACTCCCAACAAAAGACACAGGCTCTGTCAGAGGATGAAAACTACTAATGAAGATGCATTCCAGATGATATGTTGGATCATCCCCTAGGAAAAAAAATGATTCATGAATAATTTCATGGCAATCACACCAAAAAAAGAGAGTAATAATTTCCTCAATTCCACGTCGTCCTTTTTGGTTCCTCTGTAAGCAACGTCTTATCCCACAGTTGCCACAATTTCATTTCAAAAGGATGAGGAAGGAAGGAGAGGGGAGAGGTCGTGTGTTAACCTGGCTTGGGAAGTACCAAGTAATGATAGCTGCTCAGCACCTTGTCAGAGCGCAGAGTTTCTCTTCTTTGGGTGTGACTGTGAGGGTGAAGCACACGCATCTGTGGCCCATAGCTCCTCTAGCAGAGGCATCCTTAGAGAAGGCCACTTGAGCAAAAGGAACAATTGGTAACAGAGCAAGCCTGGCTGGGCCGGTTCTGACCAGTCCCTGGTTTCAGGGTGTTGGGTCAATCATTTCTCTTTTGCAACTGAGCTGGGAATTAGAGGCTCTATTCAGCCCGAAGTGGGCGAAAGGGAATTTTTACCAGAGGGCATGGCCTTCTGAGGCAAGAGAAAAAAAGTGTCTTCCCTGGGGCAGGGAACAGAGGGGAGTCAGAGCGGCTTGTGGAGAGTGGTCACAGGGCCACTTGTAACATGACCCCTAGATGCTGGTCTCCAGCCAACGTTCTCAACCTTGGCTGCACGTAGAGTCCCCTGGGAGGCTTTTACAATCTGGATGGTCGGGGCCCCGCTTCAGGCCAATTACATCAGAATCTCTGGGGTGGGACCCCGGCTGAAGGAGTTGTCAAGGCTCCCCAGGTGATTGCAGTGTGCGTCTAGGTTTGAGGCCTACTGGTCTAGGACCTTGCTAATCAAAGTGTGGCCTGAGGACCAACATCCCTGGTATCCCCTGAGACTTGTAAGACATGCAGCATCCCAGGCCCCAACAACAGACCTACTGAGTCAGCACCTGCCTTTTCGCAAGGTTCCTGGAAGATCTGAAGCCTATTGAAGTACGAGGAGCTGTGGTTCTCCAGCTGCACATTAAAATCTCCTAGGGAGTGTTTAAAAATCCCAATGCCCAGGCCACACCTCCTGCCCATTAAATCAGAATTTTTGAGCGTGGGATGCAATCATTGGTAGTTTTTATGGCTTTTCAGGTGATTCCAATGTATATGAGTTTGCAACCCTGGCTACATATTAGAGTCACCTGGGGAGCTTTACATATGCAGATACCTGAGCCCTACTCTCAGAAATTCTGATTTAATTGGTCTGGAATAAGCTGCAAAAAGCTTCCTATATATTTTAATAGATAGCCAGTGAGAGTCTCTGTTCCAGAATGTTGGTCCAGCTTCATTGAGGGGACAGCCTTGCTACAAGTCAACGAATCCAAGAACCACTGATGGAAAAGAACGACCAGACCATGTCTAGACTTATCTAGTCTCAGGGCTTTGTTTGATATTGGATCTCCTTACATGTGACAACGACTATATTATTTTAATGAATTCAAATATTTCTATAAAGTTCCTTTTGAAAAATTCGACCTCAGTTCAGCTGAATTAAGGGGCGAAAGCACTGGTCCTACGCCTGGGCCACGGGAGCTGGGAACAATGGAAGGATCAGGTGGGATGGAGGCAAGAGAAGCCAAGATGAGAGCTAGGTTGAGCCAGGGTGGAGATGAGGAGTGGAGAAGGACCCTGGGGGCCAAGAAAGAGGTGAGCTGCCTGGGATTTCTTGTCCCTTTCACCCTGTGGCACTCTTACCATTTTTAGCATGGCCGTGGAGCCAGGTAGCTCTGCAGTAGGGTTGCTGGATTGAGCAGATAAAAACACAGGCGCCCAGTTAAATTTGAATTTCAGATACACAGTGAACATATTATTTTTTAATATAAATATGTCTCATGCAATATTTAGGAATGCCTATTCTAGAAAATTATTTGTTGTTTATGTGAAATTCAGTTTTAACTGAGTATCCTGTATTTTATCTGACAACCCTACTCTGTAGACAAACTTAAATGCTCAGTGTTGGAAAATGTGTGTTGTGGGTACGGCTTCCTCTAGGCCTTGAGTGGGCTCTTGCCATCTGAGGTGAGGTTCATGTGTACTTGTTTGAACCCTGTCCTAGGAAGTCCATCATCCCGTGTTCCATAGGGCTTGCTCAGTGCCCCCAGACCAGCCTGGAAGGGGTGTGTGGGGATGTCACTGTGCCTATGGACAGTATCCTTGAACTTCACTTCTCCGGGCGTATCTACAGTCTTTTGTATTGAGGTGGTCCCTGGGAGTTCCTCTGAGGTGCCCTCTTCACCTTCTGGCACTCGCCCCATTTAGGCTGCATATGCCCAAGAGAAAGGGAGCCGAAAGGCTTTGATGGGCTGGAGGTGACAGTGTTGAGCGGATGGTGACTCAGACAAATGTAGGGACACGTGGGAGCAGGGATTAAAAGGAAAGCATGGTTCACAGCCGCAGCCAGAGCGCGTCCCTGAAGCTGCTGTTCAACAGCTGAGCCCAGCGAGACTGGCTTTCAGCAGAGGCTGTTCTCCTGCAACATGTTCAGAGTGAAAAGTGCAGTTTCCTGTTCCATTCGGCTCTGAACAGCTCACCCCCTGCTGGCTTCAGAGTATGTGGGGCTTGAGGGAGGGGAAAGGGGGGAAGAGAGGGGGGAAGAGAGTGGGAAAGAGCCAGCTGCCAGCAGGAGACGCACGTGCAAGAGATGTGCAGAATGAGAGAGAGATGGGGGCGGGGAGAGAGGAAAAGGGAGAGGGAAGATAGAGGGGGTAGGGAGAGAGATGATGGGGAGAGAGGAAAAGGGAGAGGGAAGTTAGAGCAGGGAGAGAGAGAGATGACGGGGAGAGAGGAAAAGGGAGAGGGAAGATAGAGGGGCGAGAGGAAAAGGGAGAGGGAAGATAGAGGGGAGAGAGGGAAAGGGAGAGGGAAGATAGAGGGGCGAGAGGAAAAGGGAGAGGGAAGATAGAGGGGAGAGAGGGAAAGGGAGAGGGAAGATAGAGGGGCGAGAGGAAAAGGGAGAGGGAAGATAGAGGGGAGAGAGGGAAAGGGAGAGGGAAGATAGAGGGGCGAGAGGAAAAGGGAGAGGGAAGATAGAGGGGGGAGGGAGAGACGGATGGAGCGAGAAAGCTGGTTAGTTAGCTGGGCATGCTCAGCGAGATGCAGATAATCAGGAAGGGTACCCTTGGATCATCCCTCCAGTCTGTCGCATTGAAGACCTCAGCTGGTGCTGGTCTCCCCTTGAAGCAGAGTCTCTCAACCAGTTAGCCTCAAGAAAAGCGCAGGGGGGCTTGTGCAGGCTGGAGAACCGGCTGAGCCAAGGTCTGAGGCCATGGCTCATTTTCCCTGCTGCTCTGAGGTGAGCACCCCATCTGTGAGGCTCAGGAGCTGGTCCGACCCTGCAGGCATTACTGAGGCTGGAGCATTGGCATGTGCCCTAGGAGGAATGCTCACTTAAGATATCTGCAGTTGGAAAGTCTCCGCATCTCCCTCCTGACACCACTGTCTTCTCAGAATAATAAATCACCACACTTTATATGAAGGTCACGGACTTGGTTTTCTGTTTCTGCTGGGATTCAAGTCTTGGGAAATCCAGGCTCTCGACTGGGTCTCCTTCTGTGCTTCCTGTTCTCTCTTGCCTCCTTCCTGATCTGTTACAGCGTGGAGAGCCGGGCTTTCCAGCACATCTTTTCCCACAGACATCCTAGACGTGCTGTGGGGTTTCTCTCCAGAGAAACCTCAGTAGCTGGTGGCAAATTAAAATAATAAATGGGCTTTTTGCCTCCCTGACCAGTTAGTTGAAGACGGGAACAGCCAGAGACTCTGTGGAAGACTGGAAGAGAAGCCAGCGGAAGGGAGGGAAGGAGGAGGGAGCGGGTAGCTTCAGAACAGGGCTGGCGTCCTCAGCTCACACCTGTGGGGACCCCTGCTCACAGAGGGTTGGTCCCAGTTCAGTGTGGAGAGCTGGGCATCTCAGCGAGAGGTAGGTTTCCAGGGGAACTGCTGACTGGTAGATGGAGCTGGGCCTGGGCCTTGCCGCCTGTTTAGGGTTTGGCTTATCAAATCTTGGCCAGTGCCTGACTACTGGCTCCAAGCCTGTTCTCCAGGAGATTAAGAGGCTTGGCCACTGGGGTAAGAGTTGGCCCGCTCCTATGGGCCAACAGCTCATTCCGGAATCTAATTCAGAAACACAGCCTGTTGGTGACGTCATGTGTGTCATGGATGGTGGGACAGTGTGTCAAGTCCTGGAGCCATGGAAGATGGGCTTGGATGATCTCAGGGGCAGGGTTCACGTTCTTAACCCAGCTCTAGGGAAGAACAGCTTGCCCACACAGGCTTCCTCCAGGGCTGGCGCACAGACCCCATTCAGGGGACGGGCTTGTGCGGGCCTGGCTGGCCAGATCCTGGCTGGCTCTCATTTGTCCGCCTTTGACCAGACCCAGGCTTGGCCTGGGGGTCCTGAATCTCTGCCTGGTAGAGACATCAGTGTGGAAAGAGCCAGGACCCAGGAGAGACTCCTGGGTGAATCTGTATGGGATTGTGATGTGCATTTCTTCCCGTGGAGCTGTGGGGTCTGAACACCTTGCTCATGTGTATTTTGAGGGTCAAGGAGGGAGAGCTCAGAGGTGGGGACGTGGCTGATTAAAAGGAGAAAGAGCCCAGCTCTCAGTCAGTCCCCACTCTTCATCCTCTCCTGGCCCCTCTCCTCCACCCTTGGCATTTCTCATGTTCTGGGACAAGGTCTAAATTGAGACATTCCAGGAGCTGCCAACCTCCCGGTTCCAGGGTGGTCACAGGACTTGCTGGCTCCACATCTCCTCTCGGTTTGGCCCTTGCCCTAATCCCTGCTGGCGCCCGGTGCAAACATCTCGCTGCCCTCTGAGGTCCTCTTTTCTTGTGCCCGTTCCAGGCACTGTTTGGAGCTGCCGAGGTGGGTCTGCGTGTGTGTGCCTGTGTGTGTGTGTCTACACGTCCTCCTCGGACATTTGACTAGTCATTTATTGGCCCCGAGTGAGGCACAGATTCCACAATCCTTTCCAACCCTGGACTTAGTGGTTGGAGAAAGTGCCCGAGTACAGCTTATTAAACACGTATGATTCTCCCCACCATTTGGGGCCCAGCCCCTGCTGCCACTCCTTTAGAAAGTCTTCTCTCAGGACCTCCGCTCTCTGTGCCCTCTCCCCAGGCTCCTAGGGTCCAGAGAGTGTCCTAGGAGCCTCTGGGACAACCCAGCTGTGAGCTCTTCTGTCTTGGACCAGTTTTGAACCGTTGGTCTATTACCTCCCAGAGCCCAGGCTTTGGAGTCAGTCGAACCCAGGTTCCAATTCTGATTCTCTTGCTTACGAGCTGATCACCTTGAGCTAGTTAATTTCTTTGAGACTCAGTTTTCTCATCCGAAAAGAGGGATGATCATACCTTCCTCTCGAGTTGGTTGTGAGAATTCGTGGGCTCGTGAGTGAAGGACTTGGCACAGGTCTGAGTTCCTGTTTCTTTTCTTCTCTCCTCGTGGTGGCTGGCACAGAGCTGGGCTTGCGGTCGGCACCCAGAAAAGTAGTAGTGACCGATTAACGATTATGGAGCCTGCAACTGTTGGGATGAAGTCCCTAAACAGAGGAACAGCTCTAAGCAAACCCATTAATTAGGGGCCTGTTTGCAGTTCTTTTGTGCTGGCTTGTCATGTGTTAGCTCAGGGGGGGCTGGGTACTCCCCATCCCCAGAGGTCATTCTGGGAAAATAATGACCAAGGGAAGGCTCTGGCCTGAGGTGTGCAATTCCCACCTACTTGTGACCTTCACGCCCATCCTCCCCTCCCCACCCTAGAGCTGGTGCCATAAACAAGTTACCAGGTGACAAACACAGCCCTAATAAAGAGGGCCACCGGCTTTAGGACGGCATTAAGCCTGAGCTAATGGACTTTGCAGGGAGCACGGACTCCCTGGGGCACAGGAGAACGTCTGACCTGGAGTGACCTCCCAGGCTAAGGAAGGCCCAGGCCAGCAGCTACTTTCTGAGAAAACGGAAGCTGTTTTTTTTTTTTTAAGGTAAAAGAAATCCCAAAATAGGGTATTACAAAAATCATGTTATAACTTGTATGTTAATGTTTATCCCATTAACTAGTTTAAACCCAAATGCAAAATAACTGTCATTTTACAATAATTTCAGGACTAATAAAAATATTAATTGTTGTGCACGGCAAACAAGCAGGTGGTGATAAGCTAATGGGATAGAAGTTGAAGGTAGCATGATGGACGTGTCTGTCTGTCTTGGGTCAGTCCCCAACCCACTCCACGGGGATGGTCCTATTGGGGCAGATTGGAGCCTAGGGCCCTGGCCTCTGCTGAACACTGTGGTCCCCTTAGAGCTGGGTGGGGCCCTGGTGACAGACTCAAAGATGACCTCATCCCACTGGGAAACTAAAGCCCGTTCACAAGCCACAGACCCATAAATAAGAGGTGGCACCGGCTTCCATTTTTTGGCCGCACACAGCTTGTGGGATCTTAGTTCCCCAACCAGGGATCGAACCCGGGCCCTCAGCAGTGAAAGTGTGGAGTCCTAACCACTGGACCGCCAGGGAATTCCTGGCACTGGCTTCCTTTAAGGGCTGTGCTGCCTGTGGCTGGTGTGCATCTCTGTGGTGCCGGCACCAGCATCCTGCATGCAGTAGGTACCAAGTACTCTGGAATCGCCTGCTGTGGGCACAGCCAACATGCTTTCATTCACTTCTGGGATGACTGCTGCTTCCCCTAATTGTAGTAAATACCACAAGACAGGAAGTATACCTGACTTTTTCCTTACCTGTGTCCTCAGCACATAAGTGCTTCATAAATAAATGTTGAAATACATTGACTCAGATCTTCTCTAGGAAGCACACTGATTCCCACGTGGACTGAGTAAGGCCTCTTTTCCTGGGCTTCTTTCCTCCATTTCAG
This sequence comes from Orcinus orca, assembly GCF_937001465.1. Taxonomy (NCBI): domain Eukaryota; kingdom Metazoa; phylum Chordata; class Mammalia; order Artiodactyla; family Delphinidae; genus Orcinus; species Orcinus orca. Next base: position 57,871,128 of record NC_064571.1, read on the forward strand.
AACATATTATATTACGTTGTTATTATATTTGTTTCCTTGCTTTTGTCCTGCCCGGGCTATGAGCCTTTACTTGGTATCCTGAGTGCTCAGCACAGAGGCCTGACCAAAATTCTGTGGCAGAGCTGAATAAATCGTTGTGTGAATGAGTTTGCAGGGTGGGCAGAACGAGACAATCTTCCACCGACCCCAGGCCCAGCACGCTTGGAAGCTTGGAAATTTCCTGATGAGTGTTTTCCTGTTTTACAAAAATCCTTGTATGTCTCTAGAAGCCCATGTTCTCTTCTCCCGGTATCAGGGCACATCTGGTTGTTGGTACATGTCGCTTAGTTAGAAACTCTTAAAACAGCATGAAATTGTTAGCACGTTGCTCCTGCCTGCCAAGCTCTTCTTGAGACTCAAGCTTTGGTGGATTTGGTTTTCTGTTTGTTTTCTGTTTTCATGCAGTTTAGAAAATTGGTCTGTGACAACCTTGGGGGAAATAAGCCTGCCTTGAGCCCTGCCAAGGAGAGGGCAAGCCTGAGGTGAGGGCTGGGGGAGGCGGGGGATGGAATCAGCCTGGAGAATCTCTGGGAATCCTCGCTTGCACTTCCTTTCCTTGCGTTTTGGATGGGATGCTGGGGCTAATTTGATGTGTGTTTTGGATTGGACGCTAGGGCTAATTTGATTAGAAGGGTGCCCGAAGGAGGTGGGGTGGGACCGGGGAGAGCCTTCCTTCTGGATGGGTCCTCACAGGGAGACTGGCGCTGATCAGTCCAGCACCTTTGGGTTCCGGAGGACACAGACACCAGATAAATGCCCAAGGATGGGGGCTGTGAAGGACAATGCCCCTTCCTCATGCATTTGATTTCTCTGCTATCTTTGTGTGTGGGCAACACCAGAAATCAACTTTTCCCACATGGCCCCAGTATACCATTCCCCGCCCCCCCCCCCCCGCCCCCACTCTTGGTAGCTCTCGTCTCTTGGCAGATCTCTTTTCTGGAAATTGTCTCATCTGGGGAAAAGTCTGGGCTGGTCTGTTTCACCTTGGGTGCCAGTTGTTATCCTTGCTGGGTGTGGACACCCAGCCAGGCCTGCTCCTGGACAGTCAGATGGGGCATGGCAAAGGCAGGTGGGAAAGGTCTTCAGGACGCCAAGGCAGGACTCGGTTTGACTCCTGGCAGTGGAGATGGGACTCATCAGCTGTTCTGTTCCAAATGCCAGGAGCAGCCTTGCCCCCTTCTCCCCCAAGCACTGTGCCTTGTCTTTGGTGTTCTCTGCTCCATTTTTACTGCTATTTGAAAATCTTTTCCTCCACAACAGGGTGGCCTCTGTTTCAGCCTCTAATCTCTCGTCAGGGAATGATTCTGGGCTGTGCTGCTGGGTTCTGGGTCTTTTTGAGCAATGCTGAGATTTCTACTCTGGCCCCAACATCCTGAATGAATCTCAGAGCACATTCTCCAGGACCCCAGGGATGGGCATTCTGCCTCTTTATTGCCCTTGGATTCTGAGGGCATTATACCATGGTATGCACTGAATATTTTGTCCCCCCAAAATGCGTAAATTGAGGCCTAACCCCCAATGTGATGGTGTTAGGAGGTGGACCTTTAGAAGATGATTAGGTCATGGGGGTAGAGTCCTCTTAAATGAGATTAGTGCCCCAGAGAGCTCCCTTCCCCTTCTACCATGTGAGGACAGAACAAGAAGATGGCCATCTATGAACCAGGAAGTGAGCTCTCACCAGACACCAAATCTGCCAGAGCCTTGATATTGGTATTCCGGCCTTCAGAATGGTGAGAAGTAAAAATTTTCAAGCCACATAGTCTGTGGTATTTTTGTTACTGCAGCCCAAACGGACTAAGACACACCACTAAAATCTAAGTTCTCTCAGGGCACCTTTGCTTATTTTTTATTATTTCTTTAATACTCTTTAGTCATTCTTTTTACTTATTTATTTATTGGCTGCCTTGGGTCTTCGTTGCTGCGTGTGGGCTTTCTCTAGTTGTGCTGAGCAGGGGCTACTCTTCATTGCAGTGCACAGGCTTCTTATTGCGGTGGCTTCTCTTGTTGTGGAGCACGGGCTCTAGGTGCGCGGACTTCAGTAGTTGTGTCTCGTGGGCTCTAGAGCACAGGCTCAGTAGCTGTGGCACACGGGCTTAGTTGCTCCGCGGCATGTGGGAGCTTCCCGGACCAGGGCTCGAACCCGTGTCCCCTGCGTTGGCAGGTGGATTCTTAACCATTGTGCCACCAGGGAAGTCTGACCTTTGCTTATTTGGTATCTACAATGTGCCAGACACTTAACATGTGGCTTAGATATAAAGGCTTGCCTAAGCCATACAGGCAGTAAGTGACGTAGTGACAAAGTGACTTTTAAATGCATGTCTGTCTGAGGTCAAAGCCCTCCCTCATTCCTCTACACTAGGGGTTCATGAACTCAGGAAGAGCAGGGATTGGGGGGCTTGGCTTCTGAGTGTCACCCTGCCGCAGCCCAGAACTACTGGTCTGAATTTCTCAGTCTTACATTCCCCAACTCTAAGCCTGCAGGAATGCCCTTGCTATCCAGATCTAAATTAAGACAACATTCTCTGTCACCACCCCTGAGCTTTACTTAAATATATTAAAGCAGTCTTTCATTTTAAAAGGTGGGGGGAAGGGAGACAAGTACAAAAAGAAACCACTGGAAGAGTTTATAAATTTTGAATTCAGAATGGTAAGGCTTACAGGCACATGGTACCATATTTCAACCCAGCCACATCTCGGGGATCTCCCAGTGCAGCTCCCTATCAGGCAGTGGGAAATCCTCCCTCTCCTCCCCTCCTCTGCCCCCTCCCCACCTGGAAAGTGTTCGAGGCAAGTGTCCCTGCCACACCCATAACGTAGACTGGGGTTCCTAAACTGGGATCCACGGATGAGCTTCTGGAACCTGGGAATTGCCAGAGATTGAATGTGATTGCATGGGTGTATGTGCTATTTTTCTGGGAAGTGGACTCACAGATGTAATGAGATTCACAGAGAAGTCGGTGGTTTCAAATGGTCTAAGAAGCCCCGGAGCGGAACATGGGTACATCCACGTGAGAAATTTACTTTGGAACTAAGTGCTAGGACAAGTTTTGCTTCCTCTGGTGATATGTTTTCTCCCTTTGTAGTTGATTTTCTGATTTTCTGAAAGCCTTTCTAAATTATTCCATTTTTATTTTACTGAAATTATTTCTACCTGGATCAATTCAATTTTGCGTAAATATTACAGGAAGAGTTGGTTCATTAATCAGTTTCTTCTTCGTCTTTTTTTTTTTTAACTACAGAACATTTATCAATTATTGTTTCTCTTATACAAAAGTTTCTCTGGTGGCTATGATGCAAAGTGAATGTAGAGTGACAGACAGAGGGAGAAGGGAGACGGAGCCTGAGGGGCATCTTTACAGAGAGTGAGTTCAAATGTTCTTGGGGACAGATGCCCATGGGGTCAAGCAGTGGGGTCAAGCAGTGGGGTCAAAACATTCCGTTTTAGTGTCTCCGCCAGGATAAGGTCTTGGATTAGGAGGAAGCAGGCCCCTTAGAGAGTGAAAAGAAGTTGCCACCGTCCCGTGGGCTGGTGTGCCTTCACCGGGAAGGACGCGGTTGATAGGAAAATGCAGACGTCAGCGAAGCTGAAAGACTCCAGTGAGTCATCTCCCTCTTCTCATCACCCATGTGAGGCCCAAATGTGGCTCATCTTGAAGTCATCCTTGTCTGTCCCATCCTATAGGCTTCCCTCTGTCACTGAGTGACTCAAAACCCTCACTCTCCCTGTAGTGCCAGTGTGCCTTCTGGCTTGGGTGTCAGGGACCCTCGGAGCAATTCCCTAGCTTTTGAAAGACGTGTCTGTGCCACTAAAACTTATGAGCCTCATTTATTTATTTGACCAACTACTGGAGGACAATGTTGGTTAAAAAAAAAAAAAAAAAGAGGCGGTACAGTGCAAACAACATGGGATTTGGAGTCGGTCAATACTCGTTCTTATCCAAAAGTCAAGCAGCCTTTGCCAAAAGACACATTTAAACACTGTTCTTCCTCACTCTTTTCCCAAGGGCAGGACACAACTGAGAATATCTACTGAGCCCCTGAGATAGGGGCATTTCCTCTCAATGTTTGCTATTTAGCAGCTGTGGCAAGACAGGCCTTGTGGAAAGGACCACAGAGAAGCCACTGGCCTGTTACATCCTAATCCAGGCATTAAGCCTGTCTGCACTGGGCTCATACTTGGTCCAGCCTAGCTCACTAAGATGAGTGTTGGGCCAAAGGCCCAGCTAGAATAAAGTTTTACTATGCCTAGCATGGTTGGTTTTTAGGAAACATCTTTAAAAGACAGGTCATATTTGACCTGTGCTTTTCTCTCCATCTTGCTAATGCAGATGTGATGCCTGGAACTCTGGCAGCCACTTGAGAACATGAGAATGAGGGATGTACTGTAGCATGGCAGAGTGATGACCTGGATCCAGAAGATTGAGGAAATGCCACGTAGCCTTGTATTGTCAGCTTCTAGCATTCTTTTAATTCAGAAAGAAATAAACTGTCTTGTTTAAGTCACTGTTATATTAGACTTTTCTGGCACATAGGACCTAACCATACTAATCCAGTGGTCGCATTTGGTTTCTGGAGTCAGTTTACCTGAGTTGAAATCCAACCTCCATTATTTTATAGACTCCAATGTGGGAAATATCTTAACCTTTATAAGCCTTCAGTTTTCTTGACTGTGAAATGGGGGTCATTAATGTCCATATCTCTTAGATTTATTATGTATGTTAACATGATATAATGTATATAAAGTATATGGTGTGTGTTCAGTACTCAGTAAATGTTTCTGTTACATTGTTGTTATTACTATTATCATCGCCATCACCATCATCATCCCGGGGCATCTATAACCCTTGGAGAACTTCCTGGGGGTGGCTATAGGAGGCTATGCGTCATGTGTTCAGGATCCTGGAGGCTATATCTCTCAGTCTCTTTACACAAGAGAAACAACTCATAAATTCAGGGAGGTCACTTATCCTCTATGAGCTTCCCTTTCCACATCTAAAGCAGGGTTAATAATAATTTGTAGACTTGTTGGGAAGATTAAATGAGAAAATATGTGCAAAGCAGCCAGCTCAATGCACAAAGCATGCATGCCACAAATGTTAGTTCCCATCTCTTGGTTGTATTGATACTTGCTTTTACTCTGTAGAGATAAATAGAGCTCCCTTCCCCCCACCCTTACTACTCCTAGCCTGGGTAGATTGTAAGTTGGCATTGGCTGCACAGTGGCTATAGGTGAATCCAGCTGGTGAAGGGCCAGTGGCCCAGCCAGGGCAGAGTTATGCAACCCCACCTGAAGACGCAGGCTGGCAAGCCAGATGGGTGTGGGTGGCAGGAAGTCTCCTGGGGGCAAGGGTAGAGGACAGGGGGATTGGGGGGACAGAGGGGAAATGGGCAAGTTTTACCAGCAGTGTTGGGGGCCTTAGTGAGAGGAGGCGGGAGAATGAGGGCTCTTCCCTTCCCTCTTCAAGAGATACTGCTTTTATTTTTTCAGATCCAACTCTGCAATTTTCAGGGTGAGAAGCCGCAGGCAAAATAGTAATCTCTATGAAAACAATAATACTCATCTTAAAGGAGCTGTTTATGAGGCTCTAAAGAAATGAAATAATTTATATAAAGGTGTGTGTGGCACGTAGTATAGGCTGCTTGCTCTGACCCATCTTCCATTCACACCAACAAATTCTTGCCTCCTAATGAGTTTGCTATACCTGAATGTGCCCTTGGGGTCCCTGAATACCATCTGCTTATGCCTGAGGTAAGGCTGTGGGGCTGGATGGCTTCATATAGGGTGAACACAAGCTGTCATAGAAAGCTGGGTATAAAAGCAACCAGTTGCAAATACCAAGGTGTGATGGAGACAGGGCCTGGGAGTCCTACACCAGCAGCCCTGCCCTTCAAGTCTCTCCCCTCCATGCAACATCGGTGTGCTTCCTACTGGACACCATCCTTCCAGCCCAGCACGGGCGATGGAACAGAGAGAGGCCTGCCCTCTCTTCCCTCCTCCACCACCCCCTAAGCAAACATACAATTCTTGTGGATTTGTATCTCCTCCCTTTTAAAAGATTTTTAACTGAAAAAAATTTAAATTACGGAAAGATATTAGAAAAAAATACAACGGCGTCTCACTGCTAAATTCAAGTGAAAGTTAACATTTTGCTTTGAATACTTGCCTTGATTTTATTTTTCAGTAAAAGAAATAAAGTTACTGACAATGCTAAAATGTTCATCGAACTGCTTTCCAATCCCATCTTTTGGCAACCTCTGTCCTGATGTTGCTGTGCATCCGTTCAGCCCATGACTTTTACACTTACCCTATGGGTATGTATACATTTGAGATTTTGTATTTCTTCCCCTGTCCCTTTCATTTTGGAAATTACACATTGTATTTTTATTCTCTTTGTAGTTTCCCTAACACTCTTTTTTTAAAATTTAATTTTATATTGGGGTATAGTTGATTTACAATGTGTTAGTTTCAGTTGCACAGCAAAGTGATTCAGTTATACATATACATATATCCATTCTTTTTCAGATTCTTTTCCCATATAGTTACAGAATATTGAGTAGAGTTTCTTGTACTATACAGTAGGTCCTTGTTGATTATCTATTTTATATATAGTACTGTGTATATGTTAATCCCAAACTCCTAATTTATCCCTCCCCACCACCTTTCCCCTTTGGTAACCATAAGTTTGTTTTCAAAGTCTGTGAATCTGTTTCTGTTTTGTAAATAAGTTTATTTGTATCATTTTTTAGATTCCACATAAGTGATATCATATGATATTTGTCTTTCTCTGTCTGACTTCACTTAGTGTGATAATCTCTAGGTCTGTCCATGTTGCTACAAATGGCATTCTTTCATTCTTTTTTATGGTTGAGTAATATTCTGTTGTATATAGGTACCACATCCTCTTTATGCATTCCGCCGTTGATGTACATTTAGGTTGCTTCCGTGTCTTGGCTATTGTAAATAGTGCTGCAGTGAACACTGGGGCGCATGTATCTTTTTGAATTATGGTTTTCTCTGGATGTATGCTCAGGAGTAGGACTGCTGGATCCTATGGTAGTTCTATTTTTAGTTTTTTAAGGAACCTCCATACTGTTCTTCATAGTGGTTGTACCAATTTACATTCCCACCAACAGTGTAGGGGGGGTTCCCTTTTTCTCCAGCATTTGTTTGTAGACTTTTTGATGATGGCCATTCTGACCATCATCAGATACCTCACTGTAATTTTGATTTGCATTTTTCTAATAATTAGTAATGTTGAGCATCTTTTCATGTGCTTTTTGGCCATCTGTATGTCTTCTTTGGAGAAATATCTATTTAGATCTTCTGCCCATTTTTTGATTGGATTGTTTGGGGTTTATTTGTCCCTAACATTCTTAACATCTATACTCCATATTTTGGGAACAAATTTTAAATTAATTGATATCTCTGTTCTCTTCCTAGAAAAGACACAGAACTACAGAACTCAGAATGCTTTAACTTTGCTCCCATCTTCCGTGTTACCATGGTCTAGTATTTAGTTCTGCCATGTTTTTACTCACCATTTGTCATTATTATTATTATTTTTAGAATCTACACCATCTAGACTTACCAGCATATGTGTGTGTGTGTGTGGGGGTGTGTGTATATATATATATATATATATATATGCATTTTTGCACACAACTGTTTCTTGCAATCCCATCTCTCTTCATTTTTCTGAAGTAATCCTTTAGTGGTTATTCAAAGAAGATCTGTGTTTAGTTAACTCAAGTTTTTTCTGAAACTATCTTTCCTTTCTCCCCCATCTCAGATGTGGGTCAGCTGAGTACAGAATGGCAGATGGACTTTTTTCCCCCTACTTATAGCACTTTTAAGATATTATTCCCTCATCTTCTGGCGGCTATTGTTGCCAATAAGAAGGGTGATATCAATCTGGTAGACATTTCTTTGAAGATAATCTTCCTCTCTTCTCTAGTATCTTTGAAAATATTATCTTTTCCTTAGATGTTCTGTGGTTTCACAGTCATGTGGCTAAATGTGTATTTGTTTTTACTTATTCTATGTGTTTTCCAAGCCAAGGCTTAGAACCTTTCTTCAAATGTGGAAATTCCTTAGCCATCGTCTCTGCAAATATTACCTCTCACCCTCTTCTCTGTTGCCTGGATTTCTGTAGCACTTACTGACAGATAGATACAGAAATATTAAAACATACCCTCCATGGTTCTCAATTTCTTTTTCATACATTTTTTCTTTTATATATATATATATATATATTTTTTTTTTTTTCTGCGGTACGCGGGCCTCTCACTGTTGTGGCCTCTCCCATTGCGGAGCACAGGCTCTGGACGCGCAGGCTCAGCGGCCATGGCTCACGGGCCCAGCCGCTCCGCGGCACGTGGGATCTTCCTGGACTGGGGCACGAACCCGTGTCCCCTGCATCGGCAGGCAGACTCTCAACCACTGTGCCACCAGGGAAACCCTCTTTGACATATTTAATAAAATGTCCTTTTCTTTATGTTGTGTTCTAGATGATTTTTCTTAGATCTATTTTTCAAGTCACCAGTTTCCTTCATGGCTCTGTCAATGGACTATTGAACCAGCCCTGCTGAAGTTGTTGTCTTTTTTTCAATTTGGATGATTATGTTTTTCAATTTTAGAACTTTATTTTAGTTCTTTTTCAAACCAATTCTTCTTTTCTCATAACGTTTGCACTTGCTGTATAGATTATGTTCTTCTAGTTTTAAAACGTTTTAGACAAACTTATTTAAAATTCCTTTTCAGAAAGCTCAGTTGGCAATTCCTTGGGAATGATTCCTCTCACTTGTAATTTTTGCTGACACTTGTGGTTTTGCATTTCCTTGTGTGCTTTGTAAGTTTTGTCTCATCTTCAGCAGGAATTATCTTCCTCTGAGTCCTGTATATTCTCTAGTATTTGGAGACACCCCACTGGTGTAGTTTCTTCATTATAGGATTCTTTTTCCTAAATCAGTTTTACTTCATTTTATTGGCTTTGGGCTTTTTTTCCTAGTAAGAAGTGTGAGAATTTGGGTTTTATACTAGCACATACAGGCTAAGTGCTCCAATTTCTTTCATTAAGTCTTTTTCTTTTTTCTTACCCACACCCTGGGGTGGCCAGCCAGTTTCTCTGCTGACTAGCAGGAGTTTTTCTGATGGGATCATACTTTCCAAAATAATTTCTTCCTAGTTCCAACTCCTTGTGATAAACAGGAACTGTGGCCTTGACTTCCATCTGTGATATTAAAGCCCTCCATAAGGCCATGTTTCTCACATTTCAAAGTACGTATGAATCACTTGCGGAACTTGTTAAAATGAAGATTCTGATTCAGTAGGTCCGGGGTGGGCCTGAGATTGTGCATAACAAACTCCCAGGTCATCCTGATGGTACTGATTCAAAACTGCTTGGAGGAGCAGAGTCCTCCAGCATGTACATCTCTTGTCAGTTATCCCTGGTGGCTTTACTTCTCACTCTCTGTTCTGCACTCTCTGTTTTTGACTACTGGAAAGTTCCCTCTAGAATGTCCGTTCAACCTTAGACTAGGAGACCTAGGCTCTTTCCTGTTCCAGAAAATCTCTAGGTAGCAAGTGTTTTAATTAGCCATACAAAGTATGGCTGTGAGTCACAAACACACCCTCCCCCCAAAACAGAGGCTTAAACTAGGAAAATATTTCTCACTCACATAAGAGGATCCAGAGTTAGGAAGTCTAGGGCTGTATGGTGGGTCTACAGTCCTCAGGGACTAAGACCCCTTGCATTTTGCTGCTCTGTCATTCTTGGTGTGCTTCCTCACAATTTAAGATAGCTACAAGAGCTCCAGCCATCTCATCACACTCCCACCATCAGGAAGAAGAGATAGATTAAGAAAGGCAATCCTTTAAGGATACTTCCCAGCAGTTACAAATGCCAGTTCCATTTATGTCTCACTGACTGGAATTTAGTCACATGTTTACTTCTAGTTGCAAAAATGGCTGGGAAATGTAGTATTTATTCTGGATGGCTAGATGCCAGCTAAAAGTTGAGGCATCTACTGCTAAGGAAGAGGGGAATTGATATGCAATAGTTTCTGCCATAATCAGAATGCAGTTTTCTAGAATCTTAAGGCATTCCCTTAGCCTTGGACCCAGAAGATTGGTGGGATGGTGGAGGTGATGATGGAAAAACAACCTTGTTTGCAAAATGGCAGTTTGGGAGCTCCAAGAACCAAAGAGCACAATTTTTTAAAAAGATAAATATTCCAAGAGGAAATTATACCCCTTGATTAGTCTATTCCTTGCATGAAAAGAAAGCAGAATCTTGAGTACCTCGTGATGTCTGCAAATGCCAGCATTTTTCCCTCAAAGTCTTGCAAAATTTGCCAAGAATAACTGGGTGACAAAAGAGAAAGAAATGGAGACACCCTGAGAAATCAGAGCACTGGAGACTGGGGCAGGAGCAGACCTTTTAGAAGATGGGAGCAAAACCAGTTGGCAAGAATGGAGAGGAACAGCTGTCCATGGGTCAGGAGCAGAGTGGCTAAAGATGCTGATATTGCTGTGTCTGGGTGCCTGCATGGGGGTCGAGCCAGGTGGCGGAGGTGGAGGGGAGAAGGCGCAAGAGAGGAGACACACCAGTCATCATGTCACACTTCAGGACCTCTAAGGTCTCTATATCAGGTTGCAGAGAGCCGGGCAGTGCAATCAGAAGTCTTGGGGTAGAGAAGAGAAGGCAATTTCTGCATGTAAATATCCACGTCAGCTCTATGGTTAGGACCCAACACAAGGACTGGCCTGTTATGATCATCCTCAGTCACTAAGTACATAAATGTTATATCTTAACATTATATGTGTAACGCACATTAACACATTAGTGACTAGAAGTCCTGCCTTCAAAACAAACAAACAAACACACAAAACTAGATTTGCGTTGGAGATTTTTACTTTTATTTTTTTTGACTATGGAATCCCTTTTTCATGGGACACCAATGAACTGCCTTTGCCCTAGTGTACCTCACAGTACTCTCTAGAAAAATCGTGCCACGGATAAGTAAACCACTTGCCTGGGAGAAGCACTACTATTTTTAGTACTAAATTCAGACAGAGTTAACCCTGAGGCTACTTAATAACGCAAACGCTGTGTGATGTAGCGAACAATGTCTTCAACAGCCTTCTTACCCCAAACATAATAATGCTTTTCATGGGACTGTTTCTTGTAATTCTATTAAAAAATGCTGATGGAATCACACCAAAAATAGTTCAGCGAAAGCAGTCCTGCCGGGGCCAAGGTGATGCATTCCAGGCATCTGTGTTTCAGTTGCTCTGGTGGGATCCAGGGATTGGTGTTAGGAAATCTGGAAGAGTGAGTGAACTGCTTATCCTTCAAGCGATCCTCTCTGAATAGTGTTATTTCTCAGCAGGGGTTTTAAGTAAATATTTAGCGGTAGGGCATTCAAATTGTACTTCCTAGCTGGACCTAAAGGGCATTGCTTTTTATGCCCTCTGAGTTCCTATCCACATCTTGACTGACAGTCGAGCTTGGGTGAGGTTGGCATCTCTTTGGAAAGCTGAGCCCTCCCATCATTGCCCACCAGCAAGATCAGAACTCTATCCTGAAGTTGCCTTGAGCCCATTCCAGGGCATAAATGAATGAGCAGACCAGAGCCCCAAAGCCTACTTCAATTAACGTGGCTGAAGTAGTGCCCATGGCCAAGAATGTTTAAGATTGGTATAACCAGCCACTTGCCACTGCCAAATAAAATTTTGGCAAAGCACCAGAGAATGCCTGGCTTTGGGCAATGCTACTGTCAGGACCCTATCCAAGAAAAAACTCTCCGTTAGTGCCAAGGTAACTAAATGAAGTAACTTGTACTGGATCGTTATTTATAAATCGGTTCAAATGTGGAATGCCTCCGAGAGATAACATATTTAGTTTTAGGACCACGGATTTGTGGGCTTTCTTCCTGAAAATAATTGGCTGGCATGGCAAATTTATTTTCGGGTCACCTCTAATTTGAGATAATAAAATGTCATCTCTGTATACGAGAATCTCTGTCTTTTTGCTCTGCGTGGGGACGGGGATGTTGGGATTGGCATCCAGGACACCCAAAGGATCATTAGGAAATAAGCTAGAAAGAAATGATTCCAGAATATATCCCTCCAGTGTGCTTGTCTGGCCAGTTTTCACAGCAGACTTTGAATCCCACTGACATAGATACCATCATCCAGAACTGTTCTAGACAGATATCAACAGTCCAAGCTCTACGTAGCAGTCTAGGCCAGGGTCCACTCCAGGTCAACAGCAGTCACACATCATCTAATATGCTCTAGGGGTTGACTGTAATGGTGACTGAGTATTCTAGTGGATGGAATAGCTGTGTCCGATGCTTGCACGTTCCCTAAAGTGTAAGAATTTGATATTTGCTGAAATACGCACTTGATCTGTGACAGTGCAAATCTCAGGTAGAGAGAGAACCTTTTATTAATGGTCTCCAGCATTTGCATTCTGTTTTCCATCATGGAAGTGAAAAGAATCTTCTATGTATTAATATATGTGTACATGAGAAATAGATTCTCCCTAAAAGCCAACTCCTGTTGCTAGTGAAAGAACTGAAGAAGTTTAAGAAAAGAGACATTTTGGATAAGTTAGAGTGAAATATCACTCATACACGCACACACACACACATACATACACACACACACACACACACACACATGGATGGTAATTTAGTACATGATAAATGTGGCTTTGCCAATAAATGGGAGAAAGGATACTCAATAAATGAGATTGAGACCATCAAAAGTTTAGGAAAAAGGGCTTCCCTGGTGGCGCAGTGGTTGAGAGTCTGCCTGCCAATGCAGGGGACACGGGTTCGTGCCCCGGTCCAGGAAGATCCCACATGCCGCGGAGCGGCTGGGCCTGTGAGCCATGGCCGCTGGCGTCCGGAGCCTGTGCTCCACAACGGGAGGGGCCACAGCAGTGAGAGGCCCGCGTACCGCAAAAAAAAAAAAAAAATGATTAGGAAAAAAATAGCTGCCCTTTTTTCCCCATATACAAAAATTTATTCTAGATGGAATAAAGAGCTAAACTACCCCCCAAAACAAAACAACACAAGAAACCTTCAAAATATCTGAAGAAAATATAAATGAATATTTGATGAATCTTAGTGACAAAGAACGCCACAAAGGAGACATTTATTATATTTGCATAAGCATAACAACTTTGGACAAAAAAAGAGACTGTAAACAAAATCGAGAGACAAATGACAGCCTGGGAGAGAGTGTTTGTAACGTATGTGAGAGACAAAGGATTAAAAACCACAAAATACAGTTTCTATAAAATCGCAATTAAAAAGCAAACAACCCAGTAGAAAAATGGATACAACATAGGAATAGGCAACTTATAGTAAAAATAAAAAAGACCACAAAATTGACTAGTAATCAGAGAGCTAAAAGTTGTCAGTGAAATTGTTTCCTAATATCAGATTAGTAAAAATTTGAGAGGGTTTAAATTTTCTGTGTTGGCAGGATGGGGGAAGTTTTTGGTGGAGTGGAATATAAATTCTGCCCTTAGGGCAGCAATGTGGCAGAGGCAGACAAAACTTTCAATACACAAATCATCTAACCCAGGTAAGCACTTGTGCACATGCCCAAAGAGGCATGTGAAGGGAAATATTTTTCAACATCATATGAGGAAAAATTTAGAAACACCTGAAATGCTCGTTCATAGGTATGTCTCTGCTATGGAATATAATGTAGCGCTTAAAAGGATAAGGAATTTACTGGCATAGAGAGGTCTGCTAGATATAAGAGAGAGTGCAAGGTGCATCACTCCACACATGGCACAATACCATGTAATACGGGTCTCCAGGCACGAGGTCTGTGAGGAACAGGTCATACCAATTGTGCGTGTGTGTGTGTGTGTGTGTATGTGTGTGTGTGTGTATGTGTGTGTGTGAGCACGCTCTCTCAGTAGGGAAGTGTGATGAACTAGGGAGGAGATTGGTGAAAGGGAACTTTGTTTTTTTTTCTACTTACTTGTATGTTGTTACACACACACACATGCACACACACACACACACGCACACGCACACAAGAATGTATTCATGTATTACTTGCATATTTAAAAAACAAAATTACAGGGCTTCCCTGGTGGCGCAGTGGTTGGGAGTCCGCCTGCCGATGCAGGGGACACGGGTTCGTGCCCCGGTCCGGGAAGATCCCACATGCCGCAAAGCGGCTGGGCCCGTGAGCCATGGCCGCTGAGCCTGCGCGTCTGGAGCCTGTGCTCTGCAACGGGAGAGGCCACAACAGTGAGAGGCCCGTGTAACGCAAAAGAAAAAAAAAATTACACGCACAGAATGGAATGTTGCATCCTGTAGTGGCTTTTGGACACTTGAAGTGAGTGATTCTGTCATTTTGCTATACCTTCGCTCATTCATTCATTTAACAAGTATTTTTTGAGAGCCCACTATGTGCCCAACACAGAAACTAGAGAAAGACTAGAGAAAGCTATCTATAAAACTTATTTCAGTGAGTGCTCTGGTTAGCAACTGTGTTAGTCAGCTCCGGTTGCCGTAACAAAATACCACAGACTGGGTGGCGTAAGCAAAAGAAATTAATTTTCTCTTTCTAGCTCTGGAGGCTGGAAGTCTAAGATCAGGGTGCCAGCATGGTTGGGGTCTGGTGAGAACTCTCTTCCTGGCTTGCAGATGGCTACCTTCTTGCTGTGTCCTCACATAGTGGAGGGATTGATAATGACAGAGACAGAGACACAGACAGAGATTAAGAGAACCTTTCTAACAAGGGCACTAATTCCATCACGGTGGCTCCACTCTCATGACCTCATCTAATCCTAATTATCTCTCAAAGGCCCTACCTCCAAATACCATCACATTGGGGGTTAGGGCCTCAACGTATGAATCTGGAGGGGACACAGTCCATAACGATGATACATTGTATAGCATGTTAAAAATAAAAATTCGACAGAGACTTCAAGGTAAAACAGATGTGAACTCACATAGTTAGATCACCACTTGCAGAATGTACAAAGGAAATGGAATTGGTGACATTACCTTGTCCCCCTTGAGAATGTAAAATGGTTGAGGCAGTGGAGAGGGAGAATAGATGAGCAAAGAGGTTTCTCTGGAGGGAGCTGTTGCAGTGCTCTGACTCTGCTCAGTGCGTGTGCGCATGCATGTGTTGGTGAAAGACACACAAGACAGCTAGAGAGATTAACCACTCCCTCCCCTTCCCACCAAAAACTTTCAGCCTAAAGCAAAGTGGAGCTGGGGGAGGGAGGAAGGCATGCTCTTTTTTTTTTTTTTAATAAATTTATTTATTTTATTTTTGGCTGCATTGGATCTTCATTGCTGCACACGGGCTTTCTCTAGTTGCGGCGAGCGGCGGCTACTCTTTGTCGGTGCACGGGCTTCTCATTGCGGTGGTTTCTCTTGCTGCAGAGTGCGGGCTCTAGGTGCTCGGGCTTCAGTAGTTGTGGCACACAGGCTCAGTAGTTGTGGCTCGCGGGCTTAGCTGCTCCACGGCATGTGGGATCTTCTCGGACCAGGGCTTGAATCCGTGTCCCCAGCACTGGCAGGCGGATTCTTAACCACTGTGCCACCAGGGAAGTCCTTTTGCTCTTAAATCAAGTTTAATCTTTATACATAAATGGGCATTCAACTTACTGAATCAGGACTGTGTCTGTCACTTCGTGAGTGAGTCTGTGTCAACAACCTAAGACTGAACTAAAAAGTCGTGGACCTACAAGGAGTTTTTATTTCGCGGTAGAGGAAGACTGCCCACGTGGAGTCAGGTTTAAAGGGATAATGAGAGATGAAAATAAAATTGTGCTTTGATTACATCATAAGTCATGCGTGGTCAATATACCAGTTACATATAATTGCTCATCAAGCGAGAGGCAAAACTGTAGAGTAAGTGGAAAGGGAGGGTTGTGTGTGCTTCCAGGCTGCACATAGGATACCTGTGGCTTTCCATCTAAATGTGATTCCCGAGCCAGCCACGAGTCTGTCCAGGCTTAGCTGCGTTTGTGAATTTGGAGATTCACCAAGACCCCCCGATGTACCTCTTTCAGATGCCAAGGGTTTACTATGGTACATTTTGGAAGGTTTTCCACTAAAAATATCCAGTTAAAATTATGCCTTGGCATCTGAAAGATTAGCCTCCATTTATCCAGAAAGTGAAGCTGTCTGGTTGGAATTTACTGCTACAGTATTTTGAGATTCTACATAGTCTCTGGAGATTCATGAAAGCCTCTCTGAAGGTTTGGAGAAGGCATCTAAAAGACTCGCTGGCCCCAGTAGCCCAGGGGAGACTCTCCTGGCAAAATTTTCCCCCTTTCCTCTTTCAAGACTCAGCTCCAGTGTCACCTTTGTGAAGATTTCCCCATTTCTATGGTTAACGTCAGTTACTTCCTTTTCTGGATTCCAGCTGAACAGTCTACCTACCTGTTTATACATTTATATTGTATGGAACATATTTATTTGCTTCTCTGCTCTCTCATAAGATCTTCAGCTTCTTGAAGGTAAGAAATGCTGTGTTTCCTCAGTTTTAAGATACACATTTCCACCCCCCAAGTTTTTACATTTCTGAAATTAGGATAGCTTTTGATGGCATGTCATAATTTCATTGGCAATATATTTTTTCTGTGGTACATAATTTTTTTTAGTGGTACATACAGTAATGGTAGGTCTCATAATTGGTTATGACTTAGAATTAATGAACTATGGCATATCTAATTTACCATTGTAGCCTTAAACAGCTAGTACACCGCCTGGTATTAGTAGGTTCTCCATAAATTCATGAAACTAACAGATTTTGTGACGGTGGATTTCACCAGCAGGTGTCACTAATCTGAGTAATTCTGGCATTGGAGAGCAAAACCATAGGCGGCAGACTTTGGGGGTTGCAAAACTTCCGGAATATTGAAGGAGATGTGATAATTAGGGTAACCGCAGCTGCTGTAACAGCTAGCTCTCCAAACTGCATAATGGCTCAAACTCAGGAGTATTTCTTGCTATCATTAGCTGTTCAGACCAGGTGCTCCTCTTTGGTGGTGACTGTTCTCAGTGCAGTGTTTCAGGGACACAGGCTCCTTCCGTGTTGTGATGCCATCGATCTCCAAGGCGTCTCATCACCATCCCCATCCAGGCAGAACAGTTAAAGAGAGTGTAGAAGGCAGGTCCGCTTTTTTTTTTTTTTTCTGTACGCGGGCTTCTCACTGTTGTGGCCTCTCCCATTGCGGAGCACAGGCTCCGGACGCGCAGGCTCAGCGGCCATGGCTCACGGGCCCAGCCGCTCCGCGGCATGTGGGATCTTCCCGGACCGGGGCACGAACCCGTGTCCCCTGCATCGGCAGGCGGACTCTCAACCACTGCACCACCAGGGAAGCCCGGCAGGTCCGCTTTGAAAGCCTTGTTCTGGAAATGATTCGTAACACTTCTGCTTATATTCCGCTGGTGAGAATTCATCTTGTACCACATCTAGATGCAAGCCAGGGAGTGGGAGCCAGGAAATGTAATCCTTAGCTGGGCATCCATTTTCCAGTGACAACCCTATGCGATGCAGTGGGAACATGTATTTTGGTGGGATGCTAGCTCTCTAGCACGGGGAACCACTGGACTCTTGCCTTTATCAGGTAGGGCTGTCTGCTTCTTGTTGCAAGTTTAATTTTGGCTTCCAACTTCAACTGTACTAGCCAATAATTTCTTAGTTGCAAGAGACAGAAACCCAACTCTGACCAGTTTTAGTAAAAATGGAAACACCCTTGTTAGGTGTAGTCAGACCCAGGAGCTCAAATAATGTCAATCATCTTTCTTTCTTTCCTTTCTGCTTTTCACTGAACTGGTCTTAATTCGCAAACAAAAACTCTCTGTAACATGGGAAAGAGAAGGATGCCTTACTGGGTCCTTTCAGTCCATAATCTTAGGAGGAAGGAGAAAGCTCTTTTTCACAGAGCTTTCTCTGTGAAAGCTAGGGATCAGTAGGGATCATAGATATCAGTCCCCCTGCCAACCAAACCAAACCAAACCAAACCAAACCAAATGTTTGGCTCTAATTGGGTCATGTGACCACTCTTGGGCCAATGGCTGTGTCCAGGGAGTGGTGGCCTGTTCTGAATGGAGAACTTGACAGCCCTGTGAGAATCACCTGGAATGAATGGGGGGAGGGGCAGTTCCTAACAGGAAAGGATGAACAGACAAAAAGTGAAAGTTGTCCACTGTTTCCAGCACCACTACTGGAGCTTCATCTCCAGCCATTCTTCCTCTGCAGCTGCCCCCAGTTGATGCCATTTCTCAAAATATACCAAACCCCTTTAGAGATTCCCTGCTGTACCCCCTTTCTGAAATGACCCCTCTCCCATTCTTCTCCCCTACTCATCCATCAAGACCAGATCACAATCATCTTTGCAAAGCTATTTTTGACACCCTAACCTCACCCCAGCGAGCCCGGTTACAGCTACCAAACAGGCTTCGCATTCACGTTGACAGCTTTGAGTAGAGTTCACTGTGCTATCCAGTAGGTCCTTGTTGATGATCTATTTTATACATAGTAGTGTGTATATGTTAATCCCAGACTCCTAATTTATCCCTCCCCCCCACCTTTTCCCCTTGGTAACCATAAGTTTGTTTTCGAAATCTGTGAGTCTGTTTCTGTTTGGAAAATAAGTTCATTTGTATCATTTTTTTTTTAGATTCCACATATAAGTGATATCATATGGTATTTGTCTTTCTCTGTCTGACTTACTTCACTCAGTATGATAATCTCTAGGTCCATCCACGTTGCTGCAAATGAATTTCTTGTTCAAGTTTTTTGCATGTTTTCTACTGGATTTTACATCTTTCTCATTGATGTATAGGAATTCTTTAGATGTTCTGAATACTATTTCTTCGGCCATTATTATGTGGTGCAGCCATTTCTTCATACTCCGAGGCTTCTATTTGCAGTCTACTCCTTTTAATATAAAAAAGTAACATGTTAAAAAAATTGACTGAGCTTTGAGGCTGCATCTCAGGCCCACACAAAAGTGGGTTCTGTGGTTCTGCCATGCTGGTCACACCTGCAGTTCAGAGCTGGCTGGCCTGGGAGCAGCCTGTGATGTATTGTGCTGGCTGAGGTGTAAAATGCCATCTTGTCCCGAGCAAACACCAGTGCCGGGGAAGTCCTCATCCCCATCACACAGGGACCCAGTCGGGGAGAGGGCTGCAAGGAGTTGGCTGCCCACAAAGCTCCAATTAGCCCCCAAATTATCTCCTGTGTCACGTGTGCAAGGATTTCTAACCAAAATTTGCTGGAAAATGGATTCTCAATGCTTCTGTCTATTTACCTAATACTTAACCCAAGGATAACAACATACATACAAATTTAAAATAAAACACATGTTGGGTTTTTTTTTTGAATAAAAATTTGAAACAGATGGTCTCTTTTAAGACAAATATTTATTCCCCTGACATTTTTTTCACTTATATGTTTATATTTTTAAATATAGGCTTTATGCAGAGACCTTAGCGATGTCACGATAATAAAATCCATGTTTTTCATAATTGTCTATTTCCTAGAAATGCATGGCTGGAAGCAACCTCAAGAAGCTATCTCTGGCATCCCCCTCCTCCAGGCAGGCCAGCATGCGACCAGCTGAGACCAACTGGTGTTTATTTTGTTTATCTTGGAGTCTTTTGAGGAAGGAAGCTGTAAACTCTTTCTTACTGAGCTCATGGACTCTCCATTGAGTTTTAGATCCCTTGGCTGGGTGAAGAGTTCTTGGATAGGGCAGAGTTCAGAGCAAAGCTTCTGAGTGTTTTTCCCCCTGGTTATACTCTTGCCGATCCCACCCTGAATTTGCAGTGCAACCACCTTGACTTTGTCACCACACGCTTAACTTGGGTTTCATTGTTACCTGTTCAGATCCCTTTGTGCACATCTCTGATACGGTCAGTTTTCATCTTGACCAGGACCATTATTTTTTCTTCCCCTAAGGTAGGTGAATGTCTAAAGGGAGAATCAACAGATGTATGAGATATTAGGCAGAAAAAGATGGACGCTATTCAGAAGTCATTGATAAGAAGGGGCCAGCCCTTAGCCTGAAGTATGCGACCTGAAGATCTTTCCTTTGTGAGAAATACATTGATTTTTCTGTATTCTTGTATCAGTTAGCTTTTGCTGTGTAACAAACTACTCCTAAAGAGTACTGACTTAAAATAACAGTATTCTTTCTCCCTGTTCTATGGGTAGGCTGGGCCAATTGTCAGGTCTGGACTAGCTTGGCTGGGGATGGATAGCCTAGGATGGCCTCACACTCACGTTTGATGGTTAGCTCTAGTCATCTGAAGCAGTAAAGAACACTTGGTCTTATGTTTCTTACTGTCCAGCAAGCTGGTCTGGGTTTATCCACACGGTGGTGGTTGCAAAGTTCCCAAGAGCAGCAAAAGAGAGCAAGCAAGTGCATTTCAAGTCTTCAATTAGGTTATGCTTGCTATTGTTCCATCAGCCAGAGCAAGTCACTAGGCTAGCCCAGAGTCAGGACAGGAGGCCACATCAAAGGACCTGGACAGAGGGAGGCCATCTTTGCAAGCTTACCCCACTTCTTGAGATCAGGAGAAGGAAGATGTCCCTTCTTGGTTCCTATAAAATCCAGATGGCCTGACAACATTCTCAAAGAAAGAAAATCTTGCAGTTTCTCATCTCAAATCTCATCCTCACCGAGTATTTGATTCAGTGCTATTCTTCCATGCCAGTCTTCCACACAGTCTCCGTTTGATGAGGACTTGTATATCTTTGACTCCTGGCATAGTTCTGGGCAGATAGCAAAAGCTCAATAAATAGTTTTGAATGAATGAATGAAAACTTGTCTTCCTAAAAGAGGTTGTGCTAACTTGATTTCACTGTAACCTTCCTTATTTGCTTGATAACTAAAGACATGAAATAACTGGCTTCCAACCATCCCAGGTAGGAAGTGGTTTGAAAACCTAGATCAGATCAAGTCCCTCGCCTTCTTAAATGTCTTCAAAGGCTTTCTGTTATGCTTATAATAAAATCCAAATTCCTTACTATGGCTTAAAAACCCAGCATGATCTGGTCCCTGCATTTCCTACCTCATCCCATTATTTCTTCTCATCAAGTATCAAGCGAATTATTTCTTCTCATCCCCGCTTACCTACCAAGGTCAGCCATAATGGCCTTCTTTTTGTTCTTAGAACACATATACATGTCATATTAAAGATTTTCCCCTCCCACCTAGAGTGTTTCTCCTTGGAATGCTGCCCTCACCCCCCAAGCCCCCAGTCTTTACAGGTTGGCTCCTTCTTTTCATTCAAACTTCATCCCTCAAATAGGCCACCCCTAATCATCTATACGAAGGTATCTCCTCAACCACTCTCTATCACCAAACCATTTCAATCCTCTGTGTAGCTCTTGACACTAATGCTGCCCCCACTTATTTATTTGTTTCTTTGTCTATAGTTTGTCCTCCATCTCCCACGAGAATGTTAGTTCCAGGATAGTACCTTGTCCATCCTGTTCACTGCTGCATCTCCAGCATCTAGAACTTTGACTGGCACATAGTATGTGCTCAAGAAATATTGAGGGTAATGGGAGACTCTGAGCTGATTCTTTAGGTCTTAATTTCTTAGTTCTCCTTGTTTAATTGACAAACAAAAAAGAACACCCTCCATTAAATTACTTAGGGGAAATGTAATCTGGTTCCTTCTCTATAACAATTCCCTACAATGTAAGGTAACATACTACCTAATATGGACACAGAGGAACTAACTGCTAGAGAATCTCCGTTTGCATTGATTGCTTTAAAAAAAAATCAGGAACAAAAACTAAAACTCGAGGAACAAAACGTTAAGACGACATAGCAATGAATTATTCTGATGATTCCTTTTATGGCAATAGCTCTACAGTGTGACCTTTTCTTCAGAATATTTTAAAAGTTAAAAAAAAAAATCAAACCAAATAGTACCGAAGAGCTTATAATGAAAAACAACAGTTGTCTGCCCTTCCCACCCCACTCTCCTACCCCTTGTTCTGCTACTGAGAGACGTTCACTTTTATCTGTTTCTGTTTTTAGATCTAAAGTGTATCTAAATAATGTGCTTATACTGTTTTGCCTTGATTTATCAACTTCAGACATTATCTTCTGACGTCTGGCTATAATGGATGAGGATCTAGCTCTCTCCAGCTCTCTTTCATGTTGCAGGCTTTCCCCCGAATCTGGGGATCCTTGGTTGTTGTTCATATGTGAGAATGAAGGCCAAAGAAGTATCCGTGGGGGCTCTGTGTTTATGGGTAGTCACTGGAAGCTTTGGTTGGAGTGAGAATGAAGGCTGGGGGTAGCAGCTGGCCATCGTGCTGTGGGTTTCTGAAATGCCAGGATGCTGGAGCTTGACTGGGGTACCACCAACAACCTCTGCTGCTCCTGTTTTCCTAGACGACAAAATTTCCCTAGAGAAGCGTGCCCCTCAACCCTCTTCTCATCTCCTCTGGACCCTTCCCCTCTGCCCTCTCTCCTCTCTCTTTCTTTCTTTCCTCTCTAGCCTAGGGTTCAGTGCCTGGTTGTAGGCCATTCTGTCCGCTGAGGAAGGGGAGGTGTCAGAGTGTCGTTTACCATTCCGTATACAGATTTTGAATTAATCTCTTACTTCTCACTTTCATCCTCTACCTTGTCTGCTGTCTCCAAGTCATGACCCTCTCCACGGTATGGCCAAGAAGGTTCTAGGAGGTCAGGATTCCTCCTCTGCCACCTACTTTGCTTCTTCAGTGAATTATCCACTATGGACTTTAAGTTTCCCAGAAATGGGATGAAATGCTTCCTTTGCTGAAGAACCCTTTTCCGTTTTCTTCCTTATTAAGAGGTAATACCTTAAAAATGAATTTTAGGGATGTCCCTGGTGGTCCAGTGGCTAAGACTCCGCGCTCCCAATGCAAGGGGCCTGGTCAGGGAACTAGATCCCACGTGCCGCAACTAAGAGTTCGCATGCTGCAACTAAAGATCCTGCAGGCCGCAGCTAAGACCCAACACAGCCAAAAAAATAAAATTAACTAATTAATTAATAATAAAAAAGTAGAAGTGATCCAGTTACAAAGCTTTATTAAAAAATGAATTTTAATGGGGGTCTCATAAAGGACAAGTGAATGCGTGTGCTCATCTGCGATCCTTAGAGTATCTTAAATCTTCTTTTACTTAAAACCTTTCTCTTATGCCGTTCAATTTAGATCTTTATCATTTCTTTTAAAGATAATTAGTCTATAGGTTTTTGCTCTGGTCAGCTCGTGACATCCTTTGTCCAGCTGCAATAGGATACATTCTTCTCACTCGTCTCTATGCTTCAGTCCTGGAGCTCCAGCTTAAACAGGTGGTCTGAAGGTCTTTTCCCCAACTTTGCAAGTTCTTGCTTATCTTCACATGCTTATTTTCACTGCCCACTTGATGTTCTCAGCACATTTTCTGGGAGCCTTTGATCATAGCAGCGAACTGGGTTTCTTTCATCGGGCCAGAGGCTTCCTGATGGTTGAGTCATCTCCTTGTCAAACTGGGGGATTCCCAAGGATGTGAACGATGATTTCCTAATTAAAAAGGTATTCCTTATTGACAAGGCTGCCTCCCCTGCGGATTGGAGGCATCCTATTTCCTCCTATATCTCTTCTAGTAGTAAGAGGTCTGAGATTTACAGACATATGTGATAAATACAAATAGTTGTGGGAGTGGGTTGGGGGCAGGGGCGTCAGGTGACTCAAGCCCAAGGTAAAAATAGCCGTGGTATCTGGGCTGGCTGGGTGGCAGTTGGCTGTTGGTCGTAACCTCAGAGAGGTGCTCTCTTTAACTATATTTAGTCACCCCTGACTTGGATAGTTTGGGTTTTATCTTTGTGGGATAGCTCTGGCTCTCTTCAAGAAGGCCCACATAGGTGAATGAACAAATCAGAGGCCCTCATCACACAGAACAAACCTGTCACCCTCTGAGCAATAAGAATAATGACAACAACCAAGGATCCAGAAGAATACAGCTTAGGGTCAATGGAAATTCCAAAGGTTGTTGGGCTCAAGAAGGGCCCACAAGTTTGAGCTATTCTTTTAGCTTCCTCAGAGGATTATCACATTCTAACCTGAACCAATTCCAGCCTTTACTGGAAACTACAAGTGGAAAGTCAGGTACTGAGTATAAGATATTGTGGGTAAAAACATGGCTATGGTTAAGAAAAGGATGGAGCCAGGACTGTTATCAAGACCAACACTTTAAAAATGGGGAAAAAAATATGCAAAAATAGCAAATAAGGTAGTTGTATTACAAATATAGAATAATATGCAGCTATTAAAAATCGTGACTTGTGGAACACTTAACAATACGGAAAATGTATAAAACTGTGTATGGTATAATTGCATTTTTAATAAAAATACGTTTTAAATACATATATATTTCCTATAAATGCATTTTCTTTTGGTTTTAGTTTTTGTAAGCAACCTCAAGATGGTGAGATAAGTGGAGGTTCTTTTTTTTTCCTATTCTGGATTTTCTATGCTTTTACCATTGAGAAAGTGAGGATGTATTATTTTTCAGTGAGGTATTTTATTCTAATATTACTAGTTCAATATACTAATCTCAGAATTTATTAGAATAAAATATCTCATTGAAAAATAATACATGCTCACTGGCTCAATGGTAAAAATGTAGGAAAAAAATTACATAGTGTACACCAGAGGTTGCAAACTTGGATTCCTAGAGAATCCAGAAATGCAACAAAAATGAGTAAAGTGGGCTGCCAGAAATGTAATCAAACTTTCTCTCATTTTTACTTGACCGTGGCATAAGCACATAATGTAGTAGAAACATGTATGATATTGGAGATTATATACTAAGTTCAAAATCGGAAAACATAACATTTGAAAAAACCAGCAATATTTAATTATTAATTTTTTTCTTTCATAACTCATTACTTCTTTGCTTTATAACCAGAAATGTGACACTTCTTCTTTTGCCCCAATATGTCAGTGTTGGGTCTTGCATTTCATGTTGTGATGTGCTGTATAGAATTCAGCCTTGAATCCTTTCACTGAGAGCAATAGTTTTATTTAGTTTCATAATGGAAAACAGCTGTTCATGGCTGAACATGGATAGAATCTTTGTGTGATGGCTTTTATACTTAGGGTAACTACTCTTGAGATATTTGTAGAATAATGGCATTCCAATGTTGCAACATTTAATTTGAGGGACTAAATTGTGGTTCAAAAGATTTCATTTATGGCATACTATTCATTAAGAAAGGTGAGTTGAATAATAGCATTTATTTTTTATAAAATTAGAACCTTTTTTTGGAATCCTGTCTTCAATCTCACAATTTTGGGAGAGCAGTTAAAGCAATCTCTTTCATTTCTGAAAATTGATTTCAGCATAGGAAAGTGGGTTAGATTAGTCTTTGTCAAATGAATTTTCCAAAGATATAATTTCACTAAGAATGAACAAATTCAGTAGCTCATTTGCATACCTGTGAAGATTCTTGCAGAGAAGTACCCAAATGCCTTAGATGGCTTGGGATATTTACCAAAAAATTCAATACTTTGATATTTGCTGGTGAGTTGGGTAAACATGTTTTGTTCGATGATATAAACAAGTTAATAATTTTTCAACTGTTCCTCTGAACTGCAAATAAGACTCCAATATTATACGCCAATTATCCTTAATTATTAGAACAGATGAATGGTATTACTATTGTGTATCCGCATTAGGCAAAGCACTGAAATCTCTATACTTTCAGCCATGGGAGTGAATCCAATTCAGTAAGCCCATGATAGTTTCTATTTTAACTTAGTGTAAGGCAATTCTTGGTGAGTTGTTGAGGTTTCATGATCGTGCAAAATTTGGCACCTTAGATTTAAGTTTGATAACAAGGTCATTGTTAATACTGACCATCTCAGGAGCTCTGTTTCATACTTACTCATTTTGACCTGTCTGCTTTAAATTTTTCAAGACTTCTCAACACACAAAGCTAAGCCATTTCCTGAAGTTGTGCCTGTGATGGACACCATGCCCTAAAGTTCTCCAATCACATCGGAGTCTCTTTGGAACCATAAATAAATATAGCTGACTGGGTGGTATTATTTTAACTGGGCTCTCATAAGCTTCCCTAGGAAATGCCACAAATGATTGAACTTTTTCACACAACCTGTCCTGTAAGTTCTCAGCCATGTCGTCATCTTGCTGAGAATAGCATTTCTGTTTAGTCTTCCATTTGCAAATACTTGTTTTTGTTCAAGGCATGAATTTCCTCTTTCCTCAGTAGATACCCTTTTACAAACTCAGCATTCATAAAAGGTTTCAATGCCTGAGCAGTATTCTCACCTATTTCACTCCATAACTTTATTTCACAATTGCATCACTTGTTTTATTTGCATTGAAAAAACATGTGTTGAAACGTCAGTACTTCGTTTTTAGATCATTAAGTTCCAATATACTAGTCACAGCTTCTTTGGTTGGATTCTTTTGATGCTAACACATTTTATTTGCATGTCAAACTTAGAAGATTTTTTAAAAATTAATTTTTATTAGAGTATAGTTGCTTTACAATGTTGTGTTAGTTTCTACTGTACAGCAAAATGAATCAGCTATACATGTACATATATCCCCTCTTTTTTGGATTTCCCTCCCATTTAGGTCATCACAGTGCATTAAGTAGAGTTCCCTGTGCTACACAGTATGTTCTCATTAGTTGTCTATTTTATACATAGTATCAATAGTGTGTATGTGTCAATCCCAATCTCCCAACTCCTCCTACTCCCCACCTCCCCTGCTTCCCCCTTGGTATCCATACATTTGTTCGCTATGTCTGTGTCTCTATTTCTGCTTTGCAGATAAGATCATCTATACCATTTTTCTAGATTCCACATGTATGCGTTAATACACTATATTTGTTTTTCTCTTTCTGACTTACTTCACTCTGTATGACACTCTCTAGGTCCATCCACATCTCTACAAAGGACCCAGTTTCGTTCCTTTTTATGGCTGAGTAATATTCCATTGTACGTATGTACCACATCTTCTTTATCCATTCCTCTGTTGATGGATATTTAGGTTGCTTCCATGTCCTGACTATTGTAAATAGTGTTGCTATGAATATTGGGGTGCATGTGTCTTTTTTAAAAAAATTTATTTATTTATGGCTGCATTGGGTCTTCATTACTGTGTGCAGGCTTTCTCTGGTTGCGGCAAGCAGGGGCTACTCTTCATTACGGTGCGCAGGCTTCTCATTGTGGTGGCTTCTCTTGTTGCGGAGCACAGGCTCTAGGCACATGGGCTTCAGTAGTTGTGGCACGTGGGCTCAGTAGTTGTGGCTCATGGGCTCTAGAGCACAAGCTCAGTAGTTGTGGCGCACAGGCTTGGTTGCTCCGTGGCATGTGGGATCTTCCCAGACCAGGGCTCAAACCTGTGTCCCATGCATTGGCAGGCGAATTCTTAACCATTGCACCACCAGGGAAGCCCGCATGTGTCTTTTTTGAATTATGGTTTTCTCTGGGTATGTGCCCAGTAGTGGGATTGCTGGGTCATATGGTAGTTCTATTTTTAGTTTTTTAAGGAACCTCCATACTGTTTTCCATGTGGCTGTATCAATTTACATTCCCACCAATAGTGCATGCGGATTCCCTTTTCTCCACACCCTCTCCAGCATTTATTGTTTGTAGATTTTTTGATGATGGCCATGGAAGAATGTTTTTAACTTCTGAAAAAAAAAAAAGTTATTTTTCTGCAAATACATAGCCCTCTCTGGTGCTCTTTTGTTTCCCTCTTTTTATATCATTTTTAATTTCTTTCATCAGTGTCTTATAATTTTCTGCATACAGGTCTTTTGTCTCCTTAGGTAGGTTTATTCCTAGGTATTTTATTCTTTTTGTTGCAATGGTAAATGGGAGTGTTTTCTTGATTTCACTTTCAGATTTTTCATCCTTAGTGTATAGGAATGCCAGAGATTTCTGTGCATTAATTTTGTATCCTGCTACTTTACCAAATTCATTGATTAGCTCTAGTAGTTTTCTGGTAGCATCTTTAGGATTCTGTATGTATAGTATCATGTCATCTGCAAACAGTGACAGCTTTACTTCTTCTTTTCCGATTTGGATTCCTTTTATTTCCTTTTCTTCTCTGATTGCTGTGGCTAAAACTTCCAAAACTATGTTGAATAAGAGTGGTGAGAGTGGGCAACCTTGTCTTGTTCCTGATCTTAGTGGAAATGCTTTCAGTTTTTCACCATTGAGGACGATGTTGGCTGTGGGTTTGTCATATATGGCCTTTATTATGTTGAGGAAAGTTCCCTCTATGCCTACTTTTTGCAGGGTTTTTATCATAAATGGGTGTTGAATTTTGTCAAAAGCTTTCTCTGCATCTATTGAGATGATCATATGGTTTTTCTCCTTCAATTTGTTAATATGGTGTATCACGTTGATTGATTTGCGTATATTGAAGAATCCTTGCATTCCTGGAATAAACCCCACTTGATCATGGTGTATGATCCGTTTAATGTGCTGTTGGATTCTGTTTGCTAGTATTTTGTTGAGGATCTTTGCATCTATGTTCATCAGTGATATTGGCCTGTAGTTTTCTTTCTTTGTGACATCCTTGTCTGGTTTTGGTATCAGGGTGATGGTGGCCTCGTAGAATGAGTTGGGGAGTGTTCCTCCCTCTGCTATATTTTGGAAGAGTCTGAGAAGGATAGGTGATAGCTCTTCTCTAAATGTTTGATAGAATTCGCCTGTGAAGCCATCTGGTCCTGTTTCCCTCTTTTTAATGGAGTTATGGATATAAAAAACAAGGATTACTTTCTTCTTAATGCTATTATAAAATGAATACAGTCCAAACTGATGATAAATGACTACTGACCATCTGCCTCAGTGATGGGAGGAGAATGGGGAGTGGCAGGGAGTATGGCAACATGGAAAACCACTCAGCTCCAGCTGACTTGATCCTTGCTGGACTGTGGCTCCAGTGTTGACAGATCTTCTACACTTT
This sequence comes from Orcinus orca, assembly GCF_937001465.1. Taxonomy (NCBI): domain Eukaryota; kingdom Metazoa; phylum Chordata; class Mammalia; order Artiodactyla; family Delphinidae; genus Orcinus; species Orcinus orca. The sequence continues at coordinate 57,900,152 of NC_064571.1, forward strand.
TAAAATAAAAAAAGTGTAATATACAAATTAAAAGTGGATATATTTAAAAAGTACAGCTCGGTGAGTTTTTCACAAATGGAACAAGGTGGTCCAACTCGCAGCTAGATCAAGAAACAGAACCGAAGCATCAGGCCCCACAACGCACCCTTTAACTCCCTTCAGGTCGAGATCTTTTACTTTTTAAGAAAAAAATCTGGATTCATATGTGGACTCTCCACTTCTAAATTTTGTCAAGTAATTCAAAACATTTTCAAACCCCGTGGGCCAAGCTAAATACATCTTCTGACCAGAGTCAACCCAGAGGACTCCAGTTTGGAGTCTTGCTTTTTTCGTTGGTGTCTGGAAGACCACACTACTCTTTTCTTCCATCTAAAGGGGGTGGGTAACCATGTTTGTGCTATGATTGACTGGGGTCTTTCCCTGGGATTTTGGCAGTGGGACACTAGCTGGGTAATGGTGCTAAAAGTGGGAGCTTCTGTAGCCCCAGGCCCTACTCCACCATGTCAGTGGAGGAGCGGAGAAAGCTGGCTCCCAGAGAGAAAACTGAAGTGCAGAGAGAGCAAAGAGAGCAAACATACAGCAAGGGAGAGCAAGAGAGCAAGAGAAGCTGCCTTGGTTCCCCAGTAGCTTTCCAACTTCCCGATTCTTGGTCCTAGATCCTTCTGAAGCCAGGATATACTAGGGACTGAAGAGCTAATTAGGCTGTAGGCTTCTCTAAGGGTTCAGGAGGGACAAGCAGGTGGTAAATCATGGTTGGAGATGCACGTGACAGCCGATGGCTGGCAGTCAAGTGCGCAGGGGTCTCCATGTGGGAGCTCTGTCCACACAGAGCCAGTCCCTAAGCCTGAGCGGGGGTAAGGAGTGAGGAGGCCTGGCAGGCAAGTGGGAGCTAGAAATTCACTCAGGTGAGCTCATAACAGCATTCTTGTTTAAGAAATATTGGAGATTGGCTTATTATTCTCAATTCTTCACACTTTCCCTATAATAGAATTATTCGTCCATGTCCTTTGCCATGTGACTTTGCACACACCCTACTAGAATAAGTGGAGCATGAATTCACATCCATTGGACTTTGGGCTTGGCCAGTTGACTTGCCTTGGCCGATGGATATGGGTGGATTTGACAGTGGCCAGTTCTGAGTTAAGGCCTTAAGAATCATGGGAAGTTTCCACTAGCCTTTTCTTGTGCTTCTTCCATCCATAATGAGATGAGCCTGCTCCAGGTATCTGGTGGTACCAGAATGGGTGACATACGGAACTGATCTGTATCTGACCCACAGCCTGAATCAGAGCCATTCCACCCAATCCATAAACTAAGTGAGAAAAATAACTGGTTATTTTTATAAACCAGTAAGATTTTAGGATTATTTATTACATAGTATTATCATAGCAATAGCTGACTGACACAGAGTAGGAATGGATTCTAGGCAAAATTAGGGACCAGGAGTCAAGGCAGAAGGAGTCTAGTAATGCGGAGTGGACGAAGCCGGGAGTAGAGAAGGGAGAGCTCAGACTCAGAGGCAACATGAGCAGTAATGGGGGCTCTTTGAGGTCATTCCAGAGGGCACCAGCTCCACGTCTGATTGGAAGAGGGAAATGAGAGCGGTCTGGGGGAAATACCTGTCACCACATTGATCGTCTGGCTTGAGAGAATCAGGAGGAACACAGGAGCCAAGCAGCTGTAACTGAGCTGGTGACCTTATTCTAAGCCATTGGGTCTGTTCAAACTTTATACTCCACTCCCAGCTTGGTCAGCATTGGCTCAGGATCTGCGAGCATCAGTGGATCTAGCTCAGAGGATTCTGGGAAAATGGCAGCAGGAAAAATCCAATGGAAGAGGACAGCACCAGTACTGCAGCTCACAAATGCTCAAAGGTGTGTGTGTGTGTGTGTGTGTGTGTGTGTGTGTGTGTGTGTGCGCTGTGCGTGTGTGATGGCTCATCTCTTATAAACCTGGTGGTTGCTTGCTGTCCACCTGCTCGCTGTTTTTGTTAACAGCTCAACCTGGAGTGGATTTGAGGTTGGGAGACTGTTACATATTCCTACCACATTCATCAGCTTTCTGAGAGCTTCCAGTTTCAGATGAAGCCCGGGAAACCATAGATCAGTAGGACAACTGGATGACAGAGCAGGATGTGGTGGCCAGTGGCCTGCATTGCCACAGCAGAGGATGCTGGGCAGAAGCACAGACAGAGGGTGTTTCTGATTTTCTTCCTTGAAATTCCTTTTCCCTGGGGCTTCCAAGCTCAGGAAGCTCATGTCATCTCCTAATTGAGGCAGATGAAGATGGGAGTTCTGTAGGGAGGCGTTTCCACTTAATCAAGGCCAGTCATACCCAAGCTCTAGGATTAAGCGGAGATCTGCAGATCTGCACACTTGCTTGGGCAGCCTGTTTTCTGTCTTCACTACCTTGTTATCTGGCCCTTTGCTGAATTCCTGTAGCTTTTCCAGGACTTAAACAATGAGATTAACAGCTATAATTTTTTGAATGCCTACCATATGCTGGGTTCTCTACTGGATCTTTTACAAATATTACTGATAATAACAACAGTGATGATCACTAATATTTATTAAGCATTTACTACGTGCTAGGCACCGTGCCAAGCCCTGTACGTGTATTAACTCATCAAGGATCCTCACAGTAAGGCAACGTGGGCCTCATTATTTTTGCATGTGAATAATAATCAGTGGAGTCATGACTTGGATCTAGATTGGCCTGACTCCAGGGCCTCTGCTTTTTTTCATTCATGATGCTGTTTCGCTTGGTTTTGCTCTCTAGCCATGCCAGGGCCCTGTCCAGTTAGTGGATGGGCTGGGACAAGATCAGAAGGGCGAACACAGTGTGGGGCCGTTTCTAGGTAAGCGTTCGGTGAGCAGTTCACAATGGGGGCAGAGATAAAGTCCAGCAGAAAGCATGGCAAGGCCCTGAAAGGTGAGTGGAACAGAGAGAGGGACAAGCCAGAAGCCAGCAGGTGTCCTGGCAGGTAGCTGGGCTGTGCAGGAAGCTTGTCAACAGGGAGCATGCCCTAGATGCTGGGCAGGGGTCCAGGAGCAGGACACCAGGCCCTGGAGGAAATGGAGCTGGTCAGAGCACAGCCTATAGTTCTGGCTATGCCCTTTATTAACTTTTGGGCAAGTTACTTACCTCCCCTGAGCTTCAGTTTCTTCATCTGTAAAATGGGGAGTATAATATTACCTTCTTCATAGGGTTAATATGATGGTTAAATGAAACAAGCATAAAGTACCAATGGTAGCATCTGGCGTTACCATTGCAATGCTCATTGTATTGAGCACCACCAAGGAAGTGCACAATGGCACAAGGCACAAGGACAAGGCAGGACACAGTTTATCATAACTGAGAGTCACGTGAAGCATAAGAAGAACAGTCCCCACCCCACCGAAAAAGGAGCAGCCCTAAAATTCCTTTTGATGGAGATCAGTATTTGTTTTAGAGTCTGGAATGGAGTTAAGTGACCTCAGTCCCATACAGAGGAGGGTGGTTGAACCCAAAGCAGATCCTGTTCTTTCCATACATGGGTTTTAGAATCCTGGCCCCTTATAACTGAAAGGCTCTTGCTCAGGGATTTGGACCCCCAGCTTGTTGCTCTTTCAATGGTATGATGCTGCTGATAAACACCTGACATAAAATATGGACAACCATGTCAATGGCACATGTACTACAGTTGTTTTAAAACATGTATGCAAGTTTGTTCCTTGACACTCCTCCCATCAAAAGGGCCCTTGAACACGGGCTGACTTTAGTGATTGGCTTCTAATGAAGAGAATGTGGTGAAAGTGATGCTATGTGTCTTCCAAGGCTGGGTTAGAAAACATAATACAGCTTCTGTCCAGCTCTGTCTCTCAGGATGCTCACCCTTGGAACCAGTCGCCATGTTAGGAGGAAGCTCAGTCACGTGGAGAGACCACATGAAGTGTCTGGACCAACTGCCCCAGCTAAGGTCCTATCTGCTAGCCAGCGTCAGTCACCAAACAAGTGAGTGAGCTAGACCTCAGATAATTTGGTCTAGCCTTGGAGCCATGCCAGCTGACACCAAGTGGATGGGCTGTCCCCAGCCACTCCTACCCAAATGACTGATGATTGAGCAAAATAAGTATTGCTGTTTTAAGCCATTATGTTGTGGGCTGGCTTGCTAAATAGGCTATGCACATGCATAGTGGAGCATGGAAGAGAAGCAGTTGGACAAAGGGCTTAAGAGTTTGTGTTCTGGAGTCAAAAAATTGACTCTCAAATTTCGGCTCCGCTGTTTGCACCGAGCCAGTTTCATAACATCTTGAGACTGTTCTGCCCTCTGTAAGATGGTGATAATAATCATATTAATTTTATGCGTTGTTGTATTAGTTTGCTCAGGCTTCCATAGCAAAATACCAGAGTCTGAAATTAATTTTCTCATAGTTCTGGAGGCTGGAAGTTCAAGATCAAAGTATCAGCAAGGTGTTTGGTTTTTCCTGAGGCCTCTCTCCTTGGTAGACGGCTGTCTTCTCACTGTGTCCACACGTGATCTTTCCTCTGTGAACACACCTATCTGTGTCTACATTTGCTCTTTTTATAAGGCCATAATTCATAATTGTATTAGGACCCACCCTAAAGCCTTCATTTTAACCTACTTACGCTTTAAAGACCCTTTCCCCAGTACAGTTACATTCTGAGGTGCTGGGGTTTAGGACTTCAACATATGAATTTGGGGGTTGGGGGATACAGTTCAGTCCATAACTATAAAGAACTGGTTTTTGGTGGACACACAGTAATGCTTAATAAATAATGGACATTACTATTATTGTATATATGTTATATATATATGACATCAACATGCTAAAAGAGTAATACCACTACGTATGCAGGGGAAATTGTATTTTGTTTTCACTTTGGTGTTAAGAGAAGACAGTTTCCGACTCAGCACTGTTTGTTGCCCAGACCCCCAACCTGGCCCCCAGCCCCAGCCCAGTGATGGTGGGGAGAGAGGGGCTGACAGTCTCCTCTGAATGAAGGAAGCAGCAGCATTTTCTGACCCTCCAGAGACAGGTGCTTCCTTTGGCGACCCTTGAGAGGGGCTTTCTCTTTGATCCTGGGGGAAAATCCCAGGGTGATCCCTGGTAAGAAAGGTTTGGGGTGATGTAAAAACCAGAGGTCACTCTCTGTCTGAAGTTGTCTGGGTGCTCCAGAGCTGATCCTTGGAGTCGTTCCCACTGGACACAATTTGGAAAAGGTATTTTAGAGAGAAAGTCCCAATTCAGAAAACATTCCTGCCAAGTCCTTTGTTTTCCTAATGTTGCCGCAGTGTCTGGAGCTGAATTTTAAAAACGGCATTTTCCTGGAAAGGACTTCTTGGTCTTTTTTGGAAATGTCTCATGTAAAACAAGATCACCAGTGGGCTGTTGGGTCTGGTCTCCCAGGAGTGAGTTTGGGAAATGGCAGTGGGGAAGGGTGGGACAGGGTGGGAAAAAGAACAAAAACAAAGGGGGGGAAAGCAGGACGAGACCAAGGGGCCAACATTCCTGTGTTAGGAACAGGCTTAAGGCTCAGGAATTGTTCCAACGGGTCAGGCATCATGGTGGGGAGAAAGGGAGGGAGGGGAGCCCTGACCCCAACAGCAGGGCTGTGGGAATGTCCCCCAGGAGACTGTTGGTGGCAGTGCTCGGTCATCATTCATCACAGAAATGGGCCTGTCCCTCGGCCTGCCATTTCCCTCCTCCCTGATCTTGCATGGGTGGGAGGGCAAGAGATACAGCAAGCTCTGACTAGGGCTCTCTGAGGGCAGGGGCCTAGCGTCTTCCATTAGATTTGATTTTCTTCCTGAAGAGAGGGATTGTATGTGGCACCCATTCTAGAGACTTGTAGTCCTTTTGGGCTGCTATAAGGAAGTACCATAGATGGGGTTTCTTATAAACAACAGAAATTTATTTCTCTCTGTTCTGGAGGCTGGGAAGTCCAAGATGAAGATGCTAGCAGATTCTGGTGATGTCTGGTGAGAGCCCGCCTCCTGGTTCATAGACAGCTGTCTTCTTTCTGTGTCCTCACATGGTGAAAGGATGAGGGAACTCTCTGGAGTCTCGGAAGGGCACTAATCTCGTTCATGAGGGCTCCACCCTCATGACTTAATTACCTCCCAAAGAGCCTACCTCCTAACATCATCACATTGGGGGTTAGGATTTCAACATATGAAGTTTGGGAGGGGGACATAAACTTTCAGTCCATAACAGGCTTCATGAGGACCAGACTGTGCCTTTCCATCAGACTGAAGGGTTCCAAGTACAGGGACCCTGTCCCTCCTTGATCTAAGGAATCTCTGAACCTGGGAACCTCATCCCCTTCTTTCAGCATGTCCCTGAACCCAGAGTGAGGGAGAAACTTGGTTTATGGACCTGACTGACCTGGTGACCTACATACAGTCCTGCTTCTCCAACCTTGTAAGCAGCACAGACAAGACGTACTGACTGGAAAGACTTGACATGGGCAGGCCAGCTACTACTTCCCTCCAGGCCCAAGGCCAGGGCAATTACTGTGGCCAAGTGGAATTTCTGTGGCAGGAGGACACTTAGAAACTCTTTGCAGAGCTGGCTTCCATCCTCTGGGCTTCTATGTTACTCTTCCATCCATTCCTTACCCTGTCCTTGCTTCTCATTGCCAGCCTCAAGTCTCCTGGATTTGTGGTGACTCTGGGCCTCAGAATAGAGTAAGTGTAAGGAGCAGAGGAATGGGCATGTAAGGATCACTGAATCTTAGAATTGGAAGCCACTCTAGAGGTGATTTTATCCATTTTCTTATCTGGATCATTCATTCATTCATTTGATAGACACTTAATGATGACTCTTCTGTGCCAGACTCTGCTCTAGGCACTGGGTAGTTAGAAGTGAACAAAACAGACATAGTTCCTGCCCTCATGGAGCCAAGTGTCTGATGCTTGCATATGCCAGCCTCATCGAGGGTCACACAGATTCTGCAAAACTTCCATGTTTTTGTAGCTCTCTGTCCCAAGGCAGCCCATTTCAATTTTGGTCAGCTCTGAAAGTCATAATGTTCCTCTATAGACTGAGTCAATGTCCTTTTCTTTTGTAATTTTTACTCATTTGTCTCAGTCTGCTTTCAGATGAAATCTCTCACTGTGATGGTGAGTTTGTTATTTCTTTTCTTTCTTTCCGTCTTCTTATTTTTAGACTGTATTGTTAGGTGTGCCCAAGTTTAAGATTGTTGTATTTTCTTAGAGAGCTCTTCTTTTGATCATTTTGTAATCGTTTCCTCTACTTTTTCTGATTTTAGTGTTGCTTCATCACTTGTTTTTTTTTTTGGCTAATGATTGCTTGGTTTATTTTTTCCACTCATTGCTTTCTTTCTGTGTTATTATATTTTAAGAGCCGTGTTTCTTATTTGATCTTAACATTTCTGTCATTTAGCAGGTAATCTGAATCCCTTTTATTTATATTCATCACTGGAATCCAGTTGTTACTGGTATATATTGATATCTTGATGTTTTGGTTTTAATCTCTTAGCTTCTTTGCTTCTTTTCTGTCATCTATTATATTGACTGAGGTTTCTTTAGTCCATCTTTTTCTCTTTTACTGTTTTAAAAGTTACATACATTCAAAGTCTTTTCTTTTAGTGATTATCCTTAAATTTTTAACATGTTGTGCAATTAAGTGTTGCATTTGGCTGCAAATAATGGAAAACAATGGATTAAATATGAAAAGGTTATTTTGTAGAGAGAAGGCCAGAGTCAGGCAGTATAGAGCTTAGTGTACCTCTTTAAGGATGTCATCAAGTACTGAGGTTCTTTTTATTATCTTTTTCTCCTATCCTTAGTATGTGACTTTGTCTTCTCTTCATGGTCACAGGGTGCCTGCTGCTTGTTCAGTCATTGTGTGCTCATTCTAGGTAGGAAGAAGAGAAGGGGTAAAGGGCAAAGTGTTCTTCCTGGAAGCCTACTAGGAAGCTGTGGTTATATTTCATTGGCTGAAACTGTAACACCTTGCTATCCCAGCTGCAAGGGAGTTAGGAAAGGTGAGTATTTTTAGCTGCCCTGTAGAAAATCAAGGTTCTACTATAAGAAAGAAGGAGAAAGAGAATATATTGTGTGGGCAGCTCCAAGCATCTATAACTCATGTATATTACTGTTGTAATCTTACAGTTTATCTGAATTTCTACATCTTTTTTTTTTTTGCAGTTCATTCTTTTTTCCCCAATTTTATTGTGATATAATTGACATACAGCACTGTATATGTTTTAAGGTGTATAGCATAATTATTTGATATACATATATCATGAAATGATTACCACAGTTAGTTCAGTGGACATCCATCACCTCGTATAGACACAAAATTAGGGAAAGAGAAAAAATATTTTTTTCCTTGAGGAGAAGTCTTCGGATTTACTCTCTTAACTTTCCTATGTAATGTACAGTAGTGTTAATTACATTTATCATGTTGTACATTACATCCCTAGTACTTATTTACTTATGACTGGAAGTTTGTGCCTCTAGAATGCCTTCATCTAATTATCCCTTCCCCCACCCCCTACCTCTGGTGACCACAAATCTTGTCTCTTTTTCCATGAGTTTGTTTTTTTTTTTTTTAACATCTTTATTGGAGTATAATTGCTTTACAATGTTGTGTTAGTTTCTGCTGTATAACAAAGTGAATCAGCTATATGTATACATATATCCCCATATCCCCTCCCTGTTGCGTCTCCCTCCCACCCTCACTAACCCACCCCTGAATCTCTACAGCTTTAGGATGTTCTTATTCTAATCACTCCATCTCAAGTTTCATGTTATTATTTAGCATTTTAGCTCTACTTTGTTTTTAAACTCTGCAGAAATCAGACATCACTACTGCTCTTGCTATCTTATAGTCAATTTGTACTTAGACTTATTCACATGCTCATCCATTTCTTCACTAACCATTGTTTCTTCCATCTTACTCCTTCTTCCCAACTCAGTTTCCTTCTATAAATGATAAACTCTGTTGTCCTTTTCTGAAGATGTGGTGTCTTTTTTTAAAAGCGTTTTTCAATTGAAATATAGTTGATTTACAATATTGTGTTAGTTTCAGGTGTACAGCAAAGTGATTCAGTTGTATATATAGGTTATTACAAGATATTGAATATAGTTCCCTGTGTTATACAGTGGATCCTTGTTACTTATCTATTTTATGTGCAATAGTTTGTATTTGTTAATCCCATACTCCTAACTTGTCCCTCCTTCACTCCCTCTCCCCTTTGGTAACCATAAGTTTGTTTTCTATGTCTGTGAGTCTGTTTCTGTTTTGTATATAGATTCATTTGTATTATTTTTTAGATTCCACATATAAGTGATATCATATAATATTTGTCTTTCTCTGACTTACTTGACTTAGCATGATATTCTCTAGGTTCATCCATGTTGCTGCAGATGGCAATATTTCATTCTTTTTTATGGCTGAGTAATATTCCATCGTGTATATATACCATATCTTCTTAAACCAAAATCATTTGTTGATGAGCATTTGGGTTGTTTCCATGTCTTGGCTATTGTAAATAGTGCTTCTATGAATATTGGGGTGCATGTATCTTTTTGAATTAAGGTTTTCATTTTTTGGGGATATATACCCAGAAGTGGGATGGCTGGATCATATGGTAACTCTATATGGAACCTCTATACTGTTTTCCATAGTGGTTGTACCAATTTATATTCCCACCAACAGTGTAGGGCAGTTCCCTTTCCTCCACCCCCTCTCTAACACTTATTATTTGTAGACTTTTTGATTCTGAAAGGTATGAGGTGATATCTCATTGTGGCTTTGATTTACATTTCTCTAACAATTAGTGATGTTGAGCATCTTTTTATGTGCCTGTTGCCCATCTGTATGTCTTCTTTGGAGAAATGTCTATTTAGGTCTTCTGCCATGATGTCTTTTTAAAACTCCCCACTCTTGAATGATAGTTAACCTTGGCGTGATGTTCTATAAAAATAGCTATTCTCCTTCAACATAAAAAATTATTCTATTTGCCTCTATGGTTGCTGATGCCAAGTCTGCTGTCTATTTTTTCTTATAGGTGATCTTTCTTTTCTTCCTGGTGCTTTCATGATTTTTCTCTCTTGTTGGTGCTCTGCAGTTTCACTATAATGAGCCTAGGTGTATTTTTACGTTTATTTATCTTGCTCAGGTCCCTAAGTGCCTTTTCAGTTTGAAGATCTGTCTTTCATCAATCTAGGAAATTCTTAGTCATCATCTCTGAATATTGCTTCTCCTTCTTTCTCTCTAATCTCTCCCTCTAGTACTCATAACACACTCATTTTGGACCTTCATGTTCTATTCTTCAAGTCATATGTTCTCTTTTTATATTTTAATTTTCTTAGTTGTTTTATGCTATATTCTGGAGACTTTCCTATGATCCATTTTTTTGGTTCACTAAGTCTCTCTTCAGTTTTGTCTAATTTACTGTTTACTCTATCCTTTGCATTTTTTATTTCTAGAAGTTCTAGAAGTTTCTTTTTCAGATTTATCATTTTTTTCCTCCAGTATCTATTTCTTAAGGTTTCTTGTCATTCTTTTCTTTCTTTAACATTTTAAACATATGTTATGGTTTCTTTTAGATTGTTCTTTCATTTTAAATTCTTGAGGTAATAATCCTCTCATTTATCTTCCAGTCTCCCTTATGGTGATTTGTAATTTTTGGTTGTGAGTACATATTTAGCTGGTTTTTTTCCCCTTGAAATAGAGAAGTTTTTCATTTGTCCTGCTCCAAGGGGGCAGTCCAAGGCAATTTTTTTTAATTAACTTTTTTATTTACAATTTGCATAGGGATGCTGATTAATTTTATATGTTAACTTGGCTAGACCATGATACTACTGAGTTTTTGGTTAAATACCAGTTTAGATGTTGCTGTGATTTTTAGATGTGATTAACATTTGAACCAGTAGACTTTGAATCAAGCAGATTGCTCTCCATCATGTGGGTGGGCCTCATCCAATCAGTTGAAGGCCTTAAGAGAAAAAGACTGAGATTCCTTGAGGAAGAAATTCTGCCTCCAGACTGCCATGGATTTGAGCTTCAACATAAATACTTCCCTAATCCTCTAGCCTGCGGGTCTGCCCTGCAGATTTTGAACTCGCCAGTCCCCACAACTGCATGAGCCAATTCCTTAAAATAAATTTCTCTCTCTATATATAAATACATTCTATTGTTTCTGTTTCTCTGAAGAACCATGACAAATACACCAGGTAAGGAGTGCAAATTTGGAGAACACTCTTGTATTTAGTGATGATTTGAGGTATTGTTTCTCAGGGGTAGTTTTGTTTCTTTACCTGCAACTCTGGAAAGAGGTACATATCACTGGGGTTTTCCTGGGCCTGTGAGTGGGACTTAAATTGAAACAGTGATCCTCCCAGAGTCTCCACTTAATGCTTCTAGAGTCTCCATTACAGGACCCCAAAGCTCCATCTTTGTTCTTTTGTGGGCTTTAAAACCCCAGCCTCTAGACATTTGTGTCAATATCTTCTGGTACCATTAGGCATCAGTAAAGCTTGATGCTCTGACTAGAACTTCGCCCCTTTTTTTTCCTGGCACCTAGAGATTTTACTTTATTCTTATGAGCTTAACTATATTTATTTACAAATTTTTTTGCTATATTTTACCAGTATTTTTATTGTTTTATAGCAGAATTAGAAGTTCATGTTAGCTCATTCTGTAATGTTGCTGGAACCCGAAAACCCAGTAGCCCTTCAAGTTGTTGAAGACAGCTCTTATATTCAACCCCAGGCTATTTCTACCCTGTCGTCCTCATGTGATGAAGTGTCTTATCCTGATTATACTTCTCTTATGCTATTCCAGCTTGTTCACATCCTTCCAAAGAGTAGAACCCCAGACAGGGGTGGGCTCGCAAGGTAATGACCAGACCAAGAGGTCAGAAGTGTTGCCACTCCACAGACTGGACACCACACTCCTCTCCATGAAGTCTAGGGTCCCAGGGACTCTTTGGGCTAAAACACAACAGTGTTGGCAAAAAGTAAGCTTACAAAAACCTGTATGGGGTGGAAAAAGAGTAAGAACAGCCATGAGAGACTGGGAGAGTGTCAAAGAGTGAAATAGCATTTGAGGGAGTTAAAACAAATGAGATATGGCTCTGCCCAGGGAGCCCTGCAGAGACATTCCACAGCCCTGTCTCAGGATCAATGATGTAATAGCAGAAAACTTCAGGGGACTGTCTCAGTGTTTTCTTAAGTTATTTAGGTTATTATTTGCCCTTGGTCTACTCTTCTTTTTAGGCCTAGTTTTTTCTTTTTTTTTTTCAGGCTGTTGTATAAGCACCTTAAATCTCTGATTAGAAACTTTACTGTGTTCTGTTTGGTGTGCTTTGTTCTGATAAGCATGGATTTTATAACTCCCAGGTCTTTTGTAGAAAGCCTGGGGAGCTGGGACCTGTAGTCAGATGGAGATAGTTGCTATGGGATATTCATTTAGTGTAGATCAGGAATCCTACCAGTTATCACCTCAAAGTGGGGAAGGGAGGAGAGGTGATGGGGGGAGGGGGGAGGGGGGAGAGGAGGGGAGGGAGAGAGAGAGAAAGGGAGGCGGGGGGGAGAGAGAGGGAGAGAGGGGGAGAGAGAGAGAGAGAGAGAGACTGATCCGGTAGAAAGAAAACTGCCATGTGACTTTTCCAAATCCCTTAACCTCTCTGGATCTCAACTTCTTGATCTGTATATAGAAAGCATTTACTTTGATTCCTTTGCTCAAATGATCTGAGCCCTGGTTCCCCTGGTAGAGAAAAGGCAGTGATGCAGCGTCATGCTACTGGGAAGAGAAAATGCTGCATATCTTTCCTATGTAGTTCCACGTCTCAGAAGGGCAGTTTTTAATTCTTGAAGTAATAATCATAGCAAGGTTTTATATGGTGCTCACAATGGGCCTGACACTGTTCTAAACACTTTACAAGCACCTCTCACTTAATCCTCACAGCATCCCTATGAGCTAGAGACAGTTATTATCTTCATGCTCATGGTAAGAAAAGAGACGCAGAGAAGTTAAGTAACTTGCCTAAGGTCATACAACTAGAACATGTAAGGATTCAAACACAAGCCACCCGGCTCCAGAGTTCATGCTGTTAGCCCATACTTTTAAGAGCTAAGAGGCAGGGAGCTTAAGGAGTTCCAAAAAAGCCATAAAGACACATTCAGAATCCTTGAAAAAAGAAAGAATAAAAGATAGCATGTAATGGAGGATTTGACTTCGTCTTTTTTTTAAAATTTATTTATTATATTTTTATTTATTTTTGGCTGCATTGGGTCTTTGTTGCTGCACACGGGCTTTCTCTAGTTGCAGTGATTGGGGGCCACTCTTTGCTGTGGTATGCGGGCTTTTCATTGCGGTGGCTTCTCTTGTTGGCGGAGCACAGGCTCTAGGTGCGCGGGCTTCAGTAGTTGTGGCACACATGCTCAGTAGTTGTGGCTTGCAGGCTCAGTAGTTGTGGCACATGGGCTTAGTTGCTCCACGGCGTGTGGGATCTTCCTGGACCAGGGCTCGAACCCGTGTCCCCAGCATTGGCAGGTGGATTCTTAACCACTGAGCCACCAGGGAAGCCCTTGACTTAGTCTTGCTGGAAAGACTTGGCATTTATTGCGCTGAGATCTGGAGGATGAGAAGGCACTAACTAGGTGAAAGGAGAGGGAAGAGCCTGGCAGGCAGAGGGATCCGAATATGCTGAGGGAGCACAATGCGGTCCAGGAGTCTGTGTGCCTGCGGTTCAGGGAGTGAGGGGAAGCAGGTAAAAACTATGGTGAGGGGAGGTGGGCAGGGCCAGCCCTAGAGGGCTCCTGTGTCTCTGTCTGTCTCAGGGTTTCTCTAGCTCAGCACTACTGACATTTGGGGCTGATTAAGTCTTTGGTGTGGGACCTTCCTGTGCTTTGTAGGATGTTTAGCAGCGTTCTTAACCTCTACCCACTAGATGACAGTAGAACCCCTACCCTGGCCCAAGTTGTGATAATCAAAAATGTCTCCAGACATTGCCCAAACTGGGCAAAACACGGCAAAACTGGCCCTGGTTGAGAACCCCTGAGCTAGATATTTCACCCTTCAGTGAAAGCCCAAAGTGTCAACAACAATTGCAGTAATAGTGATGTTTATTGAGTAGTTGCTACTAAGTCAGCCTTACGTTAGGTGCTCTGTGCACATTATCTCATTTAATTGCCTATAAGATGGGCCCTGAGTCATGGGGTCACTTTCTACACATGGGTATTGACTGAGTCTCTTTGGCCAGGTCATAGCCAAGCCTGACCAGGTAGGTGCAGCCTCCTAGAGACTGTCCTTGGAAACAGTCATGTTCCAGTAGAGATATCACCGTCAGAGTGGACAATGCTGAAATTAGGGCACTGAACTAGAAAACGAAGACTGAAGAACTGCATCAGGTTCAGAGCAGAAACAAAGGAGGTTCTTCACAAGCAGGTCCTCTAGAGTTTCAGTACAACATGATACGTTCTCAACAGGTCCAGTCCTCTTTCTGCTGAAGCCAATGTAACTGCGTAGAGTTTAACAAAGCAGGCCTTTTACAAAGCAAATTACCTTAAATCAAAAAGAATAGAAACAAGATCCTTGGCATTAATGGTAATAATAACCAGATTCCTGTGAAGGGCTAAAATATTGCTACTTTAGTCACTCACTGTTGTGGGAATTTGTACTTTTCAAACGCAATATGAAGTTCTTCTGGAACTTTTTGTCATGTGTTTTCTGTGGCTGCCAAGTAACCCAGGGAGAAGGAGAAAGGGTTGTTCTGTCTAGCATATTTCTTCCCTCACCAGGAAAATGAAGTTCTAGGCAGTCTGCTTTTTTTCTTTGTAATTTTTTTTAATGGTATGAAGATGTTGCAAATACTACAGTCTTGTCTATTGAGGTACCCCTGAAGCATGACCTTTACCCAGGGTCCATCCTGAGCCCTTTGTCTTCGTGTTGTAAGAATTCTCTGATTTCTTTTGCCCTCAACCTGCAGGACTTTCAAAGGATGACACAATTTGACTAAAAATCATATTGCCAGAAAGATCTACAAAGAAAAGTGTGCATGAGGATCTTCCACATTTCCTGGTCTGTTCCCCTAATTCTCTGAACCTCTGATTTGTGACTCCCCCTAACCTCTTTCAGAAAGCCTGAGTCCTGGCCTGGAGGCCACTCTCTCAGAGGAGACCCGGCTGAGAAAACGCACCCTGTCTCTTAGCCTGAAGGTCATTTGGGCCAGGTCTGGGCTAGCTTCTACTTACCCATCTCTCCTGCTGAATTATTACCCCTGTTTCACAGTCGGAAAAGTAGGCAGAACGGTCAAATTAAAATTAGAGTTGGACTTGAGGCAAAAAGCCCAAAGTGTCAACAATTGCAGTAATAGTGATATTTATTGAGTAGTTGCTACTAAGTCAGCCTTGCGTTAGGTGCTCTGTGCACATTCTCTCATTTAATTATTACCTCACCTCCATGAGATAAGTACTATTATTATATTCCTTTTACAGATGAGAAAACTGGGCTTAAAAAATTAAATTATTTGCTCAAAGTAACACAACTTCTTAATGTTAGAGCCAGGGCATTCAGAGCCCAAGTGTTACTTGTACCCTCTACGCTTTGCTGTCTCTCTTGACCCTTTTGGAGACCTTATGAAGACATCTGGAGGGGTTGTTTGTGTTCCCAAAGAACTCCACCTTTGGGGCACATTTAAGCCTTGAGAAGGCCAAATCTCAAATATTTCTGAAAAAGTTGATCTCATGCATGGCTTTTGAGCTATGCTGGGTTAAGCATGTTCCCTGCCTCCTATTTAAAAGAAAATATATAGATATTAAAGAAAAGCTTTCTAGTTGTAAACATGAGTTTTATTGATTAAGTTCCTCATCATCTGTACGGATACTGTTTATAAAGACAGTATAGATCTTTACCACTTGGCATCGTGATACCTAAGGTGATTTCTCCGGGGTTTGGTTTCCTTATTTGTAAAGCAGGGGTTTGGTCAACTTGATCTTTATAATCTCTAACGCTATGCTTGGGTGTGTATATACATACACACATCTGGAAGCCTATTTAAAGACTTGGAATCCCTTACGTGAGGTGTCAGTCATGTTCCATGGGCTCCTATAATGTAGAATTCTGGCTCTAGGTGGGCAGTCACTACTCCTGAGGATTTGCAACTCCAGTCATCTAAGCAACTGGCCTCCTGGCCCAGGAGGAGGCTGGTTATACACAGTCCCCAACCCTCACTGTCCCAGGATCTATAAACAGTGAAGGGTATTAACCAAATCAGCTGGTTTGCTCGAGGGGGCACTAGCCCTCTCTAGGAGGGGCATTTGAATCAGTCTTCTACTCTGTAGGCAGAAGATGGAACTGAACCAGTCACCATCTTCCATGGCCCAGAGCTGAAGGAGGTACTGGAAGGCCTGCTAGTGGAATTACCATTCCATGGCATGAATTTCCCTGGGACCAAATTGCCATGAGGAAAGCCCAAGGGACGAGGCACTTGAAACCCAGAGTGAGGGGAAGCTGGAAGGGTGATTGATCCTGGTTAATCCTGGGGGCCTCGGGGAATGGCCTGTCCCAGAAAGGTGCCTCCTCACAAGGCCCATCAGAAGTAATCTCACATGCAGGTAAAGAAGGGTCCAGGGAAGGAAGGATTGGCTTAGCTGGGCAAGTTCACAGTATGAGAGAAAACTTTGCCATAGTGTAGGAGGGACCAAGGGGGCAGTGGGAAGCCAAGTCTGTTATTGTCCAAACAATACTAACATATAAGAGGTAAGAAGGAAAGAAAAAATCAGTAGAGTGATCTAATATTGATACAGGTCAAAATCATGGCATCCCAACTGGAGGCAAATTTTGATAGGCTCATAAAGATTGAAAAGAGTTTAATCTGTGGCACAGAGGAGGTATAGCGACTACAGCCTGTGGGCCAAATATGGCCTATTGACCTTTTCTGCAAATACAGTTTATTGAATCATCTACCTATTCATGTATGTATTGACTAGGGCAGTTTTTGTGTTGCAGTGGCAGAGTTCAGTAGTTTCGACAGAGATCGTATGGTGTACAAAGCCTGACATATTTACCATCTAGTCCTTTACGGAAAAAGTTTGCTGGCCCTTGATGTAGCGGAAAGAACACATCGTTCCAAGCCCTGGGTCCACAACTTTGAATCCACACTAGCTTTTATAGCCTAACTTTCAAAGTTTTAATTTCTCATCTGTGAAATGGGGGACTATATTATATAGTGCCAACTAACCCCTTAACTCAC
Source organism: Orcinus orca (assembly GCF_937001465.1). Lineage (NCBI taxonomy): Eukaryota > Metazoa > Chordata > Mammalia > Artiodactyla > Delphinidae > Orcinus > Orcinus orca. The sequence goes on from NC_064571.1 coordinate 57,917,387, forward strand.
TAATTATGATAATTTATGATACTCGAATAAAATAATGAATGTGAAAACGCGTGCTAAGTTGTAAAGAATTATACAAACACTAAATATTATTAGGGTTATTTTAGGAGTATCTGGCAAAAGAGAGAAGGCAAAGAAAGTTGTTTTTTTTCCTCAACAGAGGTAAAGAGGACATAAATAATAAATGACTGCAAAGCGTACATGAGCCTTCTTATTTGTGTCACTTAATGTATAGTTCTGAAATGATCTAAACTGGATTATTAAAGTTAAGGAGAAAGAAATAAAAAACACAGCCACCTTGATGATGGATTGGAGAAATCTGTTAGGTGTGAAGTATAGCAGGGTATTGTGGCCATCAGAGGGGACGGCCTAGGAGCTGCAAAGTGGAACTTGGGGAAGGGAAGAATAAAAGGGCAAATTCAGGAAATATTGCGTGGAATAGATTTATACTAACAATGATACATTGTTCATCTGAAATTCAAATCTAGCTGGATGTCTTGAATTTTTATTTTCTAAATCTGGCAACTGATCCTCCCCTCCGCCACCCCCCTGTGTGGTCCTGGGGGGGCGGCCAATCATAGGGCTCTGCTCATCGATCGCAAAGATCGTGCAGATTCTAGGAAACTCTGAATCTTCAGCAGAGATGAATAAGGATGGAGGACAGAGCTGATCATCTGATGGCAGTATTCTCAAAAGGCTTTCAGAGTTGCCCTGTTTTGTCCTTCCCTATGTATGGTTTAGCCTTTCTTTTAATTCCGCAAACTATGCTTTTCATTTCCAATCTATCCCTTTCTGTTTCTTAAACAAGTCAGGGTTGGTTTCTGCTGTTTGCCATCGAAGAACCCTAACCCATATGTATTGTATATCAATATACCCAAAACAGTATCCAGCAAAATGCTTGTGGGGATCAGTGGCTGGTAAACGTGTGGACAGATGAGGAGATTAACAAGGGAGAGCTTTCTGAGTGAGGGTCTGGACAAAGGCAGAGGGGAGTAGGGAAAGCGTACTCTGGACCCAGAGTCTGGTGAGTGATGACATTTGCTGTACTGTATAGCAACTCATGGCTCTTAGGAAAGGGAGGGACGTGATAAAAATGACATTTGATTTAAAAAATTATTTCTAAAGCTGGTTTTTAAGGGTTTCGTCTGGAGAATATGGCCGGCAAGGAAGTGGGCTGAGGGCCCGTTCTCATGGACCAATAGACTGGGGGTCTGGACCCCGGCGGAGGTGTGGCAGTGACATGCAGGGGGATCCAGAGAGAAAATGGTGAGAATCAGCTCAGAGGAGACTGCTGGATTTTAGTGGCTTTCTGATCCTGGGGAACATCCAAGTGGGAGGAGGAAAGAGCTCCAACTGGGCCATGAATGACAGTAACTCTGGGGGCTGCCCTGACCATGGGCTTCCCAGGACCTGCGGCTGCAGGGCAGGCCTGAGAGGAGGGAGGGTGGCTGGAAAGGAGCAGCTTTTTAGATCGTGGGGCGCATCCTTCCAGTTGGCTCGGAGTCTCCACCCTGGGGGAGGGATGTGGTGAGAGTGGAGCCCATCCAGCAGAAAGTGACAGGGATGATTAAAGGGATGGAAAATCAGGCCCGTGAGGAAAGGTTAAAGGGATTGGCGCTATTTAGCCTGGAGAAGAGAGGCGGCGATGTAATAGGTCCCTTCAAGTCCATGCATGGTTATTAATAGACGCGTGCTAGGCAGCCGCCCTGCGCATCCGGGGAAGGCAGCACCCCTGAAGCTGGCGGGGCACCTCCTCAGGACGGAGAGGCGGGCTGTCGAGGGAGGCAGCGGCGTAATTATTAACGCTCTTTTGTGGTCTCTGTAGTGCCGTCTGCCCTCCTCTTTGTTTTTGGCATCTGCCATTACGCCCTGCAAACCACAGCCCGGCCTCGTGACAGCACCAATATCTGCTTTCCTGCCCACTCGGAAGGTACTGTGGCTATAAAATTGACGCGTTAGATAAATACAGGCACAAAGGGTGGACTGTGTCTAGTTCTGCGGAACGTTCTGCCTGCTCTCCCCTCCCAACCTGGGCAAATCGTCCCGTCTCCGGTCCTTGCATCACCCCCAGCCTGGTCTAGTACAACCGGGCTCCTTCCTGACGGCCTCCCCAGGAGTTCACATTTGCTCTAACTCCCTGTCTCATTTGTCACTTTGGCAACTTGAGAGGTCTTCTGGTTCTTCCCAGGTCAAATAAGTTTCATTTCACTCTTCTTTCTTTAAATGTGACACTCTCCTTCTCAGCAGGGCAGCCTCTTGCCCTGGGGCCAGGCTGCAGCATCGCACAGCCAGGTCAGCCCGCCACAGCCTCTCCCAGAGGAGGCCAAAGACCCCTTGGTCCAGGCCACGTCAGGTCCCTGCTAGGGTGACCCAGGTCCTGGGCGTGTGGAGACTGTATTTTCCCGACAGACATGGAAGTGATATAGTCATGGAAGGAAGGTCTGTTATGAACCACACATTCAGACAGGTCAGAATTGGAGCTGAGTGACAGGTGGATGGGGGCATGGGAGGAGGAGAGATGGGGGCATGGGAGGAGGAGGGATGGGGGCATGGGAGGGGGAGAGATGGGGAATGGACATTAGCCAAGCGTGTACCATGAAAGTGATGGAATCTGGCTTTCGGAAAGTCCAGAGCTAAAACTTATTTGATTACGGTTCCCTGTGTCCTAAAAGGAGCATGTCGGGGACTTCCACTTGGCTTCTAGCATAGTCCCCCAAGTAGGTGAGAAGAAACAGAAGGTCAAGTTCCCACGGAGAGGTTCTGTCAGGAAGCAGGGGACTTAGACCCCACCAGCTGCCTTTAGCCTTGGCAGGAATCACATTCAGCACTGAGAGCTCCTCAGAAGGCCAAAGGAATCAACAGGGACAGGGAAGGGGGACGACAGGAGAGAAGTAGGCACGAAGGCTGCCCCGCCGAGGATTCCTGGGACAAGCTGAGCCCCTCCCCAAACAAGAGAAGATGCTCTGTCCCTTGTCCCCTGTGGCTGTGGAGATGTCCAAAGGGCAGGTCTGGCTGGTATTGACCCCTGGGCCAGCCCCAGGATGAACACCCAGCAAGCACATGGGGTCCTGAGGCTGGGGAGTTAGGACAGTGGGCCTCAGAACCAGGCAGAACTGTCCCACCCTTCTCCACCTGTTGTTGCCCTCCTCCTATCTGTGAAATGGGCATGACCACGGTGGCTACCTTCTAAGGCTGCTGTGAATGTTGAGTAGCACTCAGTGCGCTTGGCATGGACACTCAATCCACATGAGCTACCATTGTAATAACTTATTGTCATTGTGATCTGCTGAGTGGAGTTGACGGAGCAGAGGAAGGGATGTGAACAGTGAAACGCTGTTTCACTCCTCCTTTTAAGGCCACCCTCTCCCTAGCACTGGCGCCCAGCAGGTCTGTGACAGTGGCCAGCTTAGGAGGGATCAGCCCCCCCACCTTTCGTAGGGCACAGGCATCCTTGGTTCTGCAAAGAGGGGTGCCCATCTCTGTGCTCGATTCTGCTGGAAAAATCAGAACAATCCCTATTATTTTCGGTTCCCAGACCTTGAGTGTGTCAGCCTTCAGGTTCGCTTCCTACGTCTCTCTCGTCGCCCGGATCTGCAAGTAATTTAACCTTGTTTTCACAGAGCGCAAAGACGTTCTGCTCGTTTACACTGGAGACAAATTTCCCTCAATTGACGCAATCCTATTGATTAAATAATGACTTTCTTCCTCATTTAAAGGTAATTTCGGTTGGTATCATGACATGGAGGAGGAGTGAATGCCTTTTCTGTCCTGCTGTCTGAAGGGCAGACTGTGAGGGTCGAGTCCCACTGCTCCAGACAGGGCCTTTGCATTTTTCTCACCTGTTCTGGAGTGGCTGAGTGATACCGGTGCCAGGATCCTGTGAGGAGGTTGGCTAAACGTAGACAGATCTCGATCAGGGACATTAAAGAGCCTGCATTTGCTTGGCGATGGATGTCAAAGCTGGGGCAGTGGAGAAGCTCCTTTGTTTCAAAAATGGATTTGCGGGGGGTTGGGGGTGGGTAAAATGGGTGAAGGGGGTCAAAAGGTACAAACTTCCAGTTTTAAAATAGATAAGTCATGGGGGTGTCATGTACAGCGTGGTGACTACAGGTAATAATACGTACTGCATATTTGGAAGGTGCTAAGAGAGTAGATCATAGAAGTTCTCATCACAAGAAAAACAATTTTATAACGCTGTATGGTGACAAATGTTAACCAGACTTAGTGTAGTGGTCATTTCACAATATATACAAATATCGAATCACTGTGTTGTACACCTGAAACGAATATAATGTTTATGTCAATTATACCTCAATAAAAGGAAACAAAAGAAATTTTTGAATGATTATTAAAGATTATTAAAAAAGATGATTAACATCGAATAAACTATGACCTGCACATAAACTGTCTTGCAAGATCACGTCACATGATAGGACATATCACTTGAGCCAAAGGTTCAAAATCAAAGGGAAAGGAAGCATTCACATCAGGAAGAACGTCAGCGAACAGCATGTGCTGGAGAGGCACCGAGATGGTGGTGATGGTAGTGGTGGTGGTCAAAGAGAGTTGGATGCTCTTAGCTAAGTCCCTTAACTTCATCTGAGCCCAGCTTCCTCATTAGTAAAATAGGGCCAGTTGGATCAGGTGATTTCTGTTTTCTTTTTAAATTAATTAATTTTTATTATTGGGGTATAGTTGTTTTACAATGTTGTGTTAGTTTCTACTGTACAGCGAAGTGAGGTAGCGTTGCCTGTGCTATACAGCAGGTTCTTATCAGTTATCTCTTTTATACATGTTAGTGTACATATGTCAATCCCAATCTCCCAATTCATCCCACTCCCGCCACCGCCCCCGGATCAGGTGATTTCTGAGGCCCTTACTTCCTTCAGTGTTCTGTGATATAAAGAAATCTGGAGACTTGGTTATTGTTTGCTTCCATTCCAGGTCTTTCCACTGAGTATTCCAATAAGGATAAGTCCAGAGGATGACATTTGGGGGGATGGGACCTCTCTCCCATTGTCTTTCTGTGTGACTGGTCTCTCACAAGGCCAGGAGATACCTGGCTGGCTTAGGAGTAGTCACATGGAACGATAGCTCAAAAGGTGACTGAGCAGGAGAGAGAAGGAGATGGAGAAAACAGAGTCAGTTCTGTGAGTATCAGGATCCAGGTGGAGGCCTGGCCACCTTTGTCCAGGAAGGATGGCCTGAGGGTCAGCTCAGCTCCTCCTTGGGATGGAGGGAGTTGAATCTGAGGGAGGGAGAGAGAGCCTGCCATGGCTCCCAATCCTGTTCTTCAAGATGATGCACCTTGGAGAGTTCCCTGATGCTTCCTGTGGACAGACCTTGTCTCCAGAGCTAACTTGTCATCTCCCGGGGAGGCCTGTGTCCTCTCCACTCTTGGTGAGGTCTGGACACGTGGGGAGGCAGGTGAGTGAGGCCTTCCAACTCCAGAGCAGAGTGCTTCAGGAAGTTGTGAGCTGCCCGCTTCTGGAAGCATCTGGGGAAGCTTGCTGTCAGCGGACACTGGCATAGAGGGCCTCTAGGGGTGGGAGGCAAAAGAGTGGAGGAGGGTTTGAAGACCATACTTGCCCATGTAATAAACATTTATTTGGTACCTAATGTGTGTGGGATCCAAAGCCAGGAGACCGCACCTATATTATTTCCTTCGATTCCCAAAACTGACTTCTGAGGGAGGCACTGTGGTCCCATTAGATAGATGGAGAAACTAAGCCTCAGAAGAGCTGGTCGTGTCCCTGAAGGGATGCAGCAGGGAGTGGCAGAGTCAGTCCAGTCTGCTCTCTACGTCCCATCACAGGCCCCTACATTGGGCTGTGCAGTGGGCTGCAGTTCTCACTCTGTCTCTTGCTGGCTGTGTGGCTTGAACAAGTTACCTGACCTCTCTGAGTTTCAGTTCCTTCGTCTGTTTAAGGGTTATACCTACTTTTGAGGGTTGTCATGAAACAAAAATTGGTATCATGTGGAGGTGCCTAAAACAGGGCTAGGCATGGAGCAGGTCATGTGCATGTTTGCTTTCTTCCTCCTGCTTCAAACTGATGCGGTTTCGTGAAGTTGACTGAATAACCAATCTTACCCACTTTGGGATTTTCAGGGTCTAGCAGAAAGCTAGGCATGGCGCAGACACTTAATAAATATTTGTTGAATGAATGGATACACAACACTTGTACCTACTGATGCTGGTCACCTGGATACTTAGGAACTTCTAAATGGATGGATTCATGACTTTTCATCTGAATGTTGGATGTCATCCTAGAATATAAGCAGCAAAAAGGCTCCAAAACATAGAAATATGAAATTGGTCAGATCTTACTGATGCAGATTCACTGGGAGAAATGTGTGGCTCAGTGAAAGTCTGCGTTGGGCTATATTTAAAGAAAGGTGATCTGTTATTTTCGAATAACTCCAGCTCTGTCACCAGGTTTATTTATTTACCACCCATCCATCCAATCATTCAACAGTGGCCTAGAGGGGCTTTTAGGACCTCCTTTAATAAACAGGGAGGAAAGATTATCTGGAGCATGTCGGTTGTTTGTAGATAAATAGAGGCTTCCAAACTGCTATGGTAGCTGGGAAACAGTTTGTTCTCAAGTGTCTTAGACATTCCTCCCATATCCTGCATGTAGGTTTCTGTGCATCATCTCTGGAGAATCTTTATGCTAATTTACAGTTATATTTTTATCTCCTAAAGCGGTGGAAATGCCGGGTGCATCTGTCTCTCGCGTGTAAGTGCGTCTGAAGAGGAAGCGCTAACACAGGGGGAATCTCATTCTTGAGGTTGAAAATGACTGAAAATGGACTTATAAGGAGTAAAAATCCTTTGAAGTGGGTGAAGCTGGGCCATTATTCTCGGAATCAAAAGATGGGTGGAAGAACTCTTTTTTTTTTTGATGATTCAGGCATATAGTAATACCTTCAGGTCTTCTGAAACGTATCTGGCTATTTAGTCCTACACTAAAATAACTGCAGGTTTCTATGCTTTCGGAACTCCTATCTGTGTGTTTCGCTTCCCTGTTTCACACAGCTAGCTATCATTTTGGTAATTCTCAGTCTACCTATCACCAGCAGTTCTTTCGTCTAATCTGTTGGCTCCTTCTAATAGTCCATGGATCAAAAAAAAAAAAAGTAATAATGATAACAAAACCCAAACCCAAGCAAAAGAAAACCTGAAAGGTAAGCTTGTTAGAACTATTTATGAAGCAAGAGTTAAAAAGATCTGAGGGGGACTCCCCTGGTGGCGCAGTGATTGAGAGTCCGCCTGCCGATGCAGGGGACATGGGTTCGTGCCCCGGTCCGGGAAGATCCCACATGCCGCGGAGCGGCGGGGCCCGTGAGCCATGGCCGCTGAGCCTGCGCGTACCGGAGCCTGTGCTCCGCAACGGGAGAGGCCACAACAGTGAGAGGCCCGCCTACCGCAAAAAAAACCAAAAAAAGGATGTGAGGGGACTTTCTATGAGCACGTGGCATGACCTTTGGAACCTGGATTTTGGTGTCTGCACTGGCTATTTGGGGGCTTATGCTACTTCCTTGTTCTTGATTGAAAGCTGATTTCAGGATTGGTGAGACATAAACTACATGTATGTCTTACCATGGCAACCCGATGGCATTCCTCTGAGACAGGGATGTGGCTTCATTTTCTGGAGGAGGGGACTGAGAGGGAAACAGTGTGAGTACTGGCTCTCCATGAGGCGCGGCCCTCAAGACCATGCTAAGTGGGGCTTCCCTGGTGGCGCAGTGGTTGAGGGTCTGCCTGCGGTGCAGGGGACACGGGTTCGTGCCCCCGTCCGGGAAGATCCCACATGCCGCAGAGCGGCTGGGCCCGTGACCCATGGCCACTGAGCCTGCGCGTCCGGAGCCTGTGCTCCGCAACGGGGGAGAGACCACAACAGTGAGAGGCCCGCGTACCGCAAAAAAAAAAAAAAAAAAAAAAAGACCATGCTAAGTGAAATGGTGAGGTGGTGTGTTTATTTGCAAATGACCGCATTGACTACTCAACTGTCATAACCTGGAAGCTGATTTTTTAATATTTTGATCAGAGCTCCTGATTTCTTGACCTCTTCCAGAGGCCTTATGGGAGATTTTGGTATCAGAAAAGGAGCACTCAGGACTCAGAGGTTGAGAGCTGCAGACTGGATCTAGCTCTGTGTGGTTGCTTAACCTCTCTGAACCCTGATTGTAAAACGCGAGGGCTTTGGTTAAAACCTGACCTTTGCTAGGATCTCTCTAATCTAATAACATCCCGTGTATCTTTGATTTTCCGTGAGCTATGGAGCTGGCTATCTACAGGGCTGGGGGAGAGTGGCTGTGAAAGGACAGCCCGTCTTCCTGTGGGGAACTGCTGGGGAGCTGGGCTTTCCCCAGAGCATCATGGCATTATGGCATCCTGGTCACGAGATGGGCTTACATCAGGGACTTCCTACACTGTCCCTTAGCATGTGCCTGGGGTTCTAGGAGGACTTGGATGGGATGGAAGGGGCATCAGCTCTTTCGGTCATGCTTCATTCCCCTCGGCATTCCCGTCTGTCTCTGTCTTATCTTCCTCAGCCTTTCCCGGCTGGAGCCACCAGAAGGCATGTCCCATTCTGCAGCCAATTCTGACCAAGGCAGGAAATGGATGTGGAGTCTCAGCCTGCCACTGGGGGGAGGAGGGGGTCGGAATTTGGTCTCATGTTTTCAATCAGTAACAATCGTGCCTTGGTTAAACCTCAGAGGCGATGGTGCTACCACCGCTCAAAGCTGATAGTAAGTTGTGTTCCTCAGATGTGGGATCCAGAGGCTTAGGCACGACTCACAGGCTCCTGGGTGCCTTCTGCCTGCTCTCCAGTCGCTCAGATCCAAATGAGGACTGGGTGTGTCAGAGGCAGGCTGGCTCCCTGGGCAGCCCCCAACTTCCAGAATTTCTTATGCATCCCCATCCCGCAATGGTATCCGCGGCCATTCCCGAATTCACAATCTGACTATGGTCTGATCTAGTATTCTAGACCCTGCCCTCTCTTCCTTGAGACTCAGTTTGAGGCTGGGGGCCTCCCCTAGGCACAGAGGGCTGCAGGGTGGGGTCCCACTGGGGATGGACAGCACAGGGTCCCATCAGTGCCTGGACTCTGCTGGTGTCTCCTCTCGTCTGAGCAGGGTCAGACCCTCCGTTGTCACCTGCAGGAACCACACCTGAGCTTGCCTTGAATGTGAGCATCTTCACAGGAGTGGCCTCCAAGGTTGGAACAATTAGCCCAGAGTCCCAGCACACTTGGCTCCTTAAGCCTGCCTCGTTCATGCCCCTAGAAAACCAAGAGCAGACCAAGAGCAGCCTTTTGAAAGAACGTCTAAGTGTGTGGAGGTACCACCCTGAGATGTGATTTAGACTTGGGGGGCCCAGGTCTCCCTGAAATCTTCTTGAGGGATATCAGTGGACCTGCAGTGTAACTAATATCTGCTAAGCCACACTCTTGGCAAAGGTAATATGAGGAAGGTTGTAGAGATGGGAGCTTTTGGTGTCTAAGGAGCAGAACTGAAAATGGAGAAGCCGGGGAGGGTATAGAATTTGTCAGGGTGTCTGCCCAGAGGCGAGTAAACTTGGATTCTAGACAACAGGTGCCGCGCCCCAGACAGAGGGGAACAGGGGTTGCTGCAAGTGGTGCTAGGAACATGCACTGCCTGGCCTCAGACTCTGTGCTTCTAAGTGCAAGTCCCAGCCCCCGCTGGCCACAGGGAGTCCCTCCACCTCTCCTCGGGGGTTCACTGTGGGTGGACACCTGCTGCTCTGGCTTACCTTCTCAGTGCCCCCTGAGTTTGCTACTTGACAAGCAGAGCCGGGGTGAGCACTTCCCTCCTGGATGTACTGGGAAAACAGAGCTTCAGAGCATTCAAGGAGGACCCCTGCTGCCTGCCAGGTCCTCTGCCTGTGCTCGCCCCATCAGCACCCTGCAGGCAGAGCTGCCTTCCTACCTTTACTCCCATGAGGGCCTGGCCTCAAACAGAGGGAACAGAACTGGGTGCAAATCCAGGAGGCCTCTTCACTCCCTACCCGGTACCTCCATCAACCCCACAGTGCCCTGGCCAGGCTACGGTTGCTCCCTCTCAGGAAAAGACTCACAGGGGAGGGTCCCTCCAGACTCCTCTGAGACAACCCCAGAGGTCCAGGAGGGGAGATCCCAAAGCCTTAAGGAAAAGTCCGGGAGTTAGAGTGGGGTGGGGGAGGGACAGAAGCCCACTAGAGGTTCTGAACCCCCCTTGAGTCTCTGCCTACCCCAGGGCCGTGGGTGGGGCAGCAGTGCCCCCTGGTGGCCACCACCTCTGGGCTCGCCACTGTCCCCACCAACGTGGCTTCCCAGATCTGTCTCATCTCTTCTCCCAGAGCCCCCATTGCCCACTGTTCTTTCCTTCTATCCTTTTATCTATTCCCTTCATTTTTTCTCTCGAACTCAGCCTTTGTCTTTTGAAACCGCGCTGCTGAAAACCATCCTGTAGGGATAAGATGGATAAACTAGCAATAAGGCTTTAATAGCAGATAGTGCACCAGGCTAGCACTATGGGGCGGGGGGTTGTCACCTGGACGGGAGCAATATATTTTTCCATTGTACCATCTGTGTCTCAAATTTCCACCATTCCATTCCAACCCTAAACAACTGCATTGTACTGAATGCTAGTCTGCGGCAGTTTCTACTCTGTGGGGATCTACTCAGTGCCTTGTTTTACTCCTGGTCAGAGGCACCAGTATTCCTGTTGGAGGAGGAGAGGGTTGGCTGTGGTAGGATGTGGGCGCAGCTGGATCTCCAGCCTGCCTTGCCCCCAAGTTCCCCCGCCTCATGCTGGTCAAGATGACCTGGCTTTCTTCAGTCTCGGGGCACGATATCCTCAAGCTTTGCCGCCTCATTCCATAAGGTGGGTAAGAAGCAGCTGCCCTAGTGAAGTTCCGGACCTCACCTTGGCTGCTGTAGGGTCCTGGCTTCTCACCCCTTGCCGGTGCAGCTGCAGGGCATGATGAAGAGTGTGTGTCGAGAGGAGGAAGCGCCCATTCTCAGGACGGGAGGCCCCCCTCCCACCCCAAACGGGCCCCAAGTAGGGGTTAAAGGTAATAGTTAAAAGTCAGAGGGCTTTTATTTTCCTGAAAAGGAAGCAGCTGAAGTATTCAAATAAAAATGAGGTTTATAATAGAGCACAAAGCTCTCAGCCCGGGTTCCAGTCCTAACATGGTTAAGCACCCACTTCCTGCCCCAGATCTTAATTTCTCCATCTGTACTGAGGCTGCAGTACCCCCCAAAAGTCCCTTTTTGTGCTGAAGTTCTGTGGTTCCCGTTCCCTTACTTTTGCACAGCCGGGCAGGCTAGGATGTGGCTTTGATCTCCCCAAACTGGATCCTGTCCTAGCACCAGCTCCCTCCCACCCACTCACATGGACTCTAGGCTTGCATTTTTGCTGGAGTAATATTTTTCTAGTGTTTATTTTTAAGAGGTCTGCATCTGCGGTGACTGTCTCCCATTTGGAAAATTAACTGCTTACAGATGTCGTGTGTGGCACAGCACTCTCGCGAGAGGTGAAACCACTGGGGTTTGGATTTCATTTCAAAAGGAAGAGGAGGGAAGGAAAGCTGCATGTCTCTGATGTAGGTGGCAAAACTTCTTGACCTTCTATGAAATGCCCGAATGAGATTGACTTGGAGAAACTGAAGGGTGCAGAATTTCTTAAGGTTTGAGAACCCTAGTGTTAAAAAGCTCTCATTGAAATGGGTCCTTTGTGGGATGTTTGTAGCTCAGGCTGCAGAGGAGGAAGCTGACTGCCTGGCTGGAAGTGAGCTAACTCCTTCTACCCCTGCACACACTGCACGGGGTTCAGCCCTCACCCACCCACTCGGCCACGGTCAGCTCTGGCCAGTCCAGGCAGCAACTTCCCTTTGGGTCCGGGGTGACTCTCTGAGTTTAGGTAAAGGGCATCCCAGAGCAGAACTCAGCATATCCTTCCGACTCTGGAGTCCTGAGTGCGCTCATTGGCTCTCCATCCTGTACTGCCCGCCTCCCCACCTTGACCCACCCCCTTAGTTTCTGCTCTCCCTGGCAACTTCTTCCTGGAGGCTTCCACCCCCCAGGCATCACCCTGGCCCTTCCTCCCCACGTAAAACAGAAAACCGGTCCAGGCCTAAAAAGACATCGCGTGAGTTCCCGAGGGACACCCGTACAAAGCCTGTTTCTGTTTTCTTACTCACTGGCCACCCTGAACCCCCACCTCCTTAGCAGTTTCTAAATCCAGGCTCAAGAATGGAAACTAAGGAGGAGGGGTCTCAGCCAACTCTTTGAGTGGGTGCTTGTGGGGGGGGTGTGTGTGTGTGTGCGGTGTCCGTATATGTTGTGTGTATGTGGTGAGTATGGTGTGTACTAGGAGGCTATGGGGTGTGTGTGTGTGTGTGTGTGTGTGCGGTGTCCATATATGTTGTGTGTATGTGGTGAGTATGGTGTGTACTAGGAGGCTATGGTGTGTGTGTGTGTGTGTGTAGTTTGTGTGTGTGTGGTGGCATTTGTGGCTGTGAAGAGCAAATAGGGGAGCAGCATCTTTCCCCAGCTGGTGCTCACCCAGGACCAGCCACCATTCTTACCTGCATCTGGGACAGCTTCCTTTTTGCCATACTTCCCTCCCTTGGTTCAGTGATTTCTCGATCTCTGGCAGATTCCTGCTGCCTTTGTCCTGTGAGAGTAACTAAGAATAAATGGAAGTTTGAGCAGGAAAAAACCTTAGAGGCTGTCTTGAAATTATAATGAATCTGATCACTTTACATGTGAGAAAATTGAGGCCCAATCTGTGCAGTCTGTTTGAATAACAATTCCATGCCAGTTCCAAATCCGTAGATTTAAACATGGTAGTAACATTATTTTGTAGTTTTAGTAAGATTGTCTTTATGATAGAGACACCCAGAAACAACAGGAGGAGAATGTGTAATATTCACTGTAGGCAGTTGGATTTGTGTTCAGAATATGAAGCTTTAGAAGACCAAACTCAAGCTAGCTACAATTTTTTTTTTAAAATGGAAAATTAACAGGCAGAAAGTTATGTCACTTGTTCAAAATCCTTTAAAATAAATCTGGGAGGAGTAAATTGAATGTAAGTTAAATTTATGATTAGGGATGGTATTGCCTCTTGGAACTTGAAAACTATTAAGAAATGCAAGAACTGCAAGTTGCTGAAAAGATTGATACGTTGTACAAATCTTTTTTTTTTACATTTATCATAAGGAGAAACGTAATTCTTTTGCAAAGAAACAACATGCAAATTTATCAACCGTATATATCATTTGGAAGAGTGATGTCTGGTACTAAGTGGGGGAGAAAGAGAGAAGGAGAAAGGAGACAAAGGCCAAAGGCTACCGATGGACAGTAAGACACACACATTAGGGCCCCCTTTCAGTAGTTAGCTGGATGTGGGGAAAACCATCTGAGAGATGCTTCTGGCTGTCCAGGGTTTCCATAAAATATCAAAAATATCAAACAGTAGATCCCCCTTTAGGCTCCAAATCTGGGACAAAGATGAAGATACTGACAATTTCTTCCCAGGTAATCACCCAGAGAGAATCTTTTCCTACTATGGGAGCACTCTCAAGCCTTTGAAGGGCTTCTCTGGTTGCAAACCATCATCACCTCGATGGGGAAGCTGGTCAGATTACTTGGAGCTTTTAAGGTGCCCCATGCCTCTCACGTGCACAGAACAGGACACACAGCTTATGCAAACGTGCTGCCTCTCTTTCTTTTGGTCACCATCTGTTTTCTAGTTTATTTGTGCTTGCCTCACATGATGCCAAACAACCAGTCTGACTGGTTTTCGTTTCACTAAATAGATGCCTCTGACCTATTTGGCATCCTGTGGAGACAGAGCCCAGTACTGGGACACACGGCATGCTGAGGGAACAGGTTTTTTCCTTGGAAGCATGTTTGAATGTTCCTGAATGTTTGAGGTATTTAATATGGCAGGCCTGGAAGGATGTGTTCTTAGTGGTTTCAGAGTAAGTCTGGAAAAAACAACAACCAACTGAAGCAAACCCAGATGGAAAATATACTAGAAACGGGGGTTTAGTGATGGGTCCCAGGAGGGCATGGGCTGTTGGAGGGTGCTGAGGTGATTCATGTCCCTTCCTCCCCCCAGGTCGTGGGCAGTGGCTGCAGAGGGCAGGGCCTGAGAGGAACCAGGACCAGGGGCAGAGGGAGGGGCTGGTGGTCTTGGCCAGCTTGAGTCTTTAGGGGACATCCAGACATTGATGGACCACGTCAGAAATATGACTCCCCATTAACTCAGTATAATTCTGCTCCCAGTTCCAATGTGTGGGGTGTCCTACCGTTCAACTCAGTTCTGACACTATCTACTTGGATACACTACCCACAGGTTAAGGGCTCAGTCCTACAAGACTGTCTCTCCACCCCCTTCAGATGCCAAGTGAAAGTCTAGGTTGTCATCTGTGCCTCTGACCTACCAGCTATAGATCGGAGGTTCCACCAACCCCCTCCTTGGGTTCGCTTAATTTGTTAGAGCAGCTCACAGAATTCAGAGAAATATTTTACTTACTAGATTATCGGTTGATTATAAAAGAATATAACTTAGGAACAGCCAGATGGAAGAGATGCATAGGGCGAGGTATGTGGGAAGGGGCACAGAGCTTCTGTGTCCCCTTTGAGTATGCCACCGTCCCCAAATCTCCATGTGTTCACCAACCCAGAAGCTCTCTGAACCCTGTCCTTTGGGTGTTTATGGAGGCTTCGTTAGGAGGTACGATTGAGTAAATCATTGGGCATTGGTGGTTGAACTCAATCTCCAAGCCCCTCTCCCCCTCCCCGGAGGTCAGGGCAGTGGAACTAAAAGGTCCAATCCTCAAATCACAAGGTTGGTTCCCATGGCAACCAGCACTAACATCTGGTGCTTTTGAAAAGTCACCTCATGAACAGAAACTCTAGTGTGGTTGAAAGGGGTCTGTTATAAATATCAAGGCACATTTATTGCTCTTATCATTTTGGATATTACAAGGGTTTTCGGAGCTCTGTACCAGGAACGATGAAAAGGCCCAGTTACGTGTATTTCTTATTATAAATCACAGTATCACACTCAGGTTCCTACATATGCAAATGTAATATTTTATTTTCATGGCGCTTTAAACCCTGAGTCTAGCCATTGATAGTTGCTTGATGCTGACTTTTACAGTTGCTATAATTCTGAGACAAGTTGGCCAGATACGTTTGCTAGTTACAAATGATTGATTTTATTATGCAAATTCAAACTGCTTTAATATGTACCCCCCTACTAAATTTTTTGGTTTGGAGCCTTACCTGTGACATATATCTTGTCTTAATCCTGAAGAAAGAGGTATAATATTTTTATTAACGTAGAATAAACATGTAACCAAATGTTAAATAAACAATAATGAAAAGAATAGCAAAGCAATGGCATACTTACTTTGTGCCAGGTATTTTCCATGTCATTTCATAGATGGCCCACAACAATGCTGTGGGGTAGGTATTATTATTCCCATACTACAGAGGGGAAAATTAAGGTTCAGAAAGGATAAGTAACCTGGCTTCAGGTCATGCAGCTTTTAAGTGTCAGAGCTGGAATGCCAACCCAGGAGGCAGGACTGCAGAGTTCTACCAATTAACCCTGCTGTTATACTGCTTCCAAATATTAAAAAACAAACAAACCGACAGACACCCCAAAATGTTAATTTGAAGAGTAATCACATTGTTAGCCTGTCTGGATGTCGGTCTGTATATGTTCTTGGGCTGATGCCATTAGGCAGAAATGCAGAACCTTGAGGAAGTGACAATATCTTGAATGATACTGAAGAGAGAATGTTCATGAGGAAAAGCAGGGCAGAGAGTCAGGCCAGGGATAGGATGGATTTTCTGGTGGATCCACAGACTCCCAGGAAGGGTGTCTTGAAGAATGTTGTGTTAGGGTGAGGAGGGATGAATCCGGGGCTCTCCGGAGCAAGGTAAGGGAGTGATATTCTCCTGGGGGAGGTGAGGCCAGGGGCTAGGGTTCAACTTAAGACTGCTGGGCCAGGGCAGGAGGGTCCCACGTGTTATAAACACACAGAAAGCCATCACTCGGGTGCGGCACTTCCCATTGGCATGGTGTGACCTGCATCTCCAGGCCTTTGCTCTCTGACACCATGCCAGCTCCAGCAAATGCTTCTCCATTTGTCCCTCATGGTAAGTCCTTGGAATGAAAGGTGGCTGTGTTTTGATGTGAGGAAGGTTTGGGGGCTGTGTTGCCACCAATATCAGAAAAGAACACTGCTTCGAAGCGCAAGGAGGATTTTGGTGGCAGAAGCCCTTTGGTGGAGAAAAAACTAATTAACTTGTGAAAACATTCATCTCAGAGAGCATAAATGCTATCTTACCAAGTATCATTTCCCAGAAGTACTAAGTATCCATTTTCTTGCTTCTCTTTAATTTCCAGTTTCTGGTGCTGGAGATATTCGGGAATTAGCATGATATTAATATTTGCAACAATGTCTGAGGAACATTTGCAACCTAAACAATTCATATTACTCTTAGTTTTGTCTATATGTACACCTAGATATAACACAGATGAGGCATAACACTTATTTTATTTATTTATTTATTTATTTGCGGTACGCGGGCCCCTCACTGCCGCGGCCTCTGCCGCCGCGGAGCACAGGCTCCGGACGCGCAGGCTCAGCGGCCATGGCCCACGGGCCCAGCCGCTCCGCGGCATGCGGGATCCTCCCGGACCGGGGCACGAGCCCGCGTCCCCTGCATCGCCAGGCAGACTCCCAACCACTGCGCCACCAGGGAAGCCCATAACACCTATTTTTAACATGAGCAGCAATCAGATAGACTTTGGATGCTAGAATTACAATGCTTTATTGCAATTTAAAAATAAAGGATACTTTACTTTTATAAAAAGTCTAGGGCTTTACTTCATTTAGTATGGTAATCTCTAGGTCCATCCATGTTGCTGCAAATGACATTATTTCATTCTTTTTTATGGCTGAGTAGTATTCCATTGTGTCTAGATACACCACATCTTCTTTATTCATTCAGCTGTCAGTGGACATTTAGGTTGCTTCCATGTCTTGGCTGTTGTAAATAGTGCTGCTATGAACATTGGGGTGCACGTATCTTTTCAAATTATAGTTTTCTCTGGATATATACTTAGAAATTGGATTGCTGGATCATATGGAAACTCTATTTTTAGTTTTTTAAGGAACCTCCATACTGGTTTTCATAGTGGCTGCACCAATTTACCTTTCCACCAACAGTGTAGGAGGGTTCCCTTTTCTCCACACCCTCTCCAGCATCTCTTTGTAGACTTTTAAATGATTGCCGTTCTGACTGGTGTGAGGTGGTACCTCACTGTAGTTTTGATTTGCATTTCCTTTATAATAAGTGATGTTGAGCATCTTTTCATGTGTGTATTGGCCATCTGTACGTCTTTTTTGGAGAAATGTCTATTTAGGTCTTCTGCCCATTTTTTGATTGGTTTTTTTTTGTTGTTGTTATTGAGATATATGAGCTGTTTGTATATTTTGGAAATTAAGCCCTTGTCAGGTGCATAATTTGCAAATATTTTCTCCCATTTTTTGTAGGTTGTCTTTTCATTTTGTTTGTGTTTTTCTTTGCTGTGCAAAAGCCATTTGTTTATTTTTGCTTTTATTTCTATTACCTTGGGTGACTGACCTAAGAAAACATTGCTACAATTTATGTCAGAGAATGTTTTGTCTATGTTCTCTTCTAGGAGTTTTATGGTGTCCTGTCTTATATTTAACTCTTACTTCTTTTTTTTTTTTTTTTTTTTGCGCTACGCGGGCCTCTCACTGTTGTGGCGTCTCCCGTTGTGGAGCACAGGCTCCGGACGCGCAGGCTCAGCGGCCATGGCTCACGGGCCCAGCCACTCCGCGGCATGTGGGATCTTCCCGGACCGGGGCACGAACCCGTGTCCCCTGCATCAGCAGGCGGACTCTCAACCACTGCGCCACCAGGGAAGCCCATATTTAACTCTTAAAACAATTTAGAGTTTATTTTTGTGTGTAGCATGGGAGAGTGTTCTAACTTCATTGATTTACATGAGGCTGTCTAGCTTTCTGAAAACCACTTGTTGAAGAGACTGTCTTTTCTCCATTGTATATTCTTGCCTCGTTTGTTGAAGATTAATTGACCATAGGTGTGTGGGTTTATTTCTGAGCTCTCTGTTCTGTTTCATTGATCCATATATCTATTTTTGTGCCAATGCCACACTGTTTTGATTACTGTGCCTTTGTAGCATTATCTGAAGTCTGGGAGGGTTATGCCTCCAGCTTTGTTCTTTTTCCTCAGGATTGCTTTGGCAATTCTGGGTTTTTATCATTCCATATAAGTTTTACAATTATTTGTTCTAGTTCTATGAAAAATGTCATGGGTAATTTGGTAGGGATCACCTTAAATTGCTTTGGGTAGTATGCCACTTTAACAATATTAATTCTTACACTCCAAGAACATGGAATATCTTTCCATTTCTTTGAATCATCTTCAATTTCCTTTTTCAATGTTTTACATTTCTCAGCATATAAGTCTTTCATCTCCTTGGTCAGGTTCATTCCTAAGTATTTTAGTTTTTTGATGTAATTTTAAAAGGGATTTTTTTTTTTTTACTTTCGCTTTCTGATATTTCATTGTTAGTGTAAAGAAATGCAGCAGATTTCTGTATGTTAATCTTGTATCCTGCTACCTTGCTAAATTCATTTATTAGTTCTAGTAGTTTTTGTGTGGAGTGTTTAGGGTTTTCTATGTATACTGTCATGTCATCTTCACATAATGACAAATTTACCTCTTTTCTTCTGATTTGTATATCTTTTATTTCTTTTTCTTGTCTGATTGCTGTGGCTAGGACTTCCAATACTGTGTTGAATAGAAGTGGTGAGAGTGGGCATCCTTGTCTTGTTTCAGATTTTAGTGAAAGGCTTTCAGGTTTTCACCATTGAGTATTATATTGGCTGTGGGTTTATCATAAATAGCTTTTATTATGTTGACATATGGTTCCTCTATACCCACCTTGGTAAAAGTTTTTTATCATGAATGGGTGTTGAATTTTATCAAATGCCTTTTCTGCATCTATTGAGATGATCGTGTGGTTTTTGTCTTTTCTTTTGTTGTGTGGTGTATCACATTGATTGATTTGTGTATGTTGAACCATTCTTGTGACCCTGGGATGAATCCAACTTGATCGTGGTGTAGGATCTTTTTTATGTGTCGTTGGATTCAGTTTGCTAATATTTTGTTGAGAAAACATACATAATTTTAAAAATAGAAAATATTACTCAGTTCAACTAAATTGTAGCAGGGTCAAAAGTCATGTTGAATAACTTACATTTATGCTACTCATTGCTAGACTATCAGAAGAAAACAAGAAACATAAAATTAATGAGACTTTTATTGGTTTTACATCTGTTGTGAAATATGCAGGGTTTGTCTTAACTGAAGACATAGCTTTAAATTTTAGCCACTTATTTGAAAGATTGTTGAGGGTAAGCCTATGATAATTATGCTAACATGGTTGTTAAAGAACAAGGTAAACAGTTTAGAAATTTAGCTGAAAATACAGAAGCATTCTCTAAAGACTATTTTGAATTTTAACAAAGACAAGCATTGCTTCAGCAGTGCTGATAGCAATGGCATTCCTTAGAACAGCTCAAAGATTATATACATTGTTTTCAAAATATTTTATTGTTATTGCCCAAAGGTGGAACATCTTGATGAAACACATACCAAATCTGACTTTAGAAACTCTCTTAGCTCTACAATGGGAATTCTAATGAAATGCTGTTAAAGCAACTAGATTTAATCTAGACAGGATATGAACTACATTAGTAGAATTAAGCAGAACAATATAAGATCCTGAAATAAAGAGCAAATATTGGTCTTTGGCAGAAAGTTAAATTAATTTTGAATTTTCACCATTCAGTTATTTGTTATGAACTTTTGTTTGCTGTAAATAGTGTTATCAAAGATTTATAAAAATAGAAACAAAAACAATCAAAGCCCTGCACCATTTAAAGTTTGGTTATTTCACTTTTAAAATAATTCTCAAAACGTATTTAAAAGTTTAGAGAAAAGTGTTATTCTCAGAAAAAAAAAGCTGCATGACAAATATGCAACAAAAGTACAATTCCAGTAAAATGTAAGTGAATTCGAACAATGAAAACAAAAACGTTTGCACGACGGAGAAGATTCATATGTATACAATCTGGAAACTGGTTTCTATAGACTGTTTTCTGGCCATTCTAGATTAAGGTATTATCTTGATCAGAGAGAAATTTGAACAAATAAACCAAAATATTGCTATTTCCGTTTTCTTTATAATAAGCCAGTCCAGAAAAATTAAAAAAAGAAGAACCTATGAAATCCTGTAATGATCTAGATATTGTAAGAGAAGCTTAAAATGACTATATAAGTGATAACGATTTATATAATGAAATGGAAATATTTTGTATTTCCAATGACAACACTAATTTATCATATATGGCCCCGTTACAATTGTTTGAGCTTGGTATGTAAAATTTATGATTCATTTCCAATCTAAGTATTGCTTTAAGGGGGCTCCTAGACCCAAGGAGGAGAACACCTGTGTGCCCCTGGCATTGTATCTGATGCCAGACGCTGCCCTTACCTGTGCCTCTTGGTGGTAGTGGGGTGCAGACAGAAGAGGGTCATGGGGAAGCTCATTCAACCCTCAACAGAAACTATTCATCAAGGGTCCTCAATACGCAAAATGGTCTGCCTTTATCTTTCTGGGTCATTCCAGAAGGAGAAAAGCCTGACTTGGTGATGGGAAGGGGAAGAAGTTTCTGTGAGTGAGAAGGGGCTTACCTGGCAGGAGTCTGGGCTGTGGGCTGAGCGTGGATGACCCCAGAGATCCGATGAGATGTCCACCACAATTGAATTTCCCATGTGTTTTGGAACACTTCCTATTTCTTATATTTTGGCTCAGCAGACTTGGTGCTGGGAGGTGTACGAAAGCAGCAGGCGTAGCAAATGGCCTGGGTGCAAAACCCTGATCCATCGTGTATTGTGGCCTCAGGCAAGTTCATGAACCTCTCTAGGCCCTGTTGCCTCCTCACCTATAAAACAGGGCTAATAGTACTCACCTTGCTGGGTTTCCTGTGTCACCCACGTCTTAGGTTTTCCTAGATTGAATGCTGCATCACTGGTGACTAGCACAGTACTTACCACAAGTGCAGCTCAACAAATGGCTGCTGACCGCAAGTGACGATAGAGACGCAGCAGGTGTTAGTGGATTATTGGGTCAGCCAAACCCAAGATCAAATCCTAGCTACACTCTTTATTAATTGTGCAAGTTACTTCATTTCTTCCACCTCCCATTCCTTGTCTGTCAAGTGGGGATAATTAGAGAGCATGCCTCGTAGGCTGTTGTGATGCTTGCGAGAGGAAATGTACGTGTGGTCAGCCATCGAGAAATCCTAGCTGTGATGACTGTAAACAGGCGGGGGAGCGCATTGAATGTGGCGTCAGGCTGCCGGCACCCAGTTTCCCGATCTGATAAATAACCAGCCCTCTGACTCGGCCATGTCACCTAAACCTAACCTTTCTGAGCCTTGTTTTCTGATCTGTCACATAGAGATGTTGATGCTTCATTGCCTCTGGACCATCGTATAGTTCAGATGAGGTGACATATGGGGAAGTTTGACATCCGTGAAGCACTAACCGAATAGAAAGCATCATTGTACCCTGACCCCTGTTGTGTCAACCGCCTGAGTCCTCCGTGGGCTGTCAGAATCCTTGGTAACGGCCCCTGAAGGTTGAAATTCCTTTCCTTTTAGGAGTTTCTTTTCGTGGGGATCTGCTGCCCCCTGGTGGGTGATATCACCATGTTGCAAACAATTTTCTTGGAAAAGATTAGGGGAGCCTGGCTCAGGACCTTTAGGGAAGCTACAACTTTCCGGCTGTTACCTGGAGCACAGAATCCTCCCAGCCCCTGGTATCTGTCTGAGGCTGCAGAGCTGCTTTGCAGGTTGGAGGCCATAGCGCATCTGGAAGTGTCAGCTATGACTGGCTGGTCCGTGGCCCACCTTCTAGTTCAGGCTAAGTGTGGACACACTCACACAGAGGGTGGAATATTCTCCCAGTTTTCTTCTCAGGGAGAGGAGAAGAGAAGCTTGGGCAGCCAAAACTCAGCCTGAGGATGGGGTGGGGTAAAACTTCAGCTCCTGGGGAGAGGCCTTTGCTGAACCCGCTAGAGGCCTGGGGTCCAAGTGGAATTTCTTTTGAAAATTTCTCTGCAGAAGGCAGTTTGACATATGAAGCGCTTAGATTCGTGGATCCGGTTGCCTGGGTTCAAATCCTGAGTCCTCCAAACAAAATGCTTCTCTAAGCCTCTAGGAGGAGAGACCAACTTGCAGACCGAAAGCAGGAAGGATGCTCTTCTGTGTGGGAGGAGAAGGGGTCCTCCTCCTCCGAGCCTTAGACTTAAGGGCTTGCAGCTCTAGCTTTTTAAAAACTGAAGATGCTCAGCCCTGGGCAGCTCCTCCCTCCCTCCCTCCCTCCCTCCCTCCGCCCTTCAGCCCCCGGCTGTGGGCAACAACAAGCTACAGTCTGTGTCCCTGTGGCAGGACTGGTGAGGCAGACAGATGTGGAGAGGAACGAAGGCTGTGGACAGAAGCATTTGCTTAGAAGCCCGCTGTTGAGCATAGACAAGCAGGTGGTGTCAGCAGGCCTGCAGCTGCCCACTCACCCTGCGGGGATCGCTGCTTTGTCCTCTGAAGGCCCCACCCTCTGCTCTCACAGCCTGCGCCCAGCACTTGGTGTACACTCTTGCCGGGATGGGATGGAGATGGCAATGACAGAGTGGCTTCCACTGTGGAGGGAGCCGGGCTGAGGCCTGCCTTCCCCAGAGGAAGAGACCCTCCAGGTGGAAGCCTTGCATCCGCTCTACGTCCCAGTGCTTTGCAGGACCTGTGTCTCTAGATTGCATGCAGGCTTCTGCTGCCCGTGCTTCCCCAGCACCGGGGCCAGGAGGACACTGGTGTCACCTGCTCCCAGTGCAGAGAAATCTTTCTGCACAGGAGCCTGTGGCCTGACAGGCAGCAAGGGAGTCTCGTGGCCACACTGCTGTGTCCTCTGCAGCCGAGGGAGGCCTTGAGGGCCTGGCTGCTGTGCTCCGAACACCTCATGGCCCTGTCATTCTTCTGCCAGGAGGGGGGACAGAGAGGTGATGTTCAGCTTTTCTGCCTTTGTGAGACTTATTTTTTTATACCCACAGAGGACAATTTACTAGCCCTTGATCCAATTATGAAAGTGTCCTATGTTTTATTGCCAAAATATTGGCAAAGCCAAGGGTGGAGCGTGGGAACAAGAAACTCAAAACCAAGTATAATCTCCCCACTCACAAATAATCAATGTCAAGATTCAAAGATTTTTGTTTTATTAAAAAAATGTTAGAAGTGTAGAGAACTGGAAAGAATGATAGAATGAATACCTATATTCCTTTCACTAGATTTACCAGTTATTACCACCTGCCGTATTTCCTTCAGATCCTGTTCTCTACATTTTTTTGTGTGTGCAAAAATGATAACATTTCACTTTCAAATATCTAGCAGGCATTTTGTAAAAGTAAAAAACTTCTCATCACAGCTGAAAAATAATTAACAATTTTACAATATCATCTAACCTACATTCTATTTTCAAAGTTTCAAATTTCTCCAATTGTCTTCAAAATGTCTTTTATATCTGTGTGTGCGTGTGTTTGTGTGTGTTTTAAACCTAAGCGCTATGCAATGTATTGAGTCGTTATGTTGTTAGTGTCTTTTCATCTAAAACAGCCCATCTTCCTTGCCTTAAACATTTTCATGATATTGACTTTTTTGAAGAGTCCAGGCAGGTTGTGTTGTAGGATGTCCTACAACTGGAGTTGTCAGATTGTGTGCTCATGGGATTCAGGTTAGACATTTTGGCGAGAATACTTCATTGGTGATACTGTATTGCTTCTTGTTGCGTCATCTCAAGAGCTTCCTGATGTCGGGTTATATCACGGCCTTTAAATGCTGCTTGTGCATCTGAATCACCTGGGGGAGCGTTCTTCTAATACAGATTCTTGGGCTTTGCACCTGGAGTTTCAGTATCATTGGTCTGTGTTTGCTCGGCACATTTGCATCGTTTAAAACTTCACAGGGATTCTGCTGGGTGGCCAGGTTGAAACCAGTGAGGGCACAGCCTTCCAGTCTCTCTCTCTTTTGGGAATTAACACCACCCATCCACGCCCTGCAAAGCCTCCCTTCCAAACCGACAGAACTGGAGCAGGGCTTCCAAATCCCCTGCCTCTTCATCAGCCCAACCTCCTCCCACCTCCTGTGGGATCGCCAGAGATGACTCACCCCAGGCCCTTTGCTGGGACGCAGACTCAGGGGCTGGGATGGACCTTGCCCTCACTCTGGGGTATGGGTGGTGGTGGGTGTGACCGTGGGTGGGGCCCATGTCAAGGAAACTGGAAGGAACTCTCCCTGGGGATGGGTGGGGCAGTGTACTCCACCTACCCCTTGGGGTGAGAAGGAGGGAGCTTATGTGATCTGAGCCCCTGGATTTTCTTCCCACGGCTGGAGTGACATTTCTGGAAAGATCGGACTGACTGAAATTAGGAATTTGAAGATACTCAGCATTCCCTCTTCCTGTTGCAGCAGATTAGCCACTGACAATTCCCACTCCCTCAACATTTGTACACACACACACACACACACACACACACACACACACACACACTGAGGGCTGTGCCTGAGCTGAAGCAAAGCTGGGTTCTGGCCAGACGTCCCCACTGGCTGCTCCCAGCATCCTCCCCTCTCCTGCATCTTCTCCCCTCTGCCAAAGGGGTCTACACACACACACACACACACACACACACACAATCAGGAGGTGCAGAGTGGAATGGCAGGGGAGGAGCTGCAGGGGGATGAAGACAGGTGAAGACAGAATCCAGCAAGTGTGACAGTGTGCTTTAGGCTGAAAAATCCAGCTGATCAACCGTGAGTTAAACCATGGTGGTAACAAAAGGCCGATGGCTGTGCTAGGCTAGTAGGCTAAGTCAGGCAGGATCCAGTGGCTGGCTGTGCCCCAGTCAGGTACCTCCCTGGGTACCTTGTGCAGTAACCACTTGGAGGTCTCACAGTCAGCAGCGGAGCACTCAAAGGTACAGTGAATAATTGAATGCCTGAGAAGCTGTGGTCCCAGGGAGCTGGGGATCCTTAGATGGGGACAGCAGCCCAGACGGGGCTCAGCCTTGTCCCTGCAGCATCACTCTGTCTCCAGCTGGAGGCTGTGATGAGCGCTGGCTGGCTGGAACCCGACTGGATCCTGGGAGAGAAACCACTTCTAATCCTCCTGAGGATCAACAGTCTATCTGCTTGGTGCTTCTGACCCGGAAGCAGGAAGCCTCTCGTGGGGTCGGGTTGGCTGGAGGTTAGGCACATCTGGCTAGGCAAGGAGCCGGAGCCCCTGCGATGGAGGGGCTGGGGCGGAGGAGGAAGCTGTGATTCTTATAGCATTCCTGTAGCTCTTACCTGCCCACAGCTGCCTTTCCTGCCTCACATCCAAGGCCAGCTGCACGACACCCCTCACATGCATGGATGCCTTTGGAAAGACCACATTCCAAAAAGAAACTTCAGAATACACTACCTTGTCATGTGTTCACATACATGCAGTCACACGTGCATGTACCATATACATGTACAAACGTGTGCATATGAGTTAGGACTCAGGGCCAAGACAGGTCTGGTCCCTACTCTGCTACTTACTAGCTGTGTAGCATTGGGCAAGTTGCTTTACCTCTCTGGGCTACAGTTGCCTTCTCTGAGAGAGAGTGAAGTGAGGTGGTCTCTGAGAGCAGAGGATGTACGAGGGGGATGAAAAGTAGGAATCATCTTCTTCCATCCCTTCATTTTACAGATGCACAATCAGAGTAGAAGGAGCTCAGAGGCTATGTCATCCACCCCTTCCTTAGAACACTGGGAGAAGTGAGGCCCAGATAGGGAAAGGAAGTGACTTGTCCTGGGGTACTTTAAAAAAAAAAATAATTAATTTTTGGCTGCCTTGGGTCTTCGTTGCTGCATGCAGGTTTTTTCTAGTAGCGGCGCGTGGGCTTCCCATCGCGGTGGCTTCTCTTGTTGCGGAGCACGGGCTCTAGGTGCGTGGGCTTCAGTAGTTGTGGCACGTGGGCTCAGTAGTTGTGGCTCGCCGACTTTGGAGCTCAGGCTCAGTAGTTGCGGTGCACGGGCTTAGTTGCTCCGCGGCATGTGGGATCTTCCCGGACCAGGGCTCGAACCCGTGTCCCCTGCATTGGCAGGTGGATTCCAACTTCTCCAAAACCAAACTGGAGAGGAGGAAGGTGGTGGGTAAGCAGTGAAGAAATGGGAACGCACGAGGTGACAAAGCCAGCATTGGTCATTCGGGGGTTGGAATGGCAGGAGGCGTGAGACTGTGGGTGTTGGCAGGCTGTCTCTGCAGCTAGGAGACTACAGGAGAGAAGTTCTGTGTGTGTGTGTTTGGGGACACAGAGGCAGTGTTTGGTATGTACGGCTGCTAAGGGTGTAACTGTGAGCTTGGGCAAGTGGCTGGTATTGCTGTTTCAAATTGCTTGAGGTCAAAGCTTCAACCCTTTAAAATAGTTTTGTCAATGACCTGAAAGAACTGAGTCCACATTTTGTGTTTTTGGTGGATTTTTAGTCTGAGACACCTAGCTCAAACAAGAAGGTTTAATCTAGAGGTTCCCTGAGTGGTTTCATGGAGTGTTACTGTATTCCATGGAGTGGTCGGGGCGGTGGGGGAGGGGATGTTTGGAAAATGCTGGGGTTGACCAAGGCGTTGAGGTTTCTTTACTAAGTGTAAGTCTTCTTAGAGCCTTAAAGCTTTGTGAGTCTCCAGGTGAGGGCCTGCTGTGAAGCACCCCTCAAGCTGCTGGACCATGAATCCTTTTCCTTGGGGCTTAGCATCTCAGGAAGCCAGAATTTTATGGACCCCCGTTTAGGAAACATTGTTTGAGTCCTAGGCATTTTTTAAGCCATAAAAATAAAGAAAAAAACAACCTTCTTATTGTTAGTATGAAAAACTTAACTCATGCCATTGATTTCAAGCAACATTTAAAAAGACTGTATTCAAAGATGATGATTTTAAGTAAATATAAAGACTGATTATTTTTTCAGTGATTCGTAACATTTGTGATGAGACAGCATAGGACTTGTTCCTTGCGTTCTTCTGATTGAGCAGTTTTATGCTCGATGTCTGTTCTCTTATTTGAGTTGGAAATTTAACATACATGTGTAACTTAAACGCTCAGGCTAGCATTTGTTCTATTCTGCCCAAACAACTCGAGGACTTGAACTTGCCCTGACTCCAATCTTCCCTCCTGACCTATATGCCATTGTTGTCCAACATCTTAGCTCTGTCTTATGTTTGGAAGCCCCCCAATTAGACATTACGACTACTGTTTTATACATCAGTGTTTATATAGATTTGTTCATGTGCTAACAACTTACCTTGCTTTCCTCATTCCTTCTTGCATTGCAGACGTTAAAGTTTTCTTATTGAGGGTCTGTTGGTAACAAGCTGTGCTTTGTTTTGTCTACAAATTTCTTTAAATCACTTTATTCTTGAAGGATGGTTTTGTTTGGTATTAAATCGAGGTGGATGGTTTCTATCTCCAAAGTTTATTCCCTTCATCTATTAGATGTGGACAGTAAATATCTTCCTTAATGACCACATCAGGAGGTTCTTGGGAGGACCATTTGGCATAACAACTAAAAAGCTTTAAGCAATAAATGTCAGATTTTCTGTTTGTCCTCTGCTCCATAAGGAAACTTTGAAAGTTGTGTAAGACAGAGCTAACTTTCTCAGCAAACAGGCTCTTTGCCAAATTGTCCTGCACAGTGTTTCTCAACTTTGTTTTCATTATTGTCCTTGTAAGGAGACTTCTTAGGTATTTTTTCCTAATGACTTCTCCGTCATAAAATTTAATACTACAGATATAATGATATCTATTATGTACTGTATGTAAATCTGTGCTTTATACACAAGAAGAGTAAAGCTTTTTTTGCCCTGCCCCCTCCCCCCACCCAGTCCCTTTTTTGCTCCCTTTGGGGTCATATAACCTTCGTAGAGAATACATGTCCTAGTGGCATTAGAAAATGAACAGCATTTTCAAGCCACAGCATTGCCTAAGCGTGAAAGGATCAGGCTTTGGAACTGGATAGACCTGAGATTGAATTCCTGCTCTGGCACTGACTAGCTGCATGTGTCACATTGGGCAAGTTACTTAACTTCTCTAAGCCTGTTTTAGAACTGAAATATGGTGACAGTAATTAAATGAGCATTTAGTATCAGACCTGTAATATGGTAACAGTTTAATAAATGTTAGTTATTAACTAACATTTCCAAATGAGTTTGCATTCCTTAACACTTTTCTTTTGTCATTTTATTATAAAAACAACACACACATGTTTTTAACATATGTAGCATGAAGGAAAAATAAGTTATCTAATTCCATCTCTCCCCCTCTCCAGACCCAACCCCCTAGACTGTAAGGGAGACCCCACAGGAGGAAGAGCCTGTGGAGGTGCCTGGCTCAGTGGTCCAGAGCTCTCCCTGAGGGGCTCAAGGGGGAACCCTGGGGCTGGGGAGGCAGACAGAGGTCCTGGCAGACAGGTTCTCAGGGCAGCTATACAGAGGCCACCACCAATGTCCAGCTACCTCCGAACACACTGGAGGAAGTTCCCCAAATGTCTGAAAGAAGTAGCCTGAAGACCTTTACCTTTCTCTAGGAGAGTGGTTCTCAAAATGTGGTCCCCCAGGGCTTCCCTGGTGGCGCAGTTGTTGAGAGTCCGCCTGCTGATGCAGGGGACACGGGTTCGTGCCCAGGTCCGGGAGGATCCCACATGCCACGGAGCGGCTGGGCCCGTGAGCCATGGCCGCTGAGCCTGCGCGTCCGGAGCCTGTGCTCCGCAACGTGAGAGGCCACAACAGTGAGAGGCCCGCGTACCGAAAAAAAAAAAAAAAAATTGCGGTCCCTGGACTGGCAGCATCAGCATTACTGGAGAATTTATTAAAGCTTCAAATATTTGGGCCCCCACCCAGATCCACTGAATCAGAAACTCTGGGTTTGGAGCCCAATTTGTATTTTAACAAGCCCTCCAGGTAATTCTGAGTTTGAGAACCATTGCTCTGGAACAAGTGTTCCCTCCCACAGTGTCTCCTGGAGGGCAGGATTGCAAAAGGTCTGCTAAGGGAGGGGCTGGCTGAATCCCTCCTAAGGAGAAACAGGGGTTGGAAGTTTAGAAGGCTTTGAGCCAGAAGCCAACTGTGAATGCTTGAACATTCCTCTGAGACTTCTATTGCGGCTGGATTCTGTTCAAAAGAAGCTGTTACTTAGAGCTCAGTTTGGAGCTTGAACTGAACACAGTCACTGACAAATAAGTACAGGAGTGTGCCTGTGTGTTGAGAATCTTTTTCTGCAGAATGCTGTTTTCTTTCTACATGAAACTAGAACGTCAAGGCCATGCCAATGTGTGGTTTAGGCAGAGGGTACATTGTATGTTTTGGCCCAAAGTGTTCCATGAACCCAAGGTTAATTTTGTGCTGGTCAACCTGACCCAGTCAGAAGAATGTTCAAAGTTTATCTAAAGTTAAGGTAGTTGAACCAATAATAGACTTTAGTTCCTCTGCTTTGTTGTTAAAAAGAAAAAAAAAATCAGTGGGATATAAGCTGCTTTCCTTCCACCAACCCTTAAACCTTGGGGCAGAGAGAGTGGTCCGTGAGGAATTAGGCCAGGGTACATATAACAGGAAACCTCAAATGGCAGTGGCTTATACACATAAGGGTTTTATTTTCTCACATCAAAGAAGTCTGGTGGTAGGCAGTTCAAGGTCCATGGTTATCAAGATTCAGTCTCCTGGGACTTCCCTGGTTGCGCAGTGGTTAAGAAAACACCTGCCAATGCAGGGGACAAGGGTTCAAGCCCTGGTCCGGGAAGATCCCACATGCCGCAGAGCAACTAAGCCCATGCGCTACAACAACTGAGCCTGTGCTCTGGAGCCCCCGAGCCACAGCTACTGAGCGCGCGTGCCACAACTACTGAAGTCTGCGCTCCTAGAGCCCATGCTCCGCAACAAGAGAAACCTTTAGCTTTGGGGAGGGGCTGTCTGAGAGAGCCCTTCTGACAATACTACTGAAGGGTAAAGTCATCATCAGCCCTTTCCAGCCCTATGTGGGCATCCTCTCTGGATCCTTTCCTCACTGGGAGGAGGGACTCTCATCCCACAGTTTGCTGGAGAGTGGTTTGGGAGAAATTTGGAGCCAGGTGGAAACTCTTGATCATAACGATTTCAGTTCCTGGTGACTTGAGTCTTTGGGCCTGGATACTGCTCAGAGTTTGAGCCATCAAAGCCTTGGGGCTTGAGGGAGACTCAACAGAATTTGGCTTTAAAAATTAGAACGTGTGACAACAGGGGAATGGTTAGATGAATTCAGGTATGAAAGACCGTGTGGTAATTAAAGAAAAATAGGGATATAGACATAAAAACATCTCTGAGATGTACTATAAAGTGAAGGAAAGTTGTAGAATAAATTTAAACATACACTAATAAAGAGCCTTCTTCCAAATGCACATATATGAAACTGTACCAGAAAGGTGCTTTGGGATTCCCACAAACCAGTAAGTGCCCTGAGTCTCACAGGGTTGCTATGAGTGTTAAATGAGATAATATACGAATGTGCTTTGCAAAAGTTAAAGTGGGAGACAAGTGCAAGGTAGAGGATATGAAACTATACTGTGCCATTCCATTCTTGCCCTTGCTACCAAACTGAATTTGGAATAAGGAAGAAAGGAGAAAACTGAGAGCTTGTTATAGGACAGACACTGTTCTCAGCACTTCTCACGCATTGCTTGCATGCACTACAACCCTATGAAGCAGGTATTATTATCATCCCCACGTCACCTGAGGAACTAAAGAATTTTAAGGTAATTTCCACAGTCATTCAGCTAGCAAGTTGCAGTCGGAGCTTCAGAGTGCTGTTGTCAGTTGTGATAACATGTTGAAATACCTTATACATATGTATGTTTTTACCATACGCTTCTTGCAGCAGTTTTGAGGAAGCCAAGATTTAAACCTCCAAGAATGAGTATGTGAAACTGATTCTAAACACTACTGAGTACTTACAGGCTTGTGCCAGGCAAAGGAATAACAGGAGCTAACATTTTCTGAGCATTTGCTGTGTGCAAGACACTCTTCTAAGTGCTTTACAAGTATTAATTTAATGCACACACTTTAGGTAGGAGGTACTATTACCCCAGTTTAACAGTTGAGAAAAGTGCTGCACAGAGGGTTTAAATAACTTGCCCAATGCAAAGATGTTTGAAATCTGGTCTCCACCCTCAGATCCATATGGGAGTAATAAATAATAAAACAGTGCAGTAAATGCTGCAATGTTATATTTACAAAGTTCTAAAGGCGCTCAGACAGGACCAATCCCTGCAAGGAGAAGATGTGACATTTTGTGTGGGATCCTGGAAGGTGGAAGTGAGCGAGATTAGAGCAGGGGTGACTGCACGTGGAAGGCCCTGGGACTGAATCAGTGAGGCCCCCAATCTAAAGTCCTGGGTCAGAACCGAGTCGGGTGCCTACTGCAGCGCCGGCAAAGAAACGTGGCACCCGCTGTCTGAGGCTATTCTCCTGCAGATTCCCACCCCAGAGAACAGCACATCCCGGCGGGGGCGGGGGCGGGGGCGGGGCTCAGCTTCTGCTCCAGGCTCCTGCCACAAGCAGCCCCGCCTCACCTTGGACCACGTGATCGGCAAGGGGCAAACTGCGCTCCTGATAGGCTGAAATGGTAAGGGACCGTCTTGGAACGTAGAGCGATGATTGGTGGATAGGATAAACATGTAAGGGGGCTATCAGGATTGGTTGCCGCCTTCTCCGCCGTGGGAGGGCCGGGCAGAGACGCTTCTCGTAGAGAGTTTTTCGGGTTAAAATGTCTGGAGCCTTCTATTCCCGCTACAGACTCCTGTGGAGACTTCCCGCCAGGTGTGCGTCACTTTACATCTTTGGAAACCAGCTGTCTCTTAAGAAAATTATCCAGTCGTTCTCCACAGCTGTTCCCGCGGTGAGCGCTGCTCCGTCAGCGGAGCTTCTGATTGGCTGCTGTGGGATGGGGCGGGCTAGACAGGAGCCCGGCTTCCCGGCGTTCTCTCCAGTCCAGGGAGGACAGCGCTCCCAGGTGGTTTTCTGGCGCTATTGCCACCCGAAGTCCGCGCTTGGCTTGCTTGGCTCCCACAGCCAAAGCTTTTTGACCTAGAAAGAGAAAGACCTAGACTCGAACAGATAACCAGCTATGCTGGGTGAGAGTGTGGACTCTCAGGGCTGACTGTCTGTGCTCGGCTTCAGCGTTACACTTTAGTCAGTTTCCTTTCTTTCTTGCCTGGGTGTCATCTATAAAATAGGTATAATAATAATACCTACCTCAGGGGATTGCTGTGAAGTTTCAATTAATATGCTTAAGGTTCCCACAGTGCCAGGCACATAATAGGTGCATAATAGCTGGTGGAGATCTGTGAAAGAGTTATGTGGAGTTTGAAAGACCAGCCATTATTTCCCAGATTACTCTCTTTCTCTGTCTCTATCTCTGTCTGTGTCTCTCTCAGTTTCCACATCTGTAAATGGGACTAACAGCGGCACCTGCTTAATGAAATTGTGGATTAATTGAGATAATACTGGAAAAAATACCCAATATATAGTAGTCGGTAAATGTTGGCTTCTATTATTATTATCATTTAACTGTTATGATTACTGTTTCCATTCTTCCTCCCCCAGGCAAAAGGTCACTTCAGCCCGAGTTGGCCCCTCCGAAAGAGGAATAGTAGTTTACTTTGCCTGGAATTAAGAGTCTATAAATCTATGACATTCAAATGTTTGAAGACCAGACTTGGAAAATCTGTACACCCCTGTCCTGCCCATCATTTCCCTCACTATTTTAGGCACTGTCTTCTTAAGCCCCAGTTGATACCTGAGAAGAGCTTAACATTATAATCATTAACTCCTGGGTGCAGGATTTGTTTATTGGACTATCTTTTACGTTGACCCTAGTGTTGAACAGTATTTTGAGGGCAGGGACCACAGAATGACATGTGCTGATGGCGTAAGATAAGGTGTCAGGGGTCTGAAGGACCTAAGTCAACATATGCTCTAGGGTGAGCCTGTGCTTGGGACCAGGGATGGTGAAGTGTGTGGTGGTGGTTGGGTGCAGGGCAGCCTGGAATCCTTGTGAGTCATGGGAAGAGCACTGGACTCAAACTCCGAGATTTGAACTCTGGATACAACTTAATCTCTCTGGCTGTGACTTTGGACGAGGCACTTATATTTTCTGAGGATGAGTTTCGTAGTTAGTAAGATAAAAATGTATTCTCTTGATTGGTGCCTGGCACATAACAAGCAATCTATAAATACTAGTAATTGTTGTTGCTATTATTGTTATTAATTCATCTTCAAAAATATGTTGAGGATTATGGGAAAACACAGTCTATTAAGTTTTTATATACCAAGAATCATGGGTACCCGAGATCACCCAATGAGCAGTTGGGACTTT
Source organism: Orcinus orca (assembly GCF_937001465.1). Lineage (NCBI taxonomy): Eukaryota > Metazoa > Chordata > Mammalia > Artiodactyla > Delphinidae > Orcinus > Orcinus orca. The sequence continues at coordinate 57,950,999 of NC_064571.1, forward strand.
GGCAAGGGTAGTCCACTTTTCCTTTTCCAATTTCCACTTGTTATCTCCTCTTTTGTCTCTATTAAAAAAATCTATCTAGCAGGGGAAGTCACATAAGTGACCCAGTTTAATGAGGTTGTCATAATTCCTTGGATGCCTCCCTCCCCTACTGTAAATCTGACCAGCTCCCATCATCTGCCCCAGATACTCCCTTCCCTTTTGGCCTATAAGATGGGGCTCTAGTTAGAGCTTAGGCCCTGTGCATGGTGACCTCCATGTACCTTGGCAGCCCCAGGACCCTGGAGGTCTTCTTGGGGTGAATGGCTTAGTAATGGGAAGCCCAAAGTTTGTGGTGGTACTGCTGGGAGCAGGTGTGATGGGGGTGGGTGGGTAGGACAGTTGACATCCTCTCCAGTCATCCTATTCTGCTCACTCTGGGGTGCTATATCTCTCCCATTCTGAAGATGTATGTAGAGCTATTTCTCAGTTAAAAATAAAATAGAGGAAAAATCTGGGGCTTTTGTGTTGGGCACAAAATTACATTTGAATCTAGTCCTTTACTGTGTGATCTCAGAGGAGTTGCTTATTTTCATAGTTTTCTTATTTATACAGTGAGAGATAATTGGAATACTACTAGCAGCAAAAAGGAATGAAGTATTGACAAATGGAGTAACATGGATGAATCTCAAGGTAATCATGCTGAGTGTAAGATGGCAGATAAAGAGTATACACCGTCTGGTCTTATTTATATAAAATTCTAGAAAATGCACACTAGTCTATAGCATCAGAAAGCAGCCCAGTGGTTGTCTGGGGACAGTGAACTGGAAACGGGTGGAGGGAGGATTACAAAGGGCACAAGGAAGCTTATGGAGATGGTGGTTTCACAGGTGTATACATATATCAAAACCTATTACATTGTATACTTTAACTAAGTGCAGTTTATTGTATGTCAGTTCCTCAATAAGCTTATCAGAATGGGGATAATAAAACCTACTCATAAATAGTTGTGATGTTTTAATGAAGAAAACATGCTAAAATGCCAGGAATTGCTAAAGCAATCAATAAAGGGCATTTTTATTCTCCCCCATTTTCACATATTTTAAAGAACAATATCAAAGCATTAGCTTTAGCATCATATATTTATCTGACAAGGCCTATAAGTGGGCACCAACACTTCAAGTAATACAGGGTACATTTTTTTCCTGCTGTTTTGGGGGTCATGGGTATATATATTATATAAGGATTAAATGAGACAATCATGAGAGGAACTTTGAGCAGTGCTGAGCATGTAGTAAACACTCAATATGTTTTGGTTTTTTTTGACTACTGTTAATCATTATTACAGACTTGATGGATGGCACAGAGTGAGTGATCAGTAAATAATGGCGTAATTACAGTTATTTTGTTGCTATATTGGACAGACAGGAAAGACTTGCTAAAAGATCAAGGAAGTTAATTTCAAAAAAGGGTTTGCCTTTCCTGAGACTCCTTGATGGGGTTAGATTTTTGTATTTGGTGACAAATTGTGACATGTACCATCTGGAAGAAATTTGGTTAATGCCCTTTTCAGGAATATAATAACTCATCATGACTGTTAATAAGATAATATTGCAAGTTTTTGATGTATTCACAGTGATCAGTGAGTTCAGGTGGGAATAAATGGTCCCTGGTCCTAACAAAGTGGTACTAAAAATTGGGAGACATATCTTAGTGTCAGACATAAGCAGCTCCTGAGAAACTTGTCAAAATGCAGATTTGTGAGGCCTACCCATAAAGATTCTGACTCAGTGATTGTAGGATGGGCTAGGAAGTTGGATTTTATTATGCATACCCAGTTGATTTTGATACAGGTATGCTGTAGACCATACTTTGTGAAGCACTCTCTAAGACATTTGAGACCTTGGACAGCGGTGATGCTAGCTCAAGATTTTCAGGACGCAGGACAGCTCCCAGCATCTCCAGCCCCGTACACAGTGGGAAATGAACTTCAATTCTCTATGGCAGCGGTCCCCAACCTTTTTGGTACCAGGGACCAGTTTCGTGGGAGACAGTGTTCCCACGGACCGGGGGCGGGGGTGGTTCAGGCGGTAATGCGAGCGACGGGGAGCGACGGGGAGCGGCAGACGAAGCTTTACTCGCTTGACCGCTGCTCACCTCCTGCTGTGTGACCTGGTTCCTAACAGGCCGTGGACCAGTACTGGCCCGTGGCCTGGGGGTTGGGGACCCCTGCTCTATGGGGCTTGCCCATTTTCCTAGAGAATTAAAAAGCCCAGGTCTCTAAAGACTGCACTTTGGGAAACGAAAAGTTCTGGTTCCTGGTAGCAAATAAGGAGAAGGGGTACCTGGTACACCCTGTAGTAGAAAATATTGTAAGTCCAGGGTGCTTAACTTGGGAACTTTGGGGCAGTTGGGGTACAGGTAGTCTTCAGAGGATCTGAGACCTTCCTGAGTTTGTATGCAAAATTGTGAGGAGGATTGTGGACATATATTTTAGTGGGTGGGGAAATTAACATGGTCTCCATTTGAGGATGGAAATATTCTGGATTAATGAAAATTTGTACTTTTATGTACAATTTATGTACTTTGATAGACCTCTTAAAATTTGTGTGGGTGACTAGAGAATTTTATTTAAGTTCCTCCTGGTTATTCAAGTACCTAACAACTATCTCTATCACTTCAGCTATGACAACATCAATAAAAACAAGCATACGATCAATCCCTGAAGGCATCCAACTCTGGCATTTCAAGTCATAACTTGAAGTACTCTCAAGTGTTGTGATGGAGGTCCATTAAAGTTGGTACAGAATTGGATAGATCTCATCTTGGCTAATCTGGAAACTTTACATTACTAAAATACTGTCTTATTATAGGCCATGGTTAATGTGGGAAATGAGGTTGTTGGGTGATTAAGGAGTTTTTTTTTCTATATATCATTTGATCTTTAAGTGTTCTTATCCTTGATGGGTTTACAAGTAGACAAGTCAGTGGTTATGGAGTGTTGAGTTAGCTAATATTTGCAGCAGGTCAGACTATTTCCATAGACAAGGTGATGGCTATTAACAAAATTTCACTTAAAATACATTCCCAAAGGCAACCTTTAATAGTAAGCAAGCCATCCCACATTCATCATCTGTGGCCTGTCTGATGGTAGTCTGTGGCTTAATATTCTAATATACATAATATATGTAAAGAGAAAGTCATTCTCTCAAAGGTATAGCTGATTTGAATGATGTGTCCTGAAAGCTGTTGTTTTTTGACTAGGAGAAGACTCTCTTGAGTCAGTGTCAATAAAACTTGAGCCACTCCCGTGGTAGAGAGGAGGGAGTGGAGCTATTAGTATGCTTCAGGAGACTAAGGGTATGCATTTGGGGGGCAGTTTGTGTCCATGATCCTGACCTTTTTCTTTCTGTGAGGAATAATGAGACAGAAATGATTGACTCAAGGCTCTTAGCAACTCAGCAAACCTTCTGAACTATCTGTGCTAATTTCAGAGTAAAGATAACCCAGATAGTTTCTTTTCTTGGCTTCTGTGACACCAGCTTCTCATGTCTGATTCCCTCCCTCCAGTCTCCCTGGATGCTCCCTTTTAATCTCTTCTCTGGCTCCGCCTTCTTTGCTTGACCTCCAGGCTCTTTCCTGGGTCCTCTTCTCTAGCTACCCTGTCTTCCTGGTGGATTTCATTTAGTCCCATTATGTTAATACCATCTATATGCAGATGACTTCCAAATGTTAGTCTCCAGTCTTGACCTTTCCTTGAGCTGCAGGCTCAAAAATAAAACTGCCTACTTGATGTCAGACTGCCTCCCTGACTTGGAGGTCTGATAGGCATTTTAAATGTCATGGGCCCAAGCAGAACGCTTTATTCTCATCTTTTCCCTCTCCCTATACTGTTCTTCTCCCGGGCTCTTCTTGGAAAATGGCATCACCTTTTCCTACTTTTTAAGATAAAAACCTGGGGGTGGTTCCATTCTTTTCCTCACTTGTCCCATCCAGTTAATCAGTTCTATCTCCAAGATACGTCTCCAGTATATTCACTTCTTTCCATTTCTATAACTATCACGTTCAGGTTAAACAATCAACATCTCTCATCTGGACTTAAAAAAAAATTAATTATTTTTGGCTGCGTTGGGTCTTCATTGCTGTGTGCAGGCTTTCTCTAGTTGTGGCAAGTGGGGGCTACTCTTTGTTGTGGTGCGTGGGCTTCTCATTGCGGTGGCTTCTCTTATTGCAGAGCACGGGTTCTAGACGTGTGGGCTTCAGTAGTTGTGGCACACGGGCTCAGTAGTTGTGGCTCACGGGCTCTAGAGTGCAGGCTCAGTAGTTGTGGCACATGGCTTAGTTGCTCCACGGCATGTGGGATCTTCCCGGACCGGGGAGCAAACCCGTGTCCCCTGCATTAGGCAGGTGGATTCTTGACAACTGTGCCACCAGGGAAGCCCTAGACTTTTAATGGTCTTTTAACTAGTCTCTCAGCTTCCATTTTTGTTCTACTCTAATCCTTTCTCCAAACAGCAGCCAAAATAAATGATAAATGGAATCATATCACCTCCCTTCTTAATACTCACCAATGACTTCTCATTGAATTTAGTATAAAATTCAGACTTCTTTCTTTCCATTGACATTATGACCCTACATTATACCATCATGTCCATCTCCCTAACTCACCTCTTTCTACTCTCTCTTGCTTTCTCTGCTCCAGCCACGTCGCCTTCTTTCAATTCCTTAAATAAAGCAAGTTTATCCCTACCTCAAAGCTTTTGCACTTATTTCTTCTTCCTGGAACGTTCATATTCAAGAACTTCACATGGCTGCCTCCTTCTCAATATCCAGGCTTAAGCTCCAGTGTTATTTTCACAGAGAGAACATTTATTCATGACAGAGAAATCATTCACTTATTTCTCCTTCAGTCACTATCTCTCTTGTCTCCTGGCTTCATTTTCGTAGTATTTATCATGTACTGGGTACAAATTTTATATGTCACGTATTCAAACAAGCAAAAGAAGTGGTAATTTACTTGTTTTTAGTAATAATTTTAGTAAGCTAACTACTGTCACAGACAGCCTTAAATTTTAGTGGCTTGACACAATAAGGTTGGTTTCTTGTGCATGGCACAGTCCCCTGTAGGGTGGTAGATTATGGGAGTGGAGACTGGGAAAGGGGTGTCTGATCTACTTCATGTCCACTCTGATCTCTTCTGAGTGGTTGGAGACTTCTGTCTCTGCTGCCATCAGTCACTGAGGTTGTCATGCTACTCTGTCATCTAGTCAGTCCATGCTGGTCATCCAGCATCCTTTTTGTCCAAGGCAAGTTGCCTCTTCTGGTCCACTGGTGCTCTCTTAGACAACTCTACCCTTACTGGGATTACGGAAAACCTTTTGATGCTCTCCTGTACCATTCTGTGCTGAAGGAGCCTCGTGGGGCAGGGGGAGATCATGGTTGGAGGACAGTTCTATTGGGTTTTCTTTCTGCCTGAATATGCCAGCCTCCATTCTGCTCTGCTGGGAACAGTCCCTGCTGTGTGAGATATTTTGTGAGCTTTTGAGAAATTCTCTGCTCTCATTCCTGAACCTATGTAGGGGGCTCTATCAACGCCCAACTGAAATTTCTTTTCTGAGAGGGAAGAAGGGGCCCTATCTTAGTGACCATCACCAACCATTTTCTCTCTTGCTTTTATCTACTAATTTTGAAGCTCTTTCCCTCAACTCAAAAAGATCTTTGATCTCCTCTCTGAGTGGTGAGAAGACATCTCAACTCTTCTCCTTCCAAACTGCGTTTATGGGTAAACTGTGTGCCCTCTTCTTCCAGGCTTTGTCTTCTTGATGTTCGAAGCCAAGCTTTTTGAAACGAAACAGAACAAGGCAAAATAAAGCAAAGTGTTTCATCTTCAAACACCTTGATTTTCAATGCTATTGTCTCTTCTATGGATAAAAAAATCTACGTACACACTCAAAGCCACTGAGAACAGTGCCAATAGAAAGGGACCACTGCTTCTTAAAGGGCATGAGGAAGTGAAGTGTGGGGTGAGATGGGGTTGGCTGTGGCAATGAGAAACCTCAGTAAAGGTCTCAAAATATTACTCCTCCACCATGTCTTGTTGTGTGTGAGCTTTCTTCCCCAACAGAAAATAATCTCCATGAGAGCAAAGACCTTGACAATCTTTTTTACTTATACATTCCTGGAGCCTAGAACAGTAAAAATTGTACTGTACAAAGTAAATAATTGCTAATTAAGCAATTTACAATGATTAACTGATATTTGCTAAATGAATGGAAGAAAGACTTTGGCATTTTTCTCAGCCTTGGTTTAAGCTAGGACTTTGGTCTGCCCATCTCTTCCTAATTCTGTACCCCTTCAAAATGATTTGAATGATCATGAACTACCAACTAAATTGTGTTGACATTTGAGGAGCTCTTAGAAGACCCTGTCTTTAGACTCAATCGTATAAATACTCTATAGTCTGAATTCAAGTCCTTTTCTGAAGCACAGTTACCAGGACAGGCACCTGGATTGCTAATACGGACTTAAGAGCGTTTCTTCTAATGATAAGAACTGAAACAAAATGAGGTTTTGTTATCCAGAAATTAATATAATTTAAGAAGATAGAACTAAAATATACCCATGCTTTATTCTATAACCTATTTTCTTCACATTATTTTAACTTCTGTAGCATTAAAGTAGTTTGGGCATGGTAGTCATCTTACACAGATTAAAGCAACTTAATAAAATGCCGTTTTATATCGTTTAAAGGAAGTAAGTGCTTTTCAAAATTTGGAGGGAGAAGGAAAAGAAAGGAAATCCACTTATTTTGAGGCTAAGATTTTGCTCCCTAGTCACAATCAGACCCTGATATGCGCCCCTCCCTTCTTTAACAAGGTCATCACCTAAAGTGCTTTGTATGTGCCCAGCCTTCTCAGCCAGCTAGGTGCTGCCATTTCTCCATCACCTTGGCCATGACATTCCTTCAGCCATTCTTCTACTTTAGGGCTCAGCCTAAATTCCACCTGCTCTTTATCACCCTACCTTCTCTTCCTACCCATCAGAATCAACTGTCCTTATTCCCATAGCATGCTTTTTATACATCTATTTAGCATGTATTTCATTCTCCCTTGGGTTCGAGTGCATTCTTGAACCATGTGGTTCTCTCTTACTGGCCTGCAAGCCTCTGGGAGAGGCTCCACTCATCTCCACAGCACTTTGCACTCCACAGGTGCTCAATTGTTAAAGCCGTCATTGAACCAATGCTTATGTGTCTACCATGTTAAGGCACCCTTAATATAGCTAGGTAAACGAGGCTCTCTGCTTGTGACTAAACAAAAGTCAGTTTTACATTATTATTTTCAATTAAACAGATGGGTTTTATTTCAACATTGCAAGACAGATGATTTTCTCTTTTTTTAATTCTTTAAATTTTAGATGTAGGGCTTACATAGATGACTTTACTTTTTGATTATATGTCATCCCCAGATATATGAGATATGTTCGTATTTCTGCCTATTCTCACTGTTCAGAAAAGAAGCTGAATCGTTCATACACGTGAACACAAAGAGACACTTCTTTCAGTTTGGCGGGAGGGGGTAGGGTTGACATTTTATATCTGTGTTCACCCTCTGCTATCTCAGTTTGAATTGCCTTATCAGGCAGAGTGTCCCTTTGGGAACATTTATTCATTGAATACGTATTTATTGAGTACCTTCTATGCATAATACCCTTCTTATTATCTGTATTTACTCTTGGCATGAACTAGCACGAACCACCCACTTTTGAAGGGATTATTAATTTCTTGCCAAAGTCAGCCATGCATTGACTGTGTTAACTTCTTAATTAAGGAATTGCCAGTTGCTCTAAAGGAGAATCCCTGAAATCTCAGTGGTTGAACCAACAGGAGTTACTCCCATGAGCACAGTTCAGTACAGGTGTTTCGTGTAGATTCAGGAACCCAGGCTCTTTCCATTTTGTGGTTCTGCTGTTTCTTAGGGCTTCAGAATCCTTTGCTTTCAGTTGGTAGATGGAAAAGAGAGAGGATAGAAAATGTGTAGAATATTTTTATAGGCCAGGCTGTGAACTGTAGTGCCTCAGAGCTCACAATCCATTCACATGGCCCCACAGAGGCAAGGGGGAGCGTGCTAGAGAATTTAGTCTCTGAGCGGCTGCTTCCTTGCAACAGTGCTAGCCCTATGGACTGGAGCATCAGTTTTCAATCTCTGCTGCTATCTAGGCCAAACAGTGAAGCCAATGAGGTCTGTCTTCTCATGTTTCTGTTCCTTTTGCCTCCCTCCGTGATCCTCCCTTCACTTTCTCCCTAGCCCTATAGGTGCCCAGTCATCTGTCCTTCATCAGAAACTGCTCTTAGGAAGGAAGTGATGGTTATACTGAAGTCTCAGTGACAGATGAGGCTCATTCTAGGGCTGTTTGCATTTTAACAGAAGAAAGACTCTGTTTGATATAAGTAAAAAAATATGAAGCTCTAATAAGGGAATCTGAAGGCATGTGAAGTATTTTGGGGGAACAAGAATCATGCAGTCCCTAAAATTAAACCACATGTTAGATCTAACCGTGTCTTTCTACACAACCCCCCAAACCACAAGGCTGTTACGTATGGGATGGGTTTCTTTATTCTTTCATAGAATTTGGAAACTTTCCATAAAGACAGGCTGTTATGGGCTGAATTGTGTTCCCCCCCACTCCCCCCCCTGCCAAATACATATGTTGAGGCTCTGATACCAGGTATTTCACAATGTGACTATTTGGAGATAGTGTCTTAAGAGGTGATTAAGTTAAAATGAGGCTGTTAGAGTGGATCCTAATCCAGTCTGACTGGTGTCCTTGTAAGAACGGGAGATTGGGACACACAGAGAGACCACAGGGCATGTGCACAGAGGGACAGCCATGTGAGGACACAGCAAGAGGGCAGCCACCTGCAAGTCAAGAAGAGAGGACTCAGAAGAAACCAAACCTGTGCCCATACCTTGGTCTTGGGCTTCCAGCCTCCAGAACTGTGAGAAATAAATTTCTGTTGTTTTCAAGCCACCCAATCTGAGGTACGTTGTTATAGCAGCCTGAGAAAACCAGTACTCAGATTCCCCCATTTTATTAAAAAAAAATTATTATATATTTTTGGCTGCGTTGGGTCTTCGTTGCTGTGCGCAGGCTTTCTCTAGTTGCGGCGAGTGGGGCTACTCTTCGTTGCAGTGCGCAGGCTTCCCTTTGCAGTGGCTTCTCTTGTTGCGGAGCATAGGCTCTAGGGCACGTGGGCTTCACTAGTTGTGGCACGCGGACTCAGTAGTTGTGGCTTGCGGGCTCTAGCGCGCAGGCTCAGTAGCTGTGACGCACGGGCTTAGTTGCTCTGAGGCATGTGGGATCTTCCCAGACCAGGACTCGAACCCGTGTTCCCTGCATTGGCAGGCAGATTCTGAACCACGGCGCCACCAGGGAAGCGCCCCCCCACCCCGATTTTGTATATGGATTGGTGTTTTTAAGTATGACAGGGCGCTAAGAGAAGGTTTGGGAGCAAGGATCCTCAGCTGTAAAAGAATCGCAGAGGAGTGAAAGAGCTTAACAACCGAGAGTGAATGACTTCCGTGTTTCCTTGAGAAGCCAAGAGTGTAATCTGTTAGATATTCTCCAGCATTGTGAATTGGCATGGTCAACTCTGAGTTGACGCCTCTAAAACGTGGTCAGATGAATTTGTGCTTGTCTCTATTTGTGTTCCTAAGGACTGATTTAAGTTACATGGGAGGAATGGAAGATTTCTGCAAAATGCTTTAACACATGGAAAATAAAATTTCTGGATAAATGTTAGTCAAAAACTTCTCGCCCTAAACTACCCTCCAATGTCCTGCTAGCAATCCATAACTAGATGATTCAAAGGTAAGGTGGCACTGTGGTCAGCACAGTGGGTCTGAAGCCTTGGACTGCCTTTTTTTTTTCCCCCTAAGTAGGAAGAGCCTCAAGTCTTAGTTCCCTTTTGCTTCTGAAACTCAGCAATTGCCGACATGTTTTTTAGCACCCAAAGCTGAGTTCAGGACTTGAAAATGCCTTAGGGCCTGCCATCACTGGGTTGGTTTTGGCCAAGTGTTTCTTCCTTCTTGCAGGCACACCAGTGGCTCTGGGGCCTTTTCCAGGAGACAGTGTTGAAGAATTCAAACCCAGTCACAAATCTGCTGTGAGTGGACAGGAGAGAGCAGGCATCTGGCCTCAAGAGATAGGAAACAGAAGAAACATGGTCCTGTCAAGTTGCTTTCTACAGTGCTTTGTTAGAGTTCAATTCTCTTTATCTTAAGAAGCAGTCATGAGCTGCTTAATTTGAGATTTTTGGAAAGCAAATCATCCTTTTGGCAAAGAGGGAAAAAATGTGTCAACCATCTGGCTAAATCAAAGGCATCAGCATAGGGGAGGGAGCTTGTGCACTGAAAGGGGGCAGTGTGGGTGGGGGGAGACCGAGCCCTGGACTGGGGTTCTAGTTCCCACTCTGCCACCAGCTGCTGATGTGTCCCAGCTCAATCATTTAACCTTGGGTTTTCCTCACCTGTTGTGTTAGCGTGAGTCTTGGCGGGGCTAAGCTGGGACTCTTGGGGAATGGAGTTAGGAGACTTTGCTGACGCCATGTAACTGTTTGCAAACACTTATTTGCAAAGGGCCTAGGATAAAAAGACTTCATTGCTGTCCATAGCTGGGATTCCAACATTTATAGACATGTCTGATCGATTGGTGTGTGTGCACATGTGTCTGACTGAAGTCCTATTCTAGGGGAATGAGGGAAGCCATTGAGAGAGAACTCAAGAGAAGGAAGAAGGGGTTGGGCAAGGAGATCCTGATTTTCAAATGAGATATAAGTGTCTGGGGACAGTGTGACAGCAGGGTCATGAGTTTGTCTAGACCCAGCCATCCTACAACAGAGGGCTTTTGTTTGTGAATTTAAAGTGCCACATCAGTAAACACTTGCTGGGGACCTTTCCTCCCACAGACAGATGTGACACAGAAGGGATAGTACCCTTCTCACTTTGGAAGAAGGGTTTGTTCTTCCAAGGTGCAGGGCCAACGTTCAAGTCCATGGGACCATCACAGAGGGGGAACCATGGCAGAGGCCATGACCACAGATCTAAGTCATGATTACATATATGCATCCTGAGAATTACAAGGAAAACTTGGAGAAGGGCAACCTGCGAAAGGTAAGACTTCCTGTCAACAGAACGATAAAGGCTTGGAGCCTTTGAGATTTAGGTAGATTGGAGCATTCAGCTTCCATGTAAGAGGATGTAGCTGATCTTTGAACTCAATTCTAGTCCTAATCTTCAGTATTTCTCAGAATCTGAGGAGAATCCAACAGAAACTCTCACAATGATTACAAGTGTAATAATAGTGATAATTAACATTTGTTGAGTCACCTACCTTGTGCCAGGCGCTGTGACGAGCAGTTTCCATTCCCAATGAATCTGGAGGGTGGGTGGCAGTACACCCAATCTAAGATGAAGAATCTGGAGAGATGCTGATGTACCAGACTCAGATGGTGAGCACTGATATTCAGATATGTCTGGTCCCAGATCTTATGCTCTCTCCACTTTACCACAACATGACGATAGGAGATGTTTTAGAATGGCCTTTTCACTATGCTTGACTGGATACCCAGAAGATGTGGCTGTCACCAGGAAACTGCCATGTCAGAACCCTGAGATGAGAATTCCAGTGACAAAGATGAGCCAGGACAAGGCACTGCACAACCTTTCCAGCAGCAAGGCCACTCTGAAGGCTCTGTGACGCTGCCCTGGGGCAGGGGGCAGGTGGAAGTGCCCACAGTGAATTACACTTCTGGGCATCTTTGTCATCAAGGCTAGACCTAAGTGAAGCAGTGAAATGGAACGAAAATAATAATAAAGACAAAAATAACACCTAGCATTTATCCAACATCATTACATGCTAAGAACTGAGCGAAACACCTTATAAGCGTCTCTTTTTTTTTTTAAACATCTTTATTGGCATATAATTGCTTTACAATGGTGTGTTAGTTTCTGCTTTATAACAAAGTGAATCAGTTATACATATACATATATCCCCATATCTCTTCCCTCTTGAGTCTCCCTCCCACGCACCCTCCCTATCCCACCCCTCTAGGTGGTCACAAAGCGCGGAGCTGATCTCCCTGTGCTATGCGGCTTCTTCCCACTAGCTATCTACCTTACGTTTGGTAGTGTATATATGTCCATGCTTCTCTCTTACTTTGTCCCAGCTTACCCTACCCTCTCCCCGTATCCTCAAGTCCATTCTCTAGTAGGTCTGTGTCTTTATTCCCGTCTTGCCCCTAGGTTCTTCATGACCATTTTGTTGTTGTTGTTTTTTTAGTTTCCATATATATGTGTTAGCATACGGTATTTGTTTTTCTCTTTCTGACTTATTTACTCTGTATGACAAGCTCTAGGTCCATCCACCTCACTACAAATAACTCAATTTCGTTTCTTTTTATGGCTGAGTAATGTTCCATTGTATATATGTGCCACATCTTCCTTATCCATTCATCTGTAGATGGACACTTAGGTTACTTCCATGTCCTGGCTATTGTAAATAGAGCTGCAATGAACATTTTGGTACATGACTCTTTTTGAATTATGGTTTTCTCAGGGTATATGCCCAGTAGTGGGATTGCTGGGTCGTATGGTAGTTCTATTTTTAGTTTTTTAAGGAACCTCCCTACTGTTCTCCATAGTGGCTGTATCCACTTACGTTCCCACCAGCAGTGCAAGAGGGTTCCCTTTCTCCACACCCTCTCCAGCATTTATTGTTTGTAGATTTTTTGATGATGGCAATTCTGACCGGTGTGAGATGATATCTCATTGTAGTTTTGAGTTGCATTTCGCTGATGATTAATGATGTTGAGCATTCTTTCATGTGTGTTGGCAATCTGTATATCTTCTTTGGAAAAATGTCTGTTTCGGCCTTCTGCCCATTTTTGGATTGGGTTGTTTGTTTTGTTGATATTGAGCTGCATGAGCTGCTTGTAAATTTTGGAGATTAATCCTTTGTCAGTTGCTTCATTTGCAAATATTTTCTCCCATTCTGAGGGTTGTCTTTTCATCTTGTTTATGGTTTCCTTTGCTGTGCAAAAGCTTTGAAGTTTCATTAGGTCCCACTTGTTTATTTTTATTTCCATTTCTCTAGGAGGTGAGTCAAAAAGGATCTTGCTGTAACTTATGTCATAGAGTGTTCTTCCTATGTTTTCCTCTAAGAGTTTGATAGTTTCTGGCCTTACATTTAGGTCTTTAATCCATTTTGAGTTTAATTTTGTGTGTGGTGTTAGGAAGTGTTCTAATATCATTCTTTTACATGTAGCTGTCCGGTTTTCCCAGCATGAGTTATTGAAGAGGCTGTCTTTTCTCCACTGTATATTCTTGCCTCCTTTTTCAAAGATAAGGTGACCATATGTGCGTGGGTTGATCTCTGGGCTTTCTATCCTGTTCCATTGATCTATATTTCTGTTTTTGTGCCATTACCATACTGTCTTGATTACTGTAGCTGTGTAGTATAGTCTGAAGTCAGGGAGCCTGATTCCTCCAGCTCCATTTTTCTTTCTCAAGATTGCTTTGGCTATTTGGGGTCTTTTGTGTTTCCATACAAATTCTGCAATTTTTTGTTCTAGTTCTGTGAAAAATGCCATTGGTAGTTTGATAGGGATTGCATTGAATCTGTAGATTGCTTTGGGTAGTAGAGTCATTTTCACAATATTGATTCTTCCAATCCAAGAACATGGTATATCTCTCCATCTGTTTGTATCATCTTTAATTTCTTTCATCAGTGTCTTATAGTTTTGTGCATACAGGTCTTTTGTCTCCTTAGGTAGGTTTATTCCTAGGTATTTGGTTCTTTTTGTTGCAATGGCAAATGGGAGTGTTTCCTTAATTTCTCTTTCAGAGTTTTCATCATTAGTGTATAGGAATGCAGGAGATTTCTGTGCATTAGTTTTGTATCCTTCTACTTTACCAAACTCATTGATTAGCTCTAGTAGTTTTCTGGTAGCATCTTTAGGATTCTGTATGTATAGTATCATGTCACCTGTGAACAGTGACAGTTTTACTTCTTTTCAGATTTGGATTCCTTTTATTTCTTTTTCTTCTCTGATTGCTGTGGCTAAAACTTCCCAAACTATGTTGAATAATAGTGGTGAGAGTGGGCAACCTTTTCTTGTCCCTGATCTTAGTGGAAATGGTTTCAGTTTTTTACTATTGAGGACCATGTTGGCTTGTCGTATATGGCCTTTATTATGTTGAGGAAAGTTCCCTCTATGCCTGCTTTCTGGAGGGTTTTTATCATAAATGGGTGTTGAATTTTGTTGAAAGCTTTCTCTGCATCTATTGAGGTGATCACCATTTAGAGAAAGAATAACAACGAAACCCCAAAGTTAGCAGAAGGAAAGAAATCATAAAGACCAGATCAGAAATAAATGAAAAAGAAATGAAGGAAACGATAGCAAACATCAATAAAACTAAAAGCTGGTTTTTTGAGAAGATAAACAAAATTCATAAAGCATTAGCCAGACTCATCAAGAAAAAAAGGGTGAAGACTCAAATCAATAGAATCAGAAATGGAAAAGGAGAAGTAACAACTGACGCTGCAGAAATACAAAGGCTCATGAGAGATTACTACAAGCAACTATATGCCAATAAAATGGACAACCTGGAAGAAATAGACAAATTCTTAGAAATGCACAACCTTCTGAGACTGAACCAGGAAGAAATAGAAAATATGAACAGACCAATCACAAGCAATGAAATTGAAACTGTGATTAAAATCTTCCAGCAAACAAAAGCCCAGGACCAGATGGCTTCACAGCCGAATTCTATCAAACATTTAGAGAAGAGCTAACACCTATCCTTCTCAAACTCTTCTGAAATATAGCAGAGGGAGGAACACTCCCAAACTCATTCTATGAGGCCATCATCACCCTGTTACCAAAACTAGACAAAGATGTCACAAAGAAAGAAAACTACAGGCCACTATCACTGATGAACATAGATGCAAAAGTCCTCAACAAAATACTAGCAAACAGAATCCAACAGCACATTAAAAGTATCATACACCATGATCAAGTGGGGTTTATCCCAGGAATGCAAGGATTCTTCAATATATGCAAATCAATCAATGTGATACAGCATATTAACAAATTGGAGACTAAAACCATAAGCCTCTTTCTTACTTCTTACCCCTCCATGAATTGACTGTTAGTATCATTATTTTACAGTTGAGGAAACAGAGGCTCAGGGAGATTAAGCAAGTTGTTTGATGATAAAGTATGTGAGTGGCAGGCAGAGCCAGGATTTGAACCCAGGTAAATGGAACTCCAAAGGCTGAATGCAGAATCACTATCATCCAGCATCTCTCTAGAATAGTACTCAGTTCGGTTCCCTCTTCTTCCCCTTCTGAATCACCCCACATCTCCCTCTTACTCTGCATGTGGGACTCTCTCCCTCACCCTTGAAAGATCACTGGGCTCTAGTGCCGTCCAGCTCTTTTCCTCCCCAGTTATAATCCCATGGAAGGCACTGCTTTCAGTCATTTATACTTTAGAGCTGCAGCGGAAAAAGTTGAGGTACTTTGGTATTGTTTTAAAATGTTCCTGCTATGTATCATCACTGTTTATATTTACTTGTACGATAATTGGTACTAGAAAAAAGACAGGTGATTTTTCTTTCTAACCCCAAGAGGATCTGACTAGTTTTTATACTGGTTGACTTAATTATAGCAAGCTCAGTGAACTCACTGTGGGTTAAATATTACAAAATGCAATTTCCTGTAACAAATAAACAATGATTGATAAAAGCAATTTCCTACACTGGGCAGTTCGGTGAGTTTTATAGTCTCAAGGTTAGAGGCTGTGTAATAATTAACCATTATAGTTAATAGCAAAATCCCACAAGAAACCTTTGTGTACAAACTACTGAATTTTATGGTGATAAAATACTGAAAAAGTATAAATCTGACAAAAAAGCATCCTCTCCCTCCAATCTATCTTATGTTTGTATTCTTAGTGGCTTCAAATTGAGTTGACTGGTAAATATTTTCCAGTTCTTTCCGTATCTATGTAACGAGGTGTAATTGTTAGCTCTGTACAGAGTATTCTCAAAGTCTCATGTCAGCTTCTTAATCTCCCAAAGCTCTTTTATCAAAAAACTTGTGGCTTTTTAAAAAATATCTCATTTTTATTTTCTCCCCAGCTTTACTGAGATATGGTAGACATATAACATTGTGTAAGCTTAAGGTGTACAACATGTTGACTTGATACATGTATATATTATAAAATGATTATCACAATAAGGTCACTTAACACCTCCATCACCTCACATAATTACCTTTTTTTTTTTTGTGGTGAGAACATTTAAGAACTACTCTTTTAGCAGCATTCAAGAATATAATACAGTATTGTTAATTATAGTCACCAAGTTGTACCTTAGATCCCCAGAACTTTAATTTTAGTCAATGGTTAAAGAATTTAGGGCCTGTAATTTGTATTTCTGTAGTGTAAGTTTAAAAGGCAATTGCATTTTGACTTGCTTCTAGTTAAGAAACAATAGCTTTGACCCCTACATAAAGGAATTTTGAAAATTACCCAAAGGAAAGTATTGTTATTTTTTGTGGTGGGACAGGGAGTGAATTTTCTTATGGTTTCTGAAATCATGACATCCAGAGGTCCTTCCTGATGCTGGTCCAGCAGGTCATGCAGTATGGGCACTGTTTTCTGAAAGCTGACATGATGTAAACAGAGAGCACTGGTGACAACGTGCAGAGTTTGGGGACATGAGTGAGGGTGTGCACAGGGGTCGCCATAAGGTTGAATGAGCCAGAACATGAAGCAGAGGGGACTGCTCAGTCCCAGGAGAGTGGCCATACAGGCTTGAGTTTTTTGATACTTCACTCCTTCTTTAATACATTCTGTTCTATATTGATTGGCTGTTCTAGGCACTGTGCTAGCACTATGGATATAAAAGTAAGCAAGGTAGACCAGTATCCTCAAGTGACTTACAGCTTAAACAGATAGTTAAATGAGCAGTTATGAAAAGGTGTGCTAAGTGTCATGATAGAGAAAGTTCAGGGTGTTGGGAGAACAAAGCAGGGGACTCAGCCCCATCAAACAGAGGTCAGGAAGTAGTAGTATGTGAGGTCTGAAGGATGAGGGAGGAGTTGAAAAATGAAGATTCCAGACAGTGAGTTCTTCTTCTTTGAAGTCCTAGGGGCAAAAGATAATGTGGTGCATTGAGAATTGAAAGAAGTTTACTTTTCGGAGGAAGTAGCTATAGGGTGTGAGATAGGGAAGGGAGAAGGAGATTAGGCTGGAGAGATAGGTCGGGCCCCATCAGAGGCCATGGTAATGTTAGGCTTCATCTGAAAGACACTGAGAAATTACTGAAGGGTTTTGAGACTGAAAATGATGTGGTGAGATTCACATTTTAGAAAATCACTCTTATCAAGATTGAAAGAATGGAAAGGGGGCACAATTAGGGGCAGAGAGGCCAGTTAGGAAGCTATTGCAGATTTCCAGTTGATAAATGTTGGGGGTGGTCTGGTGGTCTAAGGCAGTGTCACTGGAAATGAAGATAGTTTGAAGGACTTTGAGAAGGTGAAGTAGACGTGGTGAGAAATTTAATGTGGATGTGAGGAAGGAGAACAGTCAAGGGTGGCTGTTGTATGAAAGTGTCATATACATATTCAAGGAAAGGTTTGAGGGGGGAGGATGATGCTTCAGTCTTGGACTTGTTGAATTTGGGTCCCAGTGGGACAAAGTGGGGGTGTTGAGTAGAAGGTGGGTTCCATGGCTCTGGAGCTTGAGAGAGTGGTGTGGGCTGGTAATATAGATGGTAACCGAAATGATGGGAGAGGGTATGAAGGGAAAAGAGAAGTGAGCCTAAGGAATCAACGTTTGAGTGACAGGCAGAGGAAGAGGAAGGTCCAGTGATGAGAGAGCAGGAGGAAAACCAGGGGGGCCTGGGCTGTGGTTGACAGTGTTTAGTAAGGGAGAGGTTAACAATATGAAATGATGAGGATGAGTGAACTAAAATAAGGAGCGAAGAGTGCCTGGAAGAGTTAGCCCAAAAGTAGACGTCGGCATCTTCGGCAAGAGCAGTTAAAGTGCAGTGATGGGCCAAATGCCAGATTCCTTTGGGAAGAGGAGTGGAACGTCCTCCTTCAGGAGGACACAAGGCTAAAGGAGCTCGATGGGAAAGAGCCAGTGGATGAGAAAGTCTGAAGATGCAGGAAAGAGATGGGGTAATCAGGAAAATGAGGTGAAAGTGGGTGGTATCCAGAAACAGGGGGAGGGATAAGTCTTAAGCAGGGGAGCCTTACTACACTGGGTGGGAAGGAGGCAGCTATGAGTAGGAATGTGAGCATTTTGCAGATGCAGAGGCAGGAAGTTGTGAAGTGTGAGTGAGAGTGGTATCTTCTACTTGTGGGTTAATGTTAAAGACATACCTCCTTATTTCTTTTCATGCACTTCATGAAGTATCATCAGAAATGCTATCAATGAGCTTTCTTTTGATACTTTTGTTGCTATTGAAGCAGATTCTCCTGATTAAGAAAAGGAGAAGGGAGAACTGTGTAAGCAATAACCCCTCACTTCTAAGCAAAGCAGAGAAAGGTCCTGGCCAATCCCAGGGTTATGGCAGTGAACATATCTGGCCTTCCAGGCTGGCTGGTCCTCCTTTGGCTGTCAGCTTTAGGTTAGCGCCTGCCAGGATGTCAACCATATGGGCTAAAACAGACTGCAACCACTGTCACTATCTTGGCCTTCTACCATTTGGTTTTAGCCAGAACATTTTAAGGATCAATTATGATAATACTTTTAAAAGAGCTTTGAAAATTGTAGCTAACTAGAAATGTAATGGCGTGAGATGATTATGTGAGGCAGTATGAAGTGGTGGAAAACAGTGGTATAGAAATTACTTGCTGTATGATTTTGTTTGGGTGCCTTAATCTCACTGAGACCCTTCAGCTTCTCGTTCATGAAGTAGCCTTTTCCTACCAGCTCTATAGATTATTGTCAGCATCTAATGCAGTGGTTTTCAGTGTGGCTGGTCTTGTCCGTTGGGGGTGATTTTGGAGTGAGTAGGGCAAGTTTTAGTTGTTCCAGTAATGGGGAAAGGGTGGCATTTGTTGGGGTGGAGAGATTCAGGAATTTTGAGCATCTCACATACACTTGACAATCCTACAGAGAAGTTTTCCACTCCCAGCGTACAGTTGATGGGTCATATGGTAGTCGCATGCCTAGTTCTTTAAGAAAATGTTTTCCAGAGAGGTTATCCCTTTTTACTTTCTCAACAGCAATGTGCGAATGATCCAGTTTCTCTACAGTCTCTTCAGTATTTAATGTTGCCACTATTTCTTATTTTAGTCATTTTGATAGGTGTGTAGAGATATCTAATTGTGGTGTTAATTTACACCTCCTTAGTGGCTAGTGATGTGAAAATCTTTTTGTGTGCCTGTTTGCCATCTGTATATCTTCCTTGGTGAAATGTCTGTTCATTTCTTTCCCTCATTTTCTAATTGGATTGTTAGTTTCTTTACTGTTAAGTTTTGAAAGTTCTTTATATATTCTAGATGCTAGTCCTTTGTTGGATATGCGGTTTGCAAATATTTTCTCTTAACAGAGTCTTTTGCTGAGCAAACTCTAAAATTTTGATGAAGTCTAACTTACTGATTTTTTCTTTTATGGATTATGCTTTTGGTATCAAGTCTAAGCATTCTTTGCCTAACCCTGGATCCTGAAGATTTTCCCTTAAGCTTTCTTTCTAATGTTTTATAGTTTCATGATTTACATTAAGTCTGTGATCCATTTTGAGTCAATTTGTGTGTAAGATGTAAGACTTAGGTCAGGGTTCATTTTTTTGGACCTATGGATGACCAGTTCCTCTAGCACCATTTGTTGAATTATTTTTGCTCCTTTGTCAAGAATCAGTTGGGCATATTTTTGTGGGTCTGTTTCTGCATTCTTTACTCTGTTCCATTGATCTGTGTGTTTCTCTCTCCACTAGTACCAGGCAGTCTTGATGATGTTAGCTATATAGTAAGTCTCAAAGCGGGCTTCTTTGGTGGTGCAGTGGTTAAGAATCTGCCTGCCAATGCAGAGGACACGGGTTTGAGCCCTGGTCCAGGGAGATCCCACGTGCTGTGGAGCAACTAAGCCCGTGCGCCACAGCTACTGAGCCTGTGCTCTAGAGCCCGTGAGCCGGAACTACTGGGCCCACGTGCCACAGCTACTGAAGCCCATGTGCCTAGAGCCTGTGCTCTGCAACAAGAGAAGCCACCGCAATGAGAAGCCCACACACCACAAGGAAGAGTAGCCCCCACTCACTGCAACTAGAGAAAGCCCGCGTGCAGCAACAAAGACCCAATGCAGCCAAAAATAAACAAATAAATAAATAATTTATTTTTTTAAAAAAGGCCAAGGGATTGGACTAGGGAAAAAAAATGTCTCAAAGATGAGTAGATAGATTCCTACCACTTTATTTTCTTTCTCAAAATGTTTTGTCTATTCTAGTTCTTTTGTCTTTCCATATACATTTTAAGAATAATCTTGTCTATAGATACAAAAAAATCTTGCTGGGGTTTTGATGGTAATTGTGTTAAAACTGTATGTCTGTTCAGGGAGAAATGACATCTTAGCTATGTTGAGTCTTCCAACCCATGAACATGGTATGTCTCTCCATTTATTTAGATTTTCTTTGATTTCTTTAATCAACAGTGTATAGTTTTCAGCATAGAAGTATGGCACATGTTTTGTAAGATTTATACCTAAGTATTTCATTTTTTGAGTGATTTTAAGTGGTATTATATTTAAAATTTTTGTATTCACATGTCTATTGCTAGTATGTAAAATACAGTCAATTCTTGTATGTTTATTTTGTATCCTACAACCTTCCTGAACTCATTTATTAGTTCCAGGAGATGTTTTGTAGATTCCTTCGGTTTTTCTATATAGATAATTAAGTCATTGGAAAATAGGGACAGTATTATTTCTTGCTTTCTGATCCGAATGCCTTTTATTTCCTTTTCTTGCCATAATATGTTGACTAGAACTTCCAGGACTATGTTGAGTAAAAGTGGTGAGAGTGAACATCTTTGCCTCATTCCTCATCTTAAAGGGAAAGCATTCAGTTTTTTACCTTTAAGTATAATATTAGCTGTAAGTGTATTCTAGATGTTCTTTATCAAGTTTAGGAAGTTCTCCTCTATCCTATTTTTCTGAGTTTTTTTTTTTAATCATGAATGGGTGTTCAAAATTGTCCAGTGTTTTTCTATATTGACCGATATGATCGTATGTTTTTCTTCTTTAGCCTTTGATATGGTGGATTGTATTGATTAATTTTAGAATATTGAGCCAGCCTTCCATCCCTGTAATAAGCCCCACTTGATCATGGTCTGTAAGTTTTTTATATTACTGAATTCCATTTGCTAGTTTTTTTTGTTTTTTGTTTTTTGTTTTTGCTGTACGCGGGCCTCTCACTGCTGTGGCCTCTCCCGTTGCGGAGCACAGGCTCCGGACGCGCAGGCTCAGCGGCCATGGCTCACGGACCCAGCCGCTCCGCGGCATGTGGGATCTTCCCGGACCGGGTCACGAACCCCTGTCCCCTGCATCGGCAGGCAGACTCTCAACCACTGCGCCACAAGGGAAGCCCAGTATTTTTTTTTTTAAATAAATTTATTTATTTTTATTTTTGGCTGTGTTGGGTCTTCGTTTCTAAAAATATGGAACGCTTCACAAATTTGCGTGTCATCCTTGCGCAGGGGCCATGCTAATCTTCTCTGTATCGTTCCAATTTTAGTATGTGTGCTGCCGAAATGAGCACCATTTGCTAGTATTTTGTTAAGGATTATTGTATCAATGTTCATGAGAGATATTTGTCTGTAGTTTTCTTTTTTTTAATACTGTCTTTGTTTGGTTTTGGTTTCAGCATGATACTAGCTTCATAAAATGAACTGGGAAGTGTTCCTTTCTCTTCTGTTTTCTGGAAGAGGATGTGTAAAATTGGTGTTAATTCTTTATTAAGCATTTGGTAGAAATTTCCATTGAAACCATCTGGGTTGGGAGATTGTTTTTGCTCTTTATCATTTCCTTCCTTCTGCTTGATTTGGGTTTATTTTTTCTAATGTATGCATTTAGTACTATAAAATTCTCTCTCAGCCCCGCCTTAGTTCTGTCCCACAAATTTTGTTACCTTGTATCTTCATTTTTGCTCAGTTAAATATATTTTTTGATTTTCCTTGAGACTTCCTCTTTGACCTATAAATTATTTACAAGGGTGTTGTTTAGTTTCCAGGTGTTTGGAGATTATCCTGTTATCTTTGTTATTGATTTCTGTTTTAATTCCATTTTGGTCATAGAACACTCTCTGTATGATTTCAATTTTTAAAAGTTTGTTGAGGTTTGTTTTATGATCCAGGATATGGTCTATTTTGGTATATGTTCTGTGGACACTTGAAAAGAACGTGTATTCTGCTGCTGTTGGGTAGAGTGTTCTATAAATGTTGATTAGATTCTGTTGGTTAATGGTAATGTTGAGTTCTTTTTTATCCTGTTGATTTTCTGTCTAGATGTACTAGCAATTGTTGATTGAAGGGTGTTGAAGTCTCCAGATATACTTGTGAAATTGTCTATTTCTCCAAAAGCTTCCATCAGTTTTTGCTTTACATATTTGGCATCTGTGTTGTTTGGTATGTTTACATTTAGAATTGCTGTTCTATTGGTTGATTGATCCTTTTAAACATTGTATAATGTCCCTGTCTGACTCTGGTAATTTTTTTTGCTTTAAAGTCAACTTTATCTGATATCAAAACAGCCACTCCATCTTTCTTTTGATTAGTGTTTGCATGATGTATCTTTTCCCATCCTTTTACTTTCAACCTTTTACTTTTAATCATACTGTTTATATTTAATATAATTATTGTTACGTTAAGGTTTAAACCTGCCATTTTATCTTTTGCTTTCTGTTCTTCCTCTGTGTTTAAAATTATTTAAATTCCTCTGTTTCCTTTTTCCTGCCTTCCTGTGGGTTATTTGAACATTTTGTAGAATTCCATTTTGATTTACCTACAGTGTCTTTGAGTGTTTCTCTCTGTAGAGTGTTTTTAGTGGTTGCTTTAGGTGTTATGTCACACAGACACACACACATCTTATCACAGTCTGCTGGTGTCATAATTTTGCCAGTTTTGTATGAGGTATAAAAATCTTGCCTCCCTTTGTGTCCCTTCTCCCCCTATTTATAATAAAGATGTCTTAGATATTTCCTCTCTATACATTTAGAACTATATTAGACCGTATTATAATTTTTGCTTCAACCATCAAACATAATTTAGAAGACTCAAGAGTAGAAGGAAAGAAGGTTGTATTTACCTATATTTTTGCTTACTGTGTTCTTTCAAAGGGTGCTTCTTCACTCCTCTGGAGAAAGACAAGGTGAAAAACACATGACTCATCAAAGATTGTGAGTTACCCTGGAATAATTTTTTTTCTTGGAAACTGCCATTTCCCTCAGGAACTCTCACTGGATCATGTAATTCATGTTTTTATACCCTGTGTGGGGATTTGGCTTTTTTGTTCATGGAGTCTGGATAAATACAACCAGGCTATGCATTTAGCTAGTGTCCCAGCAGGTGCCAGAGAGGCAAGTTTGTCAAATGTAAATTAACATATATAATCTAAACATACTTCCAGTGACTGGGTTTAATATGTGCTCTGTTGACAAAGAAGTCTCCCAGGTAATAAATATTAAATGCTTGGGAATAGAAATACAGAATTAAACTCCAGCCAAAAATTTAGCTCCTGTCTCTTTGGGCAAAGAGACAAAGTGGTGTTTTACTATTTTTTTTTTTTTAAACCCTGGATGATTAGCTAACTAGATAAAGAAACGTAAAAATGATATGATCTCTTTTTAGTTGAGTTCTCATTAAAGAGAAGTTTGATTAAAAATAAAAAATGAATACATTAGTGCATTTTAGGATAATTATATGTATATATAGTTATATATGTAAATATATTTCAAGGAAATATAATCAATATAAAAATATATAATATATTTCAAGGAAATATAATAAATATAAAAAATATAAAAATAAGGAAAAAACTCACTAATTTTGAATAATTGGCTCAGTGCTATAGAGAAACCCAGTCTATTTATCTATTTATTCATTTATTGAGATATAATTGACATATAACATTGTATTAGTTTTAGATGTACAACATAATGATTTAATATATGTATATATTTAAAATGATTACCACAAGAAGTTTAGTCAACATCCATCACCTCACATAGTTACAAATTTGGTTTTTCTTGTGATGAGAACTTTTACCATCTACACTCTTAGTAAATTTCAAATATACAATACAGACTTGTTCACTATAGTCACCATGGTGTGTATTATATCCCCAGGACATATTTATAGAAATTCAGTCTTAATAAGTAAAAATGGTTAAAGTATGAAAGATTTGAATGGATATACAGTGTTAATACTTTAAAGAACTAATAATTAAAGGAAGACTACCAATTAAAAATCCTGACACATTGGCTTTAAGGAAAAGACAAAAGAATTGTCATTGTTACACTCAATGTTGACATGCGAGGAAGTTTCTCAAAGACTGTTATTTTACTTCTCAAACTAATATTTTCATTTATCATGTTAGTGCCATTAATTTGTCAAGAAAGCCTTTCTTTTTATAGTTGGAGCAAAATCAAACTTCAAATTAGAGTATATTTGAATCAAAGTCTCTCAACAGTGGCACTGTTGACATTTTGGGTTGGGTGATTCTTTTTTTTTGGTTTTTGATTGTGGTACGCGGGCCTCTCACTGTTGTGGCCTCTCCAGTTGTGGAGCACAGGCTCTGGACGCACAGGCTCAGCGGCCATGGCTCACGGGCCAAGCCGCTCCGCGGCACGTGGGATCTTCCCAGACCGGGGCACGAACCCGTGTCCCCTGCATCGGCAGGCGGACTCTCAACCACTGCGCCACGAGGGAAGCCCATGGGTGATTCTTTATTGTAGGGGCTGCCCTGTACATTGCAGGATGTTTAGTAGTGTCCTCTACCTACTAGATTCCAGTAGCAACCACTCCTGCCCATCACCTCCACCAAGGAGTGACAAATAAAAATGCCTGCAGGCATTGCTAAATGTCCCCTGGGGACAAATTTGCTTCTGTTTGAGGACCACTGGTCTAAATTATTGGAATATCCAAAATAGTGCAGTTAAAATGTCTTATTGAACATCTACTCTACAATGAGCATGAAAGGAAGGATGCCTTTAATTCAGAGTCAGTGATGTCTAAATAGACCACACTTGATGGCATCTGGGAATCTCCATTTTCATGCTCATTCCAAGGCTGAATTTGGGTGACCATAGCAGACTATTTGATTTACATATGCTTCCATTTTCCCCTTTTCCCTGGCTGGGTTTGGTAGATAACCTCTCTGCTCCACGATAACTTAGGACAGAGTATACCTTATTATATTTAACATAATAGTTCAAGGATGCCCACGTTGGCTAAATACATTGTTGATTTAATTGTTGTGGTTTTGAATAAAGAGTTTGGCCTTCTTCTTTCCCAATAAATGCTTCATTGACCTTTTCTTTGTAGCTCTTCATAACGCTAATGACACATTCACTAATTTCAAAAAGAGTAATTTCCCCTCCAAAGGTTAGTAATTTCAATTAACTGTTCTGATCGAGGTAGGAGTTTTAAGTCTTGGCCAGTTGAGCTAATTGCTCATTCAAGACTCTTGATTGTTCCCTGGCTAATTTCTTTTAAAGGAGCATCTGAACTAGCCTTTCTTTTGCTCATTAGGTGCTTGGCGGCTTCCCAAAGTAAGCAAGGCTGGACATCTGGTATGTGGTACTTTGTACACTGGGGATTTTTGCCATCTCTTTGATATTACCCATTGTCCCCTTTATTTCTTTCAGGCCAGGGTTTCTTCCTCTTGGGATGCTCCTTGATTTCTAACCAGGCTAGTAACACAACTGCAGGAGCCCAAGTAAGGCTTAGGGCAGTGAGAGTCATCAGTTTTTGTTTTTGCTGGGTCTAGTTGAATCATTTTGATGTAGACTAAGAAGATGGCCAGTGTGGGACATGTTCAGTCTAAGGGTTGAGTGGATAGGGGCTGCTTATGAGGAGACGTTTTGACCTGACTTGGACTGAGGAGTTTTCTAGGACATGGGGCTTTCATTGCTAAAATCAGGAAAGGCCCAAGCAAATTAGAATGAGTTGGTCACCCTAGGAATACTACTGTAATCCAGACGTCTCATGATTTAGTAGCCTGCGAACTCAAATATGACCACATAGTTATCAATACCTAAAAATTGACAGCTCTGAGTCTCTACATTGTAACTGCAAGAACTTAGTCCCTTGTATGTCTCCCAGATTTTTCTGGGAGTCTCCGGAAAGTGACTCATATGTTCTCAGAAATGAGGGCTCCTCCCTCTCTCTTGCTCTCTTTCTCTCTTTCTCTGTCTCTCCCTCCACCTTCTGTTTTTCCTTTTTTTTTTTTTTCTTCCTCTATAACTTTCAAGCAGTGGCCTGCAGCCTGCAAAGTGCCTGCAGAACTGCCTCCATACTGCCCCTGTTGTTACAAGTGTCTGTGAATAAATGGTCAACCCCCCAACCTGGTTTTTCTGCTGCTTTGCCAAGGATAGTTTTCTCCTGAGGGAGATCCCAAGGCCGCCAGGCTATTCACAGAGAGTCACAAGGTGCTTTAGTCCCTGGGCTCCCTCTCCTTTTCTCCAACGCCCCAGCTCCTTTCCTTCCATTATCCTTTCCTCCCACCTCTACTTATTCTCAGACATTCCTACACCTACAAAACGGAGAATCAAAAACCCCCATACAACACCAACCCACACTGTGGGGCTGGGGCGGGGACATCGTCTTACTCATCTCACCTACTCACTCAGAATCTTCTTTTCTCCTCAGGCAAGCCGCTGGGAGGATTTTCCAACCTGACCAAGAGTTTCCTCTCAGCCTCCAACTGCTTAATTAAAACCAGTTTCGGCTGTCCCTATCCCTCATAGCTGTGTGGCACAAGTCTGAGAATTTACCTATCAAATCCAGAGTTGCCAGGGAGCCATCTGGATAGGCAGCAGGAGGTCAGGGGTACTGTCCATGTGCTGCATCAGGACTAAGTGTTGATGAGCACTGATGAGTTTCAGAGTACTGAATTAGGGCACTTATTAGTGACTCAAACTCTCATTTCCTCACTAACCACTCCCATCCTAACCTGAATCATTTTCATATCTGTTGTAAAGACAGAGGATGAAAAACAAACTGTCGAAAGGATTTTGGCTGCAAATAACAAAAATTCTGATTCAACCTGGTTTAAACACATGGAACATTAATTATCTTATGTAACAGTGAATCCATAAGTAGGGCAAGCTTCAGAGTTGAGTGACTCAGTGGTTCAGCAGTATCAACAAGAAGCCAGGTTGTCTCCATATCTGTGATATGTAGTCCATACATTGTTTCACCTTTGGACTAATTCTCCTCCTGTTCACAAGATGGCTGCCGATAGAAACTGGGAAAACCTGTGCCCTTGATTTTATGCATTAGGATAAAGAGAGGGAGAGGAGGATAGAGAGATGGGGGAGGGAAGGGAAAGAGTGAGGGAGGGACGTCTTCCTGAAATATGGAATGTGAATTTTTTCATGTAATCTGGGCCAATTTAGGTCATATGTCCACTGTGTGATCAGTGAGCATCACCAGAAAAATGCTATCCATTGATTTGTTGTGACTAATCAGAATCTATGCCCAGAGTTAGAAAAGGGTAAGCTTTTCTGAGTCGCCTGGGTTACACGAGAGGTGGATGGCTAGTTGAACAGAATTGGGATTTTTTTTAGGAAGGAGGAAAAAGGGAATGGATGCTGAATAGCCAACTGAAAGAATCCTCTACACAAACAATTCAATTTTATGCCATTTCTCTATCCCTGTAATGGCCTTGGTAGTTCAGGAACTTCGGTAATATTCTTACAGTTTGGCAGCCTAAATAGTGCAGAGAGGATGGGTGTTGGATTCCTGTGGACCCCAGTTTAAGTCATAGCTTTGCCGTCTTCTAATTGTCTGACTTCCAGACAAGTGAAGTAACCTCCCTGATCTTCTGTTTCCTTATCTGTTAAATAGCTTAATGCTACTGACTGTGGAGCATTGTTGTGGGTATTAAAGACACAGTGTAAGTAAAGTATTGATCATAGAGCCGGCCACATAGTAGGTACTCAAGAAATGTTACTTTTCTGTGCTTTGTCCTGCCCACTCCCACGGGCCAATTTTGCAACATAACCACCTACCCACTCCACACCCCCATCCCTCTTGGCCAGCTCTTAGTGACACTCATTTGCACTTAGTCCTTTTTCCAGCCACACTTCTGGGCTCCTTGGGCCATCCAGGGGGCCAGTAGTTGAGGGTTATATGTCTAGCAGCCCTTTCCAAAAGGTGGAAGTTGATGGTGTGATATGCACCTCTTTCCTATGTGATGTCAGGTGGTTCAGCCCCTCTCTTTGTGGGTGATTTCCCTACAGTGTCCAGCTTCTTGAGTACCTGATCCTGGAACAAGCACAGGTTTAGGGTGAGAATATCTGGATCCTTCCCTTTCTGGATGTGGAATCAGCTACTTGAGGATCTCTGAGCCTCAGGTTCTGCACAGTCCAATTTTGATAACCAAATCTTCTCTGTTGGTTACTTTTCAATATCATAATAAATAGGATGATGAGTGTGAATGCACTTAAAATGTGAATGTGTGAAAGCATGTTGAATAAGTAGGAAAATCTGCTGTTCTCCAGTCTCAGTCTCTCAGGTATCTAGGATGCAGAGCCAGATATCATGATGGAATATGGAGCTGTCTTACCCAATAAGAGATGTTTGGTCAACTTCCTAGCCTCACTCCCATTTCATTCCTTCCTTTATTCATCAGATATTTAGGACATTCTGTGGGCGATAAAAACTAGGGGTACAAAGATAGCTAAGACACCTGGCTTTATGAAGTAGTGACTCCTCTGCCCTCATCCACTTCCAGTTAATCCACAAATCCTGCTGAGTTAATAAAATAGCCCCTGCTTCTCTAATTCTGTCTCTAGATGGTACCTTCTCAGTGCTGTTGCAGCTTCTGTAGGACACTCAGCATCCCCTGAGCATCTGAGGGCCTAGTTTCAGTGGGTCCTGATGCTGAAGATGGAAGCACTCTCCAGAGAAGGGAAAGGTCTTGTTCAAGGCCACTCTGTTCTCAGCCCTATTTCTTTCTTTTAAAGTTAACTAATTAATTAATTAATTTTAAGTTTATTTTTGGCTGTGTTGGGTCTTCGTTGCTGCGTGCGGGCTTTCTCTAGTTGTGACGAGCAGGGGCTACTCTTTGCTGTGGTGCACGGACTTCTCATTGCGGTGGCTTCTCTTGTTGCGGAGCGTGGGCTCTAGGCCTGTGGGCTTCAGTAGTTGTGGCACGTGGGCTCAGTAGTTGTGGCTCGCGGGCTCTAGAGCACAGGCTCAGTAGTGGTGGCGCACAGGCTTTGTTGCTCCATGGCATGTGGGATATTCCCAGACCAGGGCTCGAACCCATGTCCCCTGCATTGGCAGGCAGATGCTTAACCACTACGCCACCAGAGAAGTCCCCCTCAGCCCTATTTCTCCTGATGCTCTGGTGAATGGTAGAGCTCAGGTCAATATTCTTTTCTCTCTAACACATGGGTTCTCCTGAGCTGTCATGAGTGTGTTTTCCCTAGTGTCGAAGGACTGACTATTGAAAACTATGTCCATCTCTTCTTCATACCTGGAAGTCTATCAGTTGAAGTCTATACATATAAAATCACTTCCCTCAGCTCTCTGGTATTGGCTTGTTGGAGGCAGAGGGTGAGGTGGGCAGAGAGAAGACCACTTGGTTCTCATTTCAGTGAAGACTTGCTGAAGGACCTTGGAGAAGCTGCCAGCTGTGCCCATAATTGACAGTAAAAGTTGCCACCTATTCCCTGATCTTCAGGGAATCTGGGAGGGTATCTGAGAGAATGAAAGGAATGTAGGGGGGAAAAGAAGGGCCCTGGATTGGGATTCCAAAGGCTATGGTGTCACCTTCCTTCTTTTGTGCAGTCATGGACAAATCCTCACATCTCTTCGTGCCTCTATTTTCCCATTGTTAAAATAGGGATAATTATAAATATTTGCCTTCCTGATCTAAGAGGGATTATGGGGAAACCCCAGTATGGCTGTTGCAGTCAAGAGAAAAGAGAACGTGTGAAGTGGATGAGATAATGTGGGCCAGGAGGTAAGTACTGAGAAGGAATGGAATGGAGGAGGTGGGTGTGTGCGTGGGTGATGTCAGCAGATGCAAACAGAGTCGGAGCCTGGCTGTCTCTTTTGGGAGGTAGAATGCATCCTGGTGAATAGTGGTGTTACAGATGGATTGGGAAGAGGTGAGGAGAAGCGGAGGATCTGTAGAGGGAAGAGGACAAGAGGAAAATCGTTCTAGACTGCTTGAAATTGGCAAGCTGTTTTCCTTTAAGAGTAGGTTGGTCTAAGACGGGGAGAACAAAGACCACCAATATATAAGGAGTAAGATGGAGAGGTCGAGGAATAGCGAGCAATTTGAACCATCATCAGGAAAAAGTCAGAGCAGGGGTTTTCAATGGGTTATGTTTTCGGTTCTCAGGCTGTAAAAACCAGTGGAATCCCTGTGAAGTCAGGGGAGAGGAAAAAACATGCTTAAAGATGGTGCTACGTACCTGGAATTCTCCACAGATACTTTTAATTATTGACCAGAAAATAGTCATATGGCCACACCTAGCTTCCAGGGAGACTGGAAATACAGCTGTGTGCCCAGCTAAAATTTCTATTACTGTGGATACTGGGGGACAGCTAGAAGTCTGTGTCCCAAGGATTAAATAAGACAGCGTTTGTAAAGCAATCAGCACAGTGGCCTGGACAGAGTAGATGCTCAACGTGAATTAACTATTGTTTCCACCCCTTAGTTACTTCAGGAGCAGAATTACCAAAGGAAGGGTGGAGCAAGGGTGGGGGGAAGTGAGCCCTGCACTGTTTTTTAAAAAAATTATTTTATTGAAATGTAGTTGATTTACAATGTTGTATTAATTTCTGCTGTACAGCAAAGTGACTCAGTTATACACACACACACACACACACACACACACACACACACATTCTTTTCCATTATGGTTTATCACAGGATACTGAATATAGTTCCCTGTGTTATTCAGTAGGACTTTGTTGTTTATCCATCCTATACATAATAGTTTGCATCTGCAAACCCCAAACTCCCAATCCATCCCTCCCCGACTCCTCCTCAGTCCTGTGCTATTTTTGAAGTGAGAGAAGCTTCTGCACTCCTTATGACAGAGGTATGGAAAGGAAGTAAGTTTGGCCAGAGGTTGGAGGTTTATAGTTGCCCTTTCAGGTTTCTGTTTTGAAAATTGGCATTTCAAAGACATAATCAAAATGGAAATGTGCTAAACCAGGGACAGGGGAAGAGAGAATAGATAAGACTAAAATGTGTTTAAATGTTTTAAAGAACTTTTACATATATTTACATAGCAACCCGTTTACACTTTTCTAATAAAAATTCTGAGAGGGAATTAGACAATATGTATGAAAGGCTTTAAACTCTTAGGAGGAATGGAGCTATGCAAATCTAAAGTGTTGGCATTATTAATAACAACAGTAGCTTTAATATGTGTCAAGCACTTTGCCCTTCCAAAGACAGGGGCTTACTGCACACCCCGCTGGGAACATGAGTTCCCGGCGGGGTGGCCTGCCTTCTCCTAGTGACTAATGCACCTTCTTCATCTGGGGCAAAACGGAGGATTAGCGGTCGCTTCGTTAATCTCACTGTTTAATCACCAGACCAGAAACACTCCCTTTTTCTCTGTTTCTTTTTTCTCCCTTGCTTCTCTTCTCTACCAGCGGGGGAAGTGTCCATGCCCCTTTCAGCCTCAATTTCCTTTTTTCCTCCTTTCAAGTCCCTCGAGGACTTTGGGCTCTTGCTTCAGGCCTAACTTCGACTAGCAAAGCCAGTATTTTCTCAGGACTCCTGTTTTTCTTCCGCAAACATAGAACAATAGAGCCTGTCCCTGGTGTGTGCTCAGAACCAGGACTCTGATCATGTTACGGCCGGAGGGAAGAGCATTGGATTTGGAGGTAGAATGAGTGTTTCCTACTTAGGAGTGCAGTTGTTTGGGGTAAGCCATGCTATGAAAGTGCTTTAGCATCCACAAAGCTCTATACAAATGTTATTATCTTACAGGGCAGAGTGGGTTCCAGTTGGCCCGGTAAGTGGAGATACAGGAACACTGGAATTGATCCTACTTACAAATGCCAGAGTTCATTTGCCTCTGCAAGTGGTTTGTCCTTCTTGAGGAGTAAGGGTATTTCACAGTCACCCATTTATTTAACACTTCCATCAGGTACTCTGTGTGCCTACGATGTACTGGGTGCAACACTCCCTGGCCTCGTGGAACTTAGTCATGTGGGGGAGACAGATAATAAACAAGTAAACAAACAGTTAAATTTGTAATTCCAGATTGTGATGTGCTATTAAGGGAACTGACAGGGCTGTGGTTGAGGATTCTGGGATGTGGGCTGGCGGGATCCACCCTCTGCTGACCCTTTCTAGGATGTGGCTCTCCGAGCGGAAGAAATCTTGGGAGGTCTCTGGTCTTTCCCCTCATCCTCGGTTGGACCTCCGTTTAAGGATCCCAGACTCAGGAGAGCTGATCTTGTTTTAGAAGCGCTGCCCTCAGTTGTTGCCCCATTGCCTCCTGCCTGGTGCTGGGGAGAACACGCTGCTTCCTTGTCTCCATCCCTGGGATCTGCTACCTCAGTGTCTCCCATCACCTGTGTCTTCCCCCAACAGAGGAGAGAGACTCCTAATTTGCCAGGGAAGGGCCCTTGCCTAAGCCTCTACCATGTATCGACTGTGCCAGCTTCTGGGATGCCAGCTCCCAGGCCTGCAGGCTGAGTGAATAAATGCGGGACACGACTGTTTGGGGAGCTGACTAGCTTTTTATCAGGAGGCTCATGAAGCCTGCTTCCTTCTCATGCTCACGTGGCTGGGACAGCTTTTTGCTGTCTTAGGTGGCCCACTCAGCCCTGGCCCTCTGGATCAGCTGCTCCTGGGGGTAGCCAGCTGGAAGCTTGTTAGCATTTATTTCCTTTCTCAGCTGTAAAAACTCTGCCCCCTGAGATGGACCAAGTAATTACCGTGAAATAGATCTGGGCAATCACATCTAGATAGAAATGAAAGGTAAAATGTAAGTGGCAGGTATTTACATGATCTTGCTGCCCTGGGGGTCTAATGGTCCCGTTTTGCCTGGCAAAGAGGTCAACCACTTGAGGGGCTGTGTGGTGTCATGAGTTGTGCCTTGGGCTGGGGGGGTCACAATATTTGGACTCTGTTCCTACCCAGATGGTGACGTTAGGTAAATCACTTCACCTCTCTGGTCTCAGTTCTCTTACTTGTAAAATGAGGGGAATGGGCTAGATGATTTACCTAGACCTTCTACATCAAATAATGAGATTTTAGGGCTTCCCTGGTGGCGCAGCTGTTGAGAGTCCTCCTGCCGATGCAGGGGACACGGGTTCGTGCCCCAGTCCAGGAAGATCCCACATGCCGCGGAGCGGCTGGGCCCGTGGGCCATGGCCGCTGGGCCTGCGCGTCCAGAGCCTGCACTCCGCAATGGGAGAGGCCACAGCGGTGAGAGGCCCGTGTACCACAAATAATAATAATAATAATAATGAGATTTTATACAGCATTTTCAGATACAGTCATCGAAAACAATACTTTCCAGTCTCTGTCCTTTTTTCCTTTCTTTCCTTCTTTCTTTCAGTAATGAGTGGCCGGGAAAGGGAGATCAGAGGTTAACTCTCTGCTGCTGAGGTAACGTGATTCCATAGTTTCTGGAGTTTGGTGACTTATATTCTTCCTCTGAGACTGTTTAGTCTCTGCAGAACGGAAAGCCCTGCCCTGCACCCTCCCAGACTGGCCTCTGGCCTTCTCCGCATTGGTGGGTTCAGGAAAGTGATTCAGTTGTTCCCGCAGTCACCAGTAGGCAAGAAGGGGAAGCCAGGCACTGGTGGGCAGGCCAGACCAGTGGCAGGGAATTGGAATTGCTGACATCTGTGCAGTGGGCGCCTGTAACTGCCTGACGTCATCCTCTTCACTCTGCCGTCTCTGTCCTGCTCCGTGTCACTTCCCTGCCAGCCTGGCAGGTGGGACTAGAGGGAGGTCAGGGTACTTATTTGTGTTCCCTTGGGCCTTGGCACCTGGCTCCATGCAGGACTGTGGCTCTCCCACAGCTCCGGCCCTCACTGGGCTCTGGAAGCACTGTTCCACTGCTTATCCCTTCATCTCCAGGGATTAATTCATGCAGTGGTTTCTTGTTGGGTGCACTTATTCTCTTAATCCTGCTGAGATTTCTACAAATAGTACCCATGTGGGGTGAATTCTGTTTCTTGTCAGGTCCCTAACTGTTGTGACGTCCAAAGAGGGCATGAAAAGTAACCAGGAGTTAAGAGTGTATTGGTGTTTATCTGTGTTTCCTGGCCATGACTGAGCTTTAAACTCCCCAGGGGAGTTTAAAAAAATACTGTGCTTGGTCCCTATCCCTAGAGATTCAGATTTAATGGCCCAGGGTAGGGCCTGGGATTGACATTTTTAAAAAGCCTCTGACGTGCAGCCTGAGTACGAAACAACCAATACCATTGGTTGGTATTAATTGCTGGGGAAAATATATCTTTTTCCTGAGAATCAGGATCATTTCCTTGGGTACAGACGTTTACTCTTTTTTCTTTTAAAGTTTCTGTGATAGAAAATGTCATACCTATACAAAATTAGGGAGTGTAGAGTAATGAATATGCATGTACCCATTGCCCAGTTCAGCAATCGTCAATTTATGGCCCATCCAATGTCGTTGTTTCATTTTATACACTGATCAGCAGCGGATGCGTGTTCCGGTGGCTCTGCATTTCTACCAACGTTTGGTATTGTCAGTCTTTTTTTTTTTGTCATCCTGCTTGGAATGAAGTGATATCGTGGTTTTAATTTTCGTTACCCTATGTCTAATGATGTTGATTACCTTTTCATGTGCTCATTGGCCATTGTGTGTGTGTGTGTGTGTGTGTGTGTGTCTGTATTTAGAGATGACTGCATGTTTTCTGCACATTTTAAATTGCCTTTTGTCTTTTTATTGTTGATTTGTAGAAGTTATTTACATGTACTGAATACAAGTTTTTTTTTGTATTTGTTATTTGGTTACATAGGTATGCTGAAAATGTTCTTTCCCAGTCCGTGTCTTGTCTTATTTTTCTTAGTGGTGTCTTCCTTCCTTCTTTCCTTCCTTCCTTCTCCTTCTCTTCTTCTTCCTCTACTTCTCCTCCTCCTTCTTTTATTATTTTTTCCCTTTCAGTTTTATTGAAATATAATTAACATACAGCACTGTATATGTTTAAGGTCTACAGCATAATGATTTGAATTACATACATCATGAAACGATCACCACAGTAAGTTTAGTGAACATACATCATCTCATATAACTACAAAAGAAAAAGAAAAACATTTTTGAAGAGAACTCTTAGGATTTAGTTAACAATTTTCATATATAACACAGCAGTGTTAATAGCATTTATCATGTCATACATTACATCTCTATTACTTATTTATCTTATAACTGGAAGTTTGTACCTTTGGACTACCTTCATCCAAATTCCCCTCTCCCTCCTCCCTTACCTCTGGTTACCACAAACCTGATCTCTTTTTCTATGAGTTTGTTTGTTTTTGAAGTATAATTGACCTACAATGCTACGTTAGTTCCTGGTACACAATATAGTGTTTCAATATTTCTGTATATCTCAGAATGATCCCCATTCTTCTTTTTTTTTCCACTATAAAAAGGGCCATTCTTAACAGAACAAGGAAAAGGATGGATGTGTCATCCAGGGCACATCCAATACAATAAATACCAAGCTAGAATGTGTGTGTGTGTGTGTGTGTGTGTGTGTGAGTGATTGTGTCTGACACACACCTTACAGACTGCTCTAGGTGTCTTCCTCATTCTGCCAGCAATTGTCTATGTCATTCAGGGTTCCAGTAGGAAACATGCTATACCAATGGGGTAATTGAGGAGACCTTAGTAAAAACACTATTTGTAATGTTGTGGGCAGGATTAAGGGAGACCAGTAATGGATGGGGCATCACCCTAGGGCTAGGAGCCTAGGAATCATTCTATCCCTAGGCCCGAGGAGTAAGGGAGGGAGTGGTTATGGGAGCCCAGAGAGGACGGTTTATGGAGAGAGCTGCCTTTGTTAGAGGTGCACACCCAGCTCGGCTGACTCAGTAGGGAGGGAGCTAGATGATTTTAAAATCTGATTTTACTTTCTTCTTTGCTTCCAGTACCCAAATGATGCTTCTCAATGTCTGGATCTAAGTGAAGCTAAAGGGCAAGGGGACGCATTGATGCAGTGTATACTTAACCTCCTGTAGCAAAGAGGCAGTTGAAGAAAGGTAGGGAGCGGATTTGAAAGAGTAAATGGGAAATAACCAGCACATTACTTGTTTCAACTACTTGTATGGAAGAAATAAATCAGCATCTGTGGAACAGTAACCATCCGCTAGGCTCTGTGCCAGACACTCTACTTACACCATTCCTGTAATACAACAATCCTTATTCCTGTGCCTCAGAGGAAGAAGCACTCAGTGACGTACACCAGGCCAGAAGTGGGATTCAGAATCTGTGCCGGCTCATTTCATAGCCATTGTTCTGTGCATCCCACCATGATGACCCTAGTAACGCAAGCTCAGGGAGCCAAACAGAAAAGAACTTCTAATGTCTTGTATGAACATTCTTTCCTGCAGCAGAGAATGGAAAAATAGGCAAGAAGTAGCTAACTTGAGGAATTTGTCTTCTCTGCATCAGAGGACAGCATAGGGCTGATAATGACCTGCTTGCAACAATGGGGAGCTGGAGACCAAGGGCGATTCAGTGGTTATCAGTGGTTAGCACATTCATCACAATCTGTGTCTTCGGAAAGTGTATCATTTACTGGGTCTTTTTTCATGGGTTCTTGCCTGGCATTCATGGGCCTTGGGGATCCATGGATGGGACTGTGTTCCAGTGTAATTGGTCCCTTTGTG
The DNA here is from genome assembly GCF_937001465.1 of Orcinus orca. NCBI lineage: Eukaryota > Metazoa > Chordata > Mammalia > Artiodactyla > Delphinidae > Orcinus > Orcinus orca. The sequence goes on from NC_064571.1 coordinate 57,988,110, forward strand.
ATACAATGTAGTTTATTTGTGCATTGATAGGCGTTAGTGACTGACATAGGCATCCCACCGTACAAAAGATTAAAAACCCCTGTGTGACAACGAATTCAGCATTAGTTAGTAATAGAGGACTTTAATTTTAATAAGAATATGATTAGAAGTCATGCATCTTTTCTATAGGGCAGGAGAGGTACTAAATGTCATGCCCAAACTCACTGTTCTAAGTGGCAAGGAAAAGGCAATGCTTTCATTAAGTACAGAAGAAAGAAAGCAAGCATGCTAGAAATATTTCATCAAGAAACACTTATTAAGTAGATATGAGGCACTGTAGTAAGTGATTAAAAAACAAGGGGGGGGTCCTTTTCTGTGCCCAGATATTAGATCTCGCCGTATAGTCTTACCTTATTTTGATGTGCAGGTGTGTTGTTTTTTGGCAGACACAGTTAAGGTGGGGTGGGATTGGAAGACCCAAGACCTGTGACCCTATGTGTGTGTTAAACCGTAGAAAGGCAAAGTCACAGAGGCAGAGTTAAAAGGGACATCAGAATCCATGAGATTCAACCTCCCATCTAACAGAGGACTCTCTTCCATAACTCGTGTGACAGCTGGCTGCCTGACCTCTGCCTGACATGTCAGAGATGATGCACTCCAGACCCTGCAGGGCCCAACGCTGTCTTTCTTTGGCCTTAATGTAACATTAATGAAGCAGCAGCAACACCGCCACTAACATCATTTATGGAGTACTTACTCTATGCCGGGCACTGTGCTGAGCACTGTAAATGCATGATCCCCTTTAATCCTTAAAATGACTCTATGGGATTGGTGATGTCACCTCCACTTCATAGATGGATGAACTGAAGCTCAGTGATTAGCCCACATATTTGTCACAGGGGTGTGTGTGTGTGTGTGTTTGTAGGAGTATATGTATTTGCGTGTAAAATAAATATGTAGTACCCGGCTTCTCCTCCCACAAGCAGAAGACCAGTACACACTGCAGGGGATCTGACAGGACACTATTATGGGTGTCCCAGACATGCCAATCATTTGGTGACTTTTAAAAAACTTATTTGGAGTTATCTAGGAGTTATAATTTTTTTCTGCACATAATTATTGGGAAGTTATTTATCTTTATCCACCTCCTTTCCTTCTTTCTTTCTTCTTCTTCGTTTTTTTTTTTAGTCTTTATTGAATCTGTTGCAACATTGCTTCTGTTTTTTATATTTTGTTTTTTTTGGCCACGAGGCCTGTGGGCTCTTAGCTCCCTGACCAGGGATCGAAACCGCACCCCCTGCATTGGAAGGCAAAGTCTTAACCACTGGACTGTCAGGGAAGTTCCGTTTCTTGTTTTTATAATCACAATTTTAAAAAATGTATTTTTTTAAATTGAAGTATAGTTGATGTACAATATGTTACAGGTGAACAATATAGTGATTCACAATTTTTAAAGGTTATACTCCATTTATAGTTGTTATAAAATATTTGCTATATTTCCTGTGTTGTACAGTATATCCTTGTGGCTTATTTTATACCTAATAGATTGTAGCTATTGATCCCCTATCCCCTTTCCCTCTCCCCTCTGGTAACTACTAGTTTGTCTTCTATATCTGTGAGTCTGCTGCTTCTTTGTTATATTCTAGTTTGTTGTAGGTTTTAGATTCCACATATAAGTGATGTACAGTGTGTGTCTTTCTCTGTCTGACTTACTTCACTTAGCATAATGTCCTCCAAGTCCATCCATGTTGCTGCAAATGGCAAGATTTTGTTCTTTCTTATGGCTGAGTAGTATTCCATTCTATATATATATACCACATTTTCTTTGTCCATTCATCTGTTGATGGACACTTAGGTTGCTTCCATATCTTGGCTATTGTAAATAATGCTGCTATGAACATTGGGGTGCATGTATCATTTTGAATTAGGAGTGGAATTGCTGGGTCATATGGTAGTTCTATGTTTAGCTTTTTGAGAAAGCTTCATACTGTTTTCCACAGTGGCTCCACCAATTTACATTCCCGCCAACAGTGTAGGAAGGTTCCCTTTTCTCCACATCCTTGCCAACATGTGTTATTTGTGTTCTTTTTGATGATGGCCATTCTGACCGGTGTGAGGTGATACCTCATTGTGGTTTTGATTTGCATTTCCCTGATGATTAGACATGCTGAACGTCTTTTCATGTGCCTGTTGGCCATCTGTGTGTCTTTGTTGGAAAAATGTCTATTCAGTTCTCTGGCGTTTTTAATCAGGTTTTTTTTTTTAAATAAATTTATTTTTAAAATTTTTGGCTGCGTTGGGTCTTTGTTGCTGTGCGCAGCCTTTCTCTAGTTGTGGTGAGTGGGGACTACTCTTCGTTGTGGTGCACGGGCTCTAGGTGCTCGGGCTTCAGTAGTTGTGGCACACGGGCTCAGTAGTTGTGGCTTGCAGGCTCTAGAGCGCAGGGTCAGTAGTTGTGGTGCACGGGCTTAGTTGCCCCGCAGTATGTGGGATCTTCCTGGACCAGGGATTGAACCCGTGTCCCCTGCATTTACAGGCAGATTCTTAACCACGGCGCCACCAGGGAAGTCCCTGTTTGGTTTTTTTGATGTTGGGCTGTATGAGCTGTTTATATATGCTGGATATTAACCCCTTATCAGTCGTATCATTTGCAAATGTTTTCTCCCATTCAGTAGTCCACCTACTTTCTTTTTCTTTTTCTTTTTTAAACATCTTTATTGGAGTATAATTGCTTTACAATGTCTTGTTAGTTTCTGCTGTATAACAGAGTCAATCAGCTATACATATACCTATATCCCCATATCGCCTCCCTCTTGCATCTCCCTCCAACCCTCCTTATGCCACCCCTCTAGGTGGTCGCAAAGCACCGAGCTGATCTCCGAGTGCTGTGCAGCAGCTTCCCACTAGCTATCTATTTTACATTTGGTAGTGTATATATGTCAGTATTATTCTCTCACTTAGTCCCAGCTTACCCTTCCCTCTCCCTGTGTCCTCAAACCCATTCTCTACATCTGTGTCTGCCCCTAGGTTCTTCAGAACCATTTTTATTTTTAGATTCCATATATATGTGTTAGCATACGGTATTTGTTTTTCTCTTTCTTTTTTTTAATAGATTATACTTTATTGAACTGTAAAAAATTGGCTATAATCCCTGTGCTGTACAATATATTCTTTTTTTTTTAACATCTTTATTGGAGTATAATCGCTTTACAATGGTGTGTTAGTTTCTGCTTTATAACAAAGTGAATCAGTTATACATATACATATGTTCCCATATCTCTTCCTTCTTGTGTCTCCCTCCCTCCCACCCTCCCTATCCCACCCCCTAGGTGGTCACAAACCATCGAGCTGATCTCCTTGTGCTATGCGGCTGCTTCCCACTAGCTATCTATTTTACGTTTGGTAGTGTATATATGTCCATGCCACTCTCTCACTTTGTCACAGCTTACCCATATCCTCAAGTCCATTCTCTAGTAGGTCTGTGTCTTTATTCCTGTCTTGCCCCTAGGGTCTTCATGACCTTTTTTTTTTTTTTCTTAGATTCCATATATATGTGTTAGCATACGGTATTTGTTTTTCTCTCTCTGACTTACTTCACTCTGTGTGACAGACTCTAGGTCCATCCACCTAACTACAAATAACAATTTTGTTTCTTTTTATGGCTGAGTAATATTCCAGTGTATACATGTGCCACATCTTCTTTATCCATTCATCTGTCGATGGACACTTAGTTTGCTTCCATGTCCTGGCTATTGTAAATAGAGCTGCAATGAACCTTGTGGTAGACTCTTTTTGAATTATGGTTTTCTCAGGGTATATGCCCAGTAGTGGGATTGCTGGGTCATATGGTAGTTCTATTTGTAGTTTTTTAAGGAACCTCCATACTGTTCTCCATAGTGGCTGTATCAATTTACATTCCCACCAACAGTGCAAGAGGGTTCCCTTTTCTCCACACCCTCTCCAGCATTTATTGTTTGTAGATTTTTTGATGATGGCCATTCTGACTGGTGTGAGGTGATACCTCATTGTAGTTTGGATTTGCATTTCTCTAATGATTAGTGATGTTGAGCATCCTTTCATGTGTTTGTTGGCAGTCTGTACATCTTCTCTGGAGAAATGTCTAGTTAGGTCTTCTGCCCATGTTTGGATTGGGTTGTTTGTTTTGTTGATATTGAGCTGCATGAACTGCTTGTAAATTTTGGAGATTAATCCTTTGTCAGTTGCTTCATTTGCAAATGTTTTCTCCCATTCTGAGTGTTGTCTTTTCGTCTTGTTTATGGTTTCCTTTGCTGTGCAAAAGCTTTTAAGTTTCTTTAGGTCCCATTTGTTTATTTTTGTTTTTATTTCCATTTCTCTAGGAGGTGAGTCAAAAAGGATCTTGCTATGATTTATGTTATAGAGTGTTCTGCCTACGTTTTCCTCTAAGAGTTTGATAGTATCTGGCCTTATATTTAGGTTTTTAATCCATTTTGATTTTATTTTTGTGTATGGTGTTAGGGAGTGTTCTAATTTCATTCTGTTACATGTAGCTGTCTGGTTTTCCCAGCATGAGTTATTGAAGAGGCTGTCTTTTCTCCACTGTATAGTCTTGCCTCCTTTATCAAAGATAAGGTGACCATATGTATGTAGGTTTATCTCTGGACTTTCTATCCTGTTCCATTGATCTATATTTCTGTTTTTGTGCCAGTACCATACTGTCTTGATTACTGTTGCTTTTTAGTATAGTCTGAAGTCAGGGAGCCTGATTCCTCCAGCTCCGTTTTTCTTTCTCAAGATTGCTTTGGCTATTCAGGTTCTTTTGTGTTTCCATACAAATTGTGCAATTTTTTATTCTAGTTCTGTGAAAAATGCCATTGGTAGTTTGATAAGGATTGCACTGAATCTGTAGATTGCTTTGGGTAGTATAGTCATTTTCACAATGTTGATTCTCCCAATCCAAGAACATGGTATATCTCTCCATCTGTTTGTATCCTCTTTAATTTCTTTCATCAGTGTCTTATAGTTTTGTGCATACAGGTCTTTTTTCTCCCTAGGTAGGTTTATTCCTAGGTATTTGATTCTTTTTATTGCAATTGTAAATGGGAGTGTGTCCTTAATTTCTCTTTCAGATTTTTCATTATTAGTGTATAAGAATGCAAGAGATTTCTGTGCATTAATTTTGTATCCTTCTACTCTACCAAATTCATTGATTAGCTCTAGTAGTTTTCTGGTAGCATGTTTAGGACTCTCTATGTATAGTATCATGGCACCTGTAAACAGTGACAGTTTTACTTCTTTTCCGATTTGGATTCCTTTTATTTCTTTTTCTTCTCTGATTGCTGTGGCTAAAACTTCCAAAACTATGTTGAATAATAGTGGTGAGAGTGGGCAACCTTGTCTTGTTCCTGTCTTAGAGGAAATGGTTTCAGTTTTTCACCATTGAGAACAATGTTGGCTGTAGCTTTGTCATATATGGCCTTTATTATGTTGAGGTAGGTTCCCTCTATGCATACTTTCTCCACCTCATTTCTTTAATTCATGTTAATCCAGTATGTACCCAAGGATGCATTCTGGGGATAGATTATGACCTCAGATGCTGCTTGGTTTGACTTGTCTCTTAATCCAGCTCTGGACTTGAAGTGGTATTGATGGTGGAAGTGTATTGTTGATGAAAAGAGGGGTTCTCAGCCCAGAGACAGATTTCCTTCTTTGTAAAATGATGTAGGCAGGTTGCATGGGTACCTAAGTTTCATTCTGGCTATGACACTGTGTGAGTCTATGAACCTGAAAATGAAAAATGTGAACTGGGGGATAAGAGAGAACACAGTGTTCGTTGGCTTGGGGGAATAAAAAAGAAATTTTCCATAGATAAAATTGATTTTATCAAATTAACTTAGTTACTTATCATTGCTAAATAAAAAAGGAACTATTTTTTTCCTCAAGGCTGACTACTGAACCCAAGACCTGCCTAGTTCCTGTTAATGGGAAAGGTAATTTGTAATTTTTAGTTTGACCACTGGGTGGCGCAATTGCTCCACATTGTTAGTAAAAACCACCGTCATTTTTAGGTGAAGTGGGTTTTCAGGAAGCTGCTGAACTTGCATCTCCTTTAGGAGAAATATACAGTGGTTATAGCCAGAAAGGACTTCCGGAATTATTTGGTTCAATCCCTTTTATTGTTTTTTAATTGCACTATTTTATTTTATTTAATCTATGTGATATATGAATACATTCTAATTATAAAAGAATCAAGTTTTGTACACGCCCCTCTTCACTCTCTCTCTGCTATGCTCATTCCCCACCTCAGAGAAAACCCATTGTTAACCCTTTGGGGTATTTCTTTAAGGTCCTTCCTTTGTAGTATACACATAGGTATATGTGCATGTGATATATGTCTTTTCTTAATGAACATTCATGCAACCTCCTGGTTTTGTAAATGAAGAAAGATACAGTGTAGGATTTGGAGCCAATATTGATTTATGGGGAGAGCCTGTGCTTTAGAGTCACACAGACTTGAGTTTTAAATTTTGATCTTGCAACTTAATAGTTACCAACCTTCGCCAAGCTATTTATTTCTCACCTGAGCCTCATTCCCCTCAACTTGCAAGCTATTCAGGTGTACTAAAAGCCATGAATACATGCAAATGCTCCTAGCTCAGCTGGCCGGCTGTAAAGTGTTAGTTTCCTTCCCTGTCACTCTTTGCCAAGTTCAAACAGCTCAGTAGTGGAAGAACACAGTTTTCTCCATCCTGTGCCTCCTAGGAACCTTTGAAAGATGTCAGTACCTGTGTACCTGCATAATCATATGCAAAATCCAGCTTAAGGACCCAGTGACCCATAAGTATGAATCCTGCTGTTGCCAAAGCCTTCCCTGGCCTCTGAGTGTCTTGCTTCTGTCCAGATTCAGGGAAGAACTGTATTTGAGGGCTGGAGGGAAACGCCAGGGGCTCCAAAGGGCACAGGAATTCAGAAAGGCTCAATTGGCTGGGGTTCAAGTTCAGACTAAGCTCAGGTCTGTAAACTTGTGCAAAACTCCTATGTTCTCTGTGCCCAGGTTTCTTTACCTGTAGAACCAGAAAGATGAATTTGGACCCCATTAGAGCTTATACTAGTGAGTAGATAAATCAGCCATGTAGCTTATGATGCTTTCCTTTTCACCTTGTTTTCCAGGAAGCTCAGAGCCAAATTGAATGTGAATTGAAACCACTCTCCTTGCCCCCAGGTTTCTGGGGTAAGTACCTTCCATTTCATGGTTCTATGTTGGTTATTATTTTAATGGTGTGAACCGTGGATCTGTAAAGGCGATGGTGAGGAGATGGGCTGGACTTCTTCTTGCTAATCCAGGCATGTGGGAGCTTCAGGCCTTGCCCTTTGAGATACTGTGGGCAGGAGGGTTTCCTACCCCTGTTTAAAATGTTCTCGTCTCAGTTTTGCCTAACAATTCCTGATATTTCATTTGGCCATTTTAGAAGATCCTTTCAGATAAGTTTGAAAATAGTCATTTAAAAATAAGATCTCTGATCTTATCTAAAACTCTCAACAGTCTCTGAGGCTTGATCACAAAGCAGCAGGCACACGGGGACGCTAGTCGAATGGTGTTTTATAAAAACAACACAACCTTAAAAACATTAAAAGACCAAACCAAATCCAGAGTAACAGCGTATCTGTTTCAGTTAAGAAAGTCTTTTCCTGAAAAAACAAAGCGGGCTTTAGAGGAAACTAGATGGCTGGCAGCACAGGTCTTGAGGGCAGCTTTGCAGGTTGATGATTTTATTTCATCTCCGGGTAGACTAGGCTCCATCAGATGGGGCCACATGCTCCCTTGTCTCTGTCTGGTTCTGAGCTGCTCACTGAGTGACAGCTCTTTCCCCCTTTACTCTGTGGATGTGAATCTCACCTCACAGTTTAACTCAGGAGGAGAAAGGGGCTGTGGAACCCACCTTGGAGATCACAACCTGCATTGTTATGGCCCTTGTTCTGCCACTGTCCATGAAATGGGAAAGGTCTCTCTATTTGGTTCGTATCCTGCCTAAATTGACCAAAGAATCTCCCGGGGTTCCTGGGGCGGGGCTCCCCAAAGGGACCACCTCTGGGACTCCCTGGATCCCTGATTTTAGGACTCCTGGGTGGTGCTTCTGAGATACAGAAGGATCAATTTTGCAGTTAAGGAGAAACGAGGAAGACACAGACCTCAGGGCAGAATCTTTCGATCACTCTGCAAAGCAACTCCATTACTGTGAATTCTAGAATGAGCTTGCTGTGGGATGAACAGGAACGGCCTTTGTCACTTGTGCAGGTTTTCTCTCATTCCAGGCAGGTGATGGGGGTGGGGAAGCAGCTGCAGGCTTTGGGTTTTAAATGAGTCTCCTGTCCTGGTGTAAAGGCTGAGCTTTCTGATGAAGAGGAGAGAGAGGCTTGGATGACAGTGGAGCCGTGGGAGAACGCCTTCACATCCCAGCAGAAGGGGCGGGAAATAAGCCTCGACAGAGTCTCCCTTGACGAGGCTTCAAGGAGGGACGTCTGTTTCTTTTCCTGAGTTAAGAGACAGGCACAGTCTACAGTCAAGGCTGTGAGCTGTGCTACTACTAATTTTATTTAAATAGAATTTCTTCTCGTTTCTGCATGAATTGCTATTGACAGTGTCTGAGCATCTCCCTCGCTAACGGTCTCCCACTGGAGAGTCTTGTCTGAGTAGAACTGTACCTAAGCCATTCAGGTCCAAGCTGCCCGGCATTCAGCAGAAGAAAGCCTGCTTGCAACAGCTGTGTTTCAATGGTCACTATCGTGCCTCTGCAGGAAGCTGGGCAGCTTTTTCGAAATGCAAAGTCAGCTAAGTCGGTGCAGTGCTGAGACCTGATTAAGAAAGCCTCCCTATTCAATTCGATTTAAGTGAAGCGATTTTCAAAATCTTAACAGTTTAGATGCCAAAGGAGAAGGAAGAAAGCCAAAACTGATGGGGAACGAAATCACTTTCCAAAAACGGGGGCTATTTTCACAATGGAAAAATCAGTTCTGAACTGCTGCGCTGGGGACAAAGTGGTAGCAGACCTGGCTTCAGGGCCTTGTCTGCAGAGTGTGCAGAGTGCCCTGACAGTTGGAAAGAGCCAGATGGCCTACCGGTTCCACTCAGCTTGGCTGCACTTGTCAATCCTGCAACAGGGCTTCTTCCTGACTCCAGACCTCTGACCTCCTTTTCTTAGAGTACTTACTTTAGAAAACTTTCAATTGTAAATTCTTTCTCTGCCCCTTGGAGAGGTAAATCTTCTCCCAGCCTCTTGCCAGGGTTATAATCCAGGAATGCCTTCTTCAAGGACCTGGGAGCCACCCCTTTGAAATGAATCATCAGGAAACTTGGTGGTCGTATCTCCCAGTCTATGTGGGCAGGTAGGAGTCCAACTGCCACAAGCACCAATTAGCAAACACAGACGGCCTGTTCACATTGATCAACCTCCCTGCTAACTCCCTCTAGTACTTTTACACGAGCTCCCCTGGCACTTAATAACCCTCCTGCCTTGCCTTTTGTTCAGCTTCTCTCCCCTCTTGCTGCAAGAGTCCTGAATAAAATCTTCCTTGCCTGTTTAATTCTGTCTAGTGCCATTTTCTTTGGCATTGCTCAATCCAAACCCTCTTTCTGCCACCCCCTGTGGAGCAAACTCTTCTCAGATGGAACCATCCTGGGAGATACCCCTCCCCCTACCTTCACTTCTGGTTGGAAGAACCCCATTCCGGTCCCTCTGGCTGCCATCTGTAATCCCAGAGATGCTCACCTCAGTATTTCCTAAGGAGGGAGGACATGGGGAAAGGGAAAGGAAACCAGCACTTGGTTGCTCCTTGGGTCTGATCTCTTTTTCCACAGTGGTCTCTCTATTTTGTAATTTTCTTTTAAAAATACAGTTTTAGGGAATTCCCTGGCAGTACCGTGGTTAAGACTCGGTGCTTTCACTGCCGGGGCCTGGGTTCAATCCCTGGCCGGGGAACTAAGATCCTGCAAGCTGTGTGGTGCGGCCAAAAAAATATTTTCTCTTGTTTAAAACTTGGATGGGGAATAAGTTAGAAATGCTACGCACAGCGGGGTGAGAGAACATCCCTTGAGCCACTGCACTGGGGTTCGGGGAGGGAGTATCTCAATGGCTTTACTTAGAGAAATGTGTGGTCCCTGTGGAGTCCACATCCCACTGAGTGTGGTGCTTTAGAGACTGGGCTCTGGAGTCCGCCTGCCTGGGCTGATTCTCACCTCCACTGCTTGACGTGTGACCGTGGGCGAGTTGCCCAAGTCTCCCTGTGCCTCAGTTTCCTCATCTGTACCATCTGGGCTCCATCATAGGGTTGTCATGAGGGTTACATGCTTACATGTGAAACGCTTAGTACAGTGCCTAGCATGGAGTAAACTTCCAATAAATGCTTAGCCATAATCATTATAGTATGCACATTTTTCTTTTCTCCTGAAAGGAAGCACATGCAGTTGTTAACAACTAACCTTTGGGGAGAAACAGAGTAGGGAGGGAGATATTGCCTTTTGATTTTATACTTCCTTGTACTGTTTCAACTTTTTAACCCTATACTTCTTTTAGTTAAAGATTTTAATTAACTAAACATTTCTTCCCTTTGGTAATTAAGTGAAATAGGCCATTGATAGGAAGGGAGGAAATAACTGTCTAGAAACAAGGCTTCAGTAAATCTGTGCCGTTTCAGAGTAAAATTTAATCTTGAAGAGCCCAGTTTAAAGCATGAAAATTAAACACGTGGAACAAATAAATACTGCTTATTTCAAATCCCTTCTCCTAAGTCCTTTTGATTTGATTGACTTAAAATTACATGGTAAGGCAACAGAACCACTGCTGGGAAAACACTTAATGTGTTTCAGAGGTGAACTGCCCTGCAGGGTGGCACTGTAATGTATTTTTAGGTGGAGAAAAAAATACGTATTGTTTCCAACCTGATAGCAGAATTCCTGTCAGGGTGGGATTAGCCTTTAGGAAAACTTACTGTTATCTTCTTTAGGTGTGAGGGGATTATCCTAATCCCTCTGCCTTTCTGCCCCTACTGGCTGAGTTAGAGACCAAGAGGGATGAGAATTTCTCTTTATCAGAAGCTGGAGCAATGTTAAGTTCCCACGGACAGCTGAGAAATGAGGGGACGAGAAGCTCAGAGATAGAGGAAAGCAAGAAAGCTGACCAGGGAGAGGTTCTGGGAGGAATGGTCAAGGGGAGCTTTGGAAGAAGGGTGTCTTTGATTTGAAGTTATCCCCTGTGCAGCAGTATCCTCCACAATCACTGTTCTACGTAACAGCTCTTATGTAAGGGTTTGGGGAAATAAGGAAAGAGACTAAAAGAGGACGAAAAGAATAGCCTTAAGAGGACTGATTTGACTAAGATAATTATTTAGGGGGTGGAAGAAGTCAAAGCCAGAGGAAATAGTGCAACCTTTTTGAGAGATATTGGGGATGTTGGGTTTCCCACTGACTGGGGCCAAGGAGGCTGCAGCCGTGTCTTCTAGTAGTGTGGCAGAAACTTCCAATTGTCCCCCATCATCTATTCTTGCTTTTAACCTAGAACTTGCCTGGCTTCACCAAGGCACATGATTACCCTACTAGAGACTACATTTGCTTTGCAGCTAGATGTGTCCCTTTGACCATGCATCTTGCCAATGGAAGACAAACAGAATGTGCAAAGCATGTAATTTCCCTTTCATTTCCCTTGACAGGAAATGATTTATCTCTCATCTCCTCTTTTCCTCCTTCCATGGTCTAGAACATGGAAGTAGCAGTAAGTCCATTTGACCACAAAGATAAGGACAGCGGCTACAAGGCTTGTCAAAGCAGAGATTGCAGGACCTCCCTTTCTAGAGTTTCTGATTTCAGTAGGGTTGAGGTGGGGGCATGAGGATTTGCATTTCTAACAAGCTCTGGGGTGATGCCGATACTGCTAGCCCAGGGAACACAGGAAAATGGAGGACAACACAGTAGGAGCCTGGGTCCCTGGGTGTTCTTGTGGAGCAGAGTCACCTAACCCACTGTATTATGTCTGGACTGTTACCTTGTTGGAGCCACAGTGTTTTCGTATCTCTCTTTTTTCTAAGCAGTTGAACCTGTATCTTAATACAAATATTGCAGGTAAGGGTTACATAGTAAGGCTGGAGGACTTGGGGACTGCTGGGCAGCTGGCTCTTATCTTCGACACGGGTGATTTTTATTTGGAAAAGTAATAAAACAAAGGCAATTACTTGTTTAATGACATAAGGACTTCTTTTATGAGAGTATTACAGGTAGGCAGTGAACTGAAAACATTCCTTCCACATCTGCGTCATTGCTTGTTTTCTTGTCTTGGGAAAATCTAAACACTTGTGTGCCCTTGTGTTCTCATTTAAGTGGGGCATGCAATTTCAGTGGTTTGTTCAAAGAGGGGTACCTTGTCTTAGAAATCATTGGAAAGTCAAGCATTTCCTATTATGTACTTGTTAGTTAATATGAACATAAAGATAATGATAACAATAATAACGAACATTACTGAACGCTTACTAGGTACCAGGTACTATATACTCTCCATGCGTCATTTCATTTATTCTTACAATGACCCTGTGAGGAAGCATTACTGTTATCTCCATTTTGCAGATGAAATTGAGGCTTGGAGGGCTCAAATAACAGGTTAAATTCCAGGTCTGCCAGATACCAAAGCCCATGAGCTCAACCTTGGCAATACTCTCTCTCTCCCTGGTAAATGATTCATTCTCAGATGGTTTTCAGGCTTAGGGTATCAGGCCTACCATTTGTTAGCAATTGGGTTCTTTTTAGTGTGTATATGTTTTCAAATGCAAATATTATTATTTTTTCCTTGAGCAGTTAGGCCTACCTTGCATAATCTAGACTGCTCTGGTTCTAGGAATCTGCTGTGGGGACTGTTAATTGGAAATGAGAAAAGGGCATGGAGTTTAAAAGGTGACAAATGGCTCTGGGTTGCCTAGATTTAAGGCTGTGAGAATTTACTACCAATGCAGTGTTGGGTTTAGTAAGTAATCACCTGCCTATGGGGGCAACAGTGAGGGGCACCATCCCACAACAGTTTCAGGCAGGGACCATGGTAATTTTCCAAGTTATATGCCTCTGGAGCGAAGCCGAACCCCAATAAATGCAGGCCAGCATGAATGGGGAGCCTTGACCACCACTGGAACAAATCCACGCACCTCGATAGTGGCCCCTCTTGGTTCTGGGTCTCTGGCTGCTTCTTAGAGTTGATGTTTTCCCCAGCCTCCCGTCACTGCTTCAAAATTCATCTGTTCTTTTTCCCATTTTTCTGTATCATAGCAGAACAGTCATTGAATTAATGAATCCACAGTTCACTAATTAATTCCATTCTTACTTTGATGGGATTATTAGGAGGTACCACCAGCAGAGCCTATCTTTAGTTCTACACAGACCCTAGGGATGACCACATGTTGACATGACTTCACAACTGTGAACCATTGTTCCTAAATGTGCTGATTCATCATTGGTAATCAACCATAGGCCCCGTAACACCCTGTCTTTGACTTGATTCTATTCTGCGTATTTCAAGGCCTTAATTTGGGGAATCAGTAAACTTTTCCTGTAAAAGGCCAGATAGTAAATATTTTTGAGACCCTATGGCCTCTGTTGCAGCTACTTAACCTTGCTGTTGTAGTGGGAAAGCAGCCACACACAGTAGGTAAACAAATGAGTGTGGCTGTGTTCCAATAAAACTTTATGGTAACAAGTAGTGGGACAGATTTGGCCCACGGGCTATATATTTGCCTACCCCTGATTTAGACGAAGACACGATTTATTCAGTCAACACTGAAGAGGACTTAACGGCTGCTGAGAAAAGTTGGGGGAGGAAGAAGTAGCTGGACCATGGTTTATAGGACCAACATTCAAAGCTGTCTTGGCATTCTGGCTCCAGCTCAAGACAATAAGATTCAGTACTATGACCTTGAGTATGTAGGGTGGGAGTCAACTTGCTGGGAGGGAATTTGCATGAAAAAGACCTAATTCCTACTTTGCCTTAAAGTGGGATGCCTTGCCTGCTAAAAGTGCTGACCATCTGGGGCTGTACTTCATGTTGACTGGGTGTAGATCGGTGATATGATAGTCCCCCTGGGTTTTCTGCTGGTCAGATTACACCTGGAGTGTGGGGTGCAATTTGGACACCTCATTTTGGGGTCCACTGACAAAGTGCATCTGAAGGAGGGGGACCCAGATGGTTAGGGGCCAGGACATCATTGTCTATGAGGAACTGTGAACTGAACCTGGTCATCTTTAGTCAGGGAAGAGAGGACCAAAGTGAGGATCGTCATTCCCTTCATCTGTCTGGATTTCTGTCACGAAAGATTTGTATGTGGCTTGAGGGCTGTGGCGCTTGCAGGCAGCAACCACCCAATTAGTACATGACTGAACGATGTGCAGAGAGGTTACGAGGAGGGAAAGTCAGGCCCGGGAGAAAGATAAACTTTCTAACAGTTAGAGGTGTCTGTCAGTGGGACGGCCGCTTTGGTTATTTCCAAGCGTCTGGAGAGTCCTGGGCACCAAAGGGTTAATGAGATGCAACAACATTTCCCTCTGCATCAGGAGGGAAACCAAATGTTTTGATGTTCTAACAAAATGGCCTTTAAAGAAAGATAAAAGGAGTGAGGACAGATGGGTTCTTTTTATTGTTTGTAAAATCCAATAAGAATCTTCTCTGTAGTGTACAGTGTCTTTGGCTGAGCAGGCATTCAAGTACTGAGGGGGGATAATAAACATTTTCAACCAATTGCTTGTATCGTTCAACAGAGAAGTGGGAGAGATGATCATGTAAGTACTTACAGGTTTGCCAGGTGGTCGACGCCACGTGGATTCGTTACCAAGGCCTTTGAAGAGTGGAGGGTGATTCAGAAAGGCGTAACTTTATTAAGCGCTCTGTAAGAATAGTGAAGTCCTCTTCGTTACAGAAGAAAACTGTCTCTCTAGTCTGCAGACTCTGTTATCCTCTGGGTCAAGTTATGGAGCGTTTGCTATGTGCCAGGAATAGGTCTAAGCACTGTATGTATTGATTGTTTATTTCGCTACAGCCGTGTTTCTTGACCAAGGATGATTTTGCCTTCTCAGGGGACATTTGGTAATATCTGGAAACATTCTGGTTGTCATCACTGAGGGAGGGGGCTGGAATCCAGTGGTTGGAGGCCAGGGATGCTGCTAAACATCCTGCAATGCACAGGACAGCCCTTCACCACATAGGATTGTCCAGGCCCAAATGTTGATGATGTTGACATTGAGGTACCTTGTGTTATAGGACAGTAGGCACTATTATCATACCCATTTTACAGATAGAGAAACTCAGAAGCTAAGTAACTGGGCCAGGGTCCTCCAGAGCTGGAAAATTAGGTAACCGCTTGGCTGTCTTGTCTCTTTGTTTACCTAGCGATGTTATAATGCATGCAGCCTATGAAGCACTCTGTGTGCTTGTCATATTTTCTTGGTACCAGGACACAAATGGACTATTTTCATTTTCGATTTTATACTTAATAAATAGGAAAATTCTTAGCGAGCAACTCAGTTCTCTCCTGATGAGTTTGTTAGTGGAGTCGGACCAAAGGTTCTGGGAGGCTCTAGCGGCCTGGGAAGAAGAAGGCATGATCCACTTTTCCTTACTGTCTACAGCGCCCTTAGTGGCTGATGGCAGAGAGGTTACCTGCCGCCTGTGTGGGTAAGTTCGGGCGATCAGCACTTCCTCGTGAGAGTTGTTTATATATCAGACAGGGAGACCACTTAAGTGTGTGACTTAAGAAGTGGATCAAAATTCTCTGTTCTTCCTTCTCGCTGTGGTCCCCAGTCCTGACACTAATCCCTAGCCAGGGGTCTGAATTTCTTCCATAAGTAGCTTGTTCCTTATTGGGATAAAGTGTCCTAAGGTGCAGATGTGTTATCCGGAAGGACTAACCTAAATTAGGTTCCTACATTTGTTCCAGAGGCCTCTCAGGATTCTTAGGGAAGGACAGAGGACTGGGGATTTCAGTGGAGAGAAAAGAAAAAGGAAAAGGCAAACATCATTTGTTACAGAGGAAGGGCTCCCGTGGCTGGGGCTTGGGAAGGAATGGAAATGGAAACATTTGTTTACCGAATTGGTAGGAAACTGGGCCTGTCTTCTTTCTCCGTCTTCAGCTCTCCTGCTGGTTTGGCTCTTTCTTCCAGAGACGGTCTCAGACTGTATGTATGTCACGTGCATAGTGTGTGCGATTGACCTTTGAGACTCTAGGACCTAGTGCAGAGCCTGGCATGACTTTACTGATGCATGCATTCAACTGGCATTTAAGGAGTGCTTCATATATATCCTGGTTCCTGACCTCAAGAGGCTTAAAAGCATGTCTAGGAACCAGATAAGTAAAATGAAGGCTACATTCTCAGACATGCGTGCACAGGGGGTTTTGGGGGCAGCAGTGTTTCTGGGTCAGACTAGGGGGTCAGGGAAGGTCTCCTGAGTAGAAGTTTCTTGAGTTGATTTTTGAATGCTCAGATTTAGTTAGCTCTTAAAAGAAGTGATTGGAATGTGTCTCAGCCCAATGGAGTAGCATGTGCCAGGGCGCAGAAGTGTAAACCTTGGCAATGAGAGAGAATTGTAAGGGTTCAGCAAAGTGAGTGTGGGGGAGGGGTGGGAATGAGGCCAGGGATGTGGGCAGTAGCCACACCAGTAAGAACCTTCCTGCCACACTAAGGGCTTTGGATGCGGACCTGGAAGCTCCAGGGACTCCACTGAGGGCTCCCATCATGCTTTCAAATGTGCCCTCTGGCAGCTCCTTGCAGAAAGTATTGGAGAAGGGCCAGACTGGCAGCAGGAAATAGTGTCAGGAGCTTTTGTTACATTTTTGTGTGGAAGAGAAGCACAGAGGCCTGAGCTCACAACTCATCGGAGCACTGGCTAGGAAGGGACTGCTTTGAGAAATACTTGGAAGTAGAATCTTCACGGTCGGTGACTGCTTCTACATGGATAATGACAGGAGCGTGCTTCCCGGCTCCCTCTGAAGTTAGGTGTGGCCATGTGACCTGCTTTGGCCAATGAAATCTGAATGGAAGTGCTTTTATGGTGTCTCATCAGAGATTGCATTGTTTGAAATGAGATTGTAGATGAAAATTTTTTAATGAAACATTTTAGCAGAATATAACATAAAAACTACCCAGCAACAGAGATCTTATGTTTAAATGCTCTGCAACCAGAGGAAGACAAGAATGAAAATGACCAGCCCTCCTGGGATCTGTTCACAAGCAGAGTGAACCCTTGTGGTTTTATTTTTGTACGGATTTTTCAGCATTCGACTCCTATATTTGTCTACATCTTAACTGGAGATACTCTGCAGCACAAAGTCACACACACACACACACACACACACACACACACACACACACACACACACACACACACACACACACACACACCCCTCCACTCAAGCCAGGATATAGTGTTCTAAAGGCCTTTCAAGAGAATAGGACAGTTTCACCTTGGTGTGGCTCTCCAGTGATGAAGGGAGAGAATGGTAAATGGTCAAAGTTGTTGGCTTCTTCTTTTTAGTGTTTCTTCTTTCCTAATGTTTCAGGGTGTGGCCCTGCCATCAACTCTACATCATTCATGCTCGAATTGTTGAAGACTAGCTTCATGTGCCTCTTTCCTTTTGTGTCTCCCACCTGATATGCTGTTTTGTTTTTTTTAAATCACTTTATTGCTAACCTTACTGTTGCAGCAGGGAAAGATGATCCAGCTGAATCAATCTGATTTACCTGCGCCCCCAGAACTGAGGGGACTGAAAAATGACCCGGAGAATAGTCTCCTGATAACATTAAAAAAAATTCAGATTATTCTCTTCCTCAGCTGGGAAAAGTAACATGTTGAGTGTTGACTTCCCAAGTAGTTTATTCCGTAAGTTACGAAATATGTCATCTTGAACCTGCCACTTGAGAAGTACTGCAGAGCCTTTGATGGTCCATAAAATGAGATGGGTCTTCATGGTGCAGGGTGAGGCTGTCCGGGATGCGTAGCCTGGTAGGAAATGCTCTTTGCAAAACTTCTCTTCTGCCCTCCTTCCCTACCAACTGCCAAGATTTAAACTCACCATCAGGCAGAGAGATGAGCTCTGGAACTCTCATTCATTACTGAGATTCAAAGGTACTAAAATTACCACAAAGCAATGAGATTCCTTCTTCAGATTGCCAAACAAGGAAGTGAATGATCTGTGACTCAGAGGTATCTCTTTCAGTTAATCATGGCTGACTCTTCACTGCCTTCAATCCCTATAAATCACTGTGAAACGAGGAAGAAAAATGATATATGTGACATGGAAGGAGGGGAAATAGGCTGCATGTTTCTACATTGGGTTGCTGAGACAGTTCTGAGTTTTTAAGAGGCAGCACCTGCATGTAGAAAGCGGGAATGACAAATGTGTCTGAATCATTGGTTAGCAAAGCTGGCCTTGCTTGACTGATGGCCGTCTGATGGGCTCCGCCCATTCCCATCTGTTTCACAAGTTCATTGCCAGTAGGGGAAACATGCTTAGCTTGGAACTGTGTTCTGGTCTTGCTCGATGCTTTGATAAATCACAGGAACCTTCGAATGAGCTGAAGGTGACTAGAGAAAGTATCTCTTCTGCACTCTGTCCTGCATCTGAGTTCCCTGGTAAGCTGGTTCCACCTCGACTAGACTTAGACAGGGATGTTCTTTCATGACAAGGTGAGAAACAGGGAAGGATTTTCAAATGAGACGGGTCGCCTGGCATACTGTGTCTACTTCCACAGCCATGGCCCTGGAAAAACAAATAAGACAATTGTGCTCATTTCTAGGAATGCTCGCAATACTTGGCAGAAACATTCTCTTTCTTGGTGGCCCTGCCTGAAATCACGTGTCCTTTATTCTTTTGACAAGGCATTATTCAGTGCCCTTAAATATAACCTTTATTCTTTCAAGCTCCAACAACCTGAGGCAGTGATTGAAGAGTATATGTGTTTGTGACTTGTGATCCTTGGGTCTGGTTTGTAACCAGACACACTGGGGGCATCTGTCTGTGCTCTGTGGTGGCTGTCATGAACCCGGTCTTGCCTCTGCTCTTGTTCTCCAGTGGGTTGATCTCACTCCTTGTGGGTATTGCTGCAGCTCAGTTACTGCTGTGTTATGTGTACAGGTGGTCCTCCGTATCCTTGGGTTTTGTATCCTCTGGTTTCGCATCTGCAGATTCAACCAATCGCAGATTCGACTATAGTTGGTTGAGTCTGTGGATGTGAAATTTGTGAATATGGGGTGCCACCTGTATTCCTCCATTTTACATAAGGGACCTGAGCATCTCTGGATTTTGATATCTGTGGGGGCTCCTGAAACCAATTCCCCACAGATATTGAGGGAGGATGGTACATCCTTGGGGGTGGGGTGGGGGTGGAGGTGTGAAGATTCGAGATGAATCACCAGCAGTAAAGTCCCAGTGACAGAATTATAAAGATACCGATGGAAATGGAAAAACAAAATCAACAGACTTGGCGATGGGATGACTTTCAGTCATTTGGGGAATTGGAGTTCTATGCAGGTAAACTAAGGAAGAACCTAATTGTGTAAACAGAGTAAGAAAA
The DNA here is from genome assembly GCF_937001465.1 of Orcinus orca. NCBI lineage: Eukaryota > Metazoa > Chordata > Mammalia > Artiodactyla > Delphinidae > Orcinus > Orcinus orca. The sequence continues at coordinate 58,007,659 of NC_064571.1, forward strand.
GAAAACGATTAAAGGGAAAATGTTGGAAGAGGAAACACAGGGCAAGGAGATTATTTGAGGCCTGGTGGGGAAGGTGATTTCTGATCTAAAAATGGTTGTAGCATTGGTGAGCTGGCAATGAAGGCAGGCAATTTGGGGGGTTATGTTTGGTAGGGAATTGGAAATCTCAGAAGGAACTGAGATTCAGAAGTGAGGTCAGTACTGGTGAGATAGGTTTAAGAGTATTTTGTGTTGATGTGATAATTACTAGGTCCAAGGGAGTAGGTCTGATTGTGCAGAGAGAGATGTGCATGGTAAAGAGGAGACCTGCAGAGGACGTCCGAAATGTTTCCATTTGAGGGCTGGGAGGAGAAAGGTGCCGGTGAAATGGAGATGGAGAAGGAACAGTAGAAAAAGGAGACCAGAGGGCACAGAGGAAAAACAAAACAGTTTTAGGAGAGGATACCTACATCGAAGGTTCCAGAGGGGTCAAGTAGGGGGAGGACTGTGATGAGACCATAGTGTTTCCTCTTAGAAAGATATTGGAGATGTTTGAAAAAGCATTTTCAGTGAAGTGTTTGATGTGGAAGCCTGATTCCTGGGAGCTGAGAGGTGAATGAGGGATGGAGAGCCATGGGTAGTGATTGGGATTTGTGTATGATGTTGATGAATGGAAGGAGGGTTGCTTGACGTGGGGACACGTGGAAAAGGCATCTTACCATAAGGGATAAAGGGGAGAGATGAACATTCAAGAGAGGGTGAGGAGCTGATTAATGTGACAAAATCTAGGAGGAGGCATGAAGGATGGAAACCTGTAGCTGAAATTCGGCCTCTGTACACCATACTGAATTGAATCTCAGAGACAGCGTTTTGAGTGAAGTAGAAAAGAATAGCTTTACTGCTTTGTCAGGCAAAGGGAGCCCCAGCGGGCTAATGCCCTCAAGACGGTGTCCAGATCTGGAGGGGGTAGTGAGGGGTTTTATAGTAATGGTTCAAAGAGGAGGGTGTGATCAGCTCGTGGACATTCTTCTGATGGGTTGGTGGTAAGGTAAGTGGGAGTCAGCATCATCAACGTTCTGATTCCAACTGGCCTGGGGTCTACATGCTTGTGGGCAGCCTACAGTTAATTTCTTTCACCTGGTGGGGATTGCAGTATCTGCAAAACAGCTCAAAGATATTGTTATGGATATCCCTTGATGGGGAACCAGGACCCTGCCCCAAGACTGCACTATTGTTTTTTGACCGCCCCTCCCTTGTCTCCACATCCCCTCCCTTCCCTGATTAGCAACTGTTTGAACCTGCCCTTTGGAACTCAGGGAAGGTCATGGAGGCTGAATGAAGTCTATTTCCTGCAAACAAGAAATGGGGGACACAGAAAGACTTTTGTGCCCAGGAGCCCCAAGGGTCCTTCTCTGTTTCAAACCAAAGCCCAGGGATCACCATTAGCACAGGAGAGAAGTTGGGATTCCTCCTCCCTGCAGACTAGAGAGAGGCCGGAGGGGCAGATGAAACAATGAAGTTACTTTGAGGTGAAGGTGGCGTGGGGGAGGGGGGTGGATGGGGGTGGGGGTGGTGAGGGAGAGAACGTTTTCAGTGAAGTAGGAGGCTCAGAAAGAAGGGGATGGGGTATTTGAAGATTAGAGTAGGATGGGTTGAAATTGCTACCGTATGGAGCAGGATGGACAGTTAATAAGGATGAATAAAAGGATTAGTGAGCAGCTGAGGCAGAATAACATAGATTTATAATGGAGCTGGTCAGCTGGCTTTTATAATTTTCTACAGTTTGGGAACAGGAGTGGATAAAATGGATGATTAGGTTTACCCAGGGCTGGGGATTGGCAAGATTAGAGAGATCACAGGGTGGGATAGATCTGGGAAGAGGACTTCAGGGTGTTCCTGTGTATCTGTATTTAACAACAGAGACCCCTGGGATGGGTCACTGAGAGAGGCCTCAGAGTCTTGAATGCCACAGCACAAATGAGCTCACTAGCTCTCTTTCACTCAAGAACTTCTCCGAGGAGGTCTATGGTACCTTTCAAAGGTGAGTTTTCATGGGAAGGAGTGAGGAAAAATGAAGAGCCCTGCTAAGGGGGTTAGGATAGTGTTGGAAATCAAAGGCATTGAGGATCCTGGGACCACAGAAGTCTCCCAGATGGAGGGGGCAGCTCCTTGGCCTCTAATCTACGTCAAGAATTGCATCATGTAATCCTTTCTCTAAGGCTGTGAATTAAACACAGAAGGCTGAGACTTGTGCCCCAGGTTGCCTGGGTTGGGAATAAGAAAATTAGCCAGGATTCCAGCCCAGGTTTGTATGACACCAAAGTGCGTGAACCACTCACTGCCCTACACCACCATCTTCCTTGAAGCTTTAGAAGGTTCCATGAAGGGAAGTCTCTGGTTGGTCCTCAAGAGGTTTTGGACCACCAGCACCATCCTGACTCTGCTCATCAGGGAGCAGATTCACAGACACAGTAGGTTTGGATGGGAGTGTAGCTGCCTTTCTGTAAAGCATGACCAATAACCAGGGAGGGGGTTGCTTCTCGTGTGCTGTAAATTCCTCATGACTCATTTCTTTGGAGAATGCTTCCTCAAGTTGGCTTTTCAGTTCTCTTCACATAAGCTTGGACATTTGTGTTTAAACTGAAGTTTGAAAACATTCTGAAGTGTCTCTTGTCTACTTAATTCTACCTTCTATTTCCCTCTTGGTGGAAGCAGAATGGGTTAGGATTTGAGCTAGAGAAGGACATGCCATTCACTTGCCTTCCAGGGGAGATCTCCTGACAGGAGGCACTATGCACTGTGTCCCTGGCCGTGGACAGAGACCCTCAGAGAGGGAAACATGGTGGCAACTGACAATGAATGAACTAAAGATTCACAAAAAGGATGCAACCTGGGGGAACATGTGAGCCGAGGAGAGCTGCGAGCATAAGTAATGTGGGGAACAGGAGCCGAACCCAAAAGCAGGCCCAAAGGCTGCAGTAAGAGGCTTGTATGCCTTAAAAAAATAAAAACAGTACGCCTGGGGCTATACTGTGCTCAGGCAAGGCAATATTTCAGAAGAAGAATAGGTGACCTCCTTTCATTTCTGAGTTTTATTTTGCTCAGAGCTGGGAATGGAGGCAAACAGTGTGAAGGGAAGACTTCTAGCAGCTACTTTTGGTTAGTTTTTAAGTTCACTATTATGGTGGGCAGCCTCTACAATGGCCCCCAGTGATCTCCACATACTGGTGTTCATATCACTGTGTAGGAGTGAGTGCTAGGCCTAGTGATGTGTTTCTAACAAGTAGAACGTGCTACAAGTAATGGTCATCGCTCCCAAGATTAGGTTACAAAAAAGACTGTGACTTTGTCCCACCGTCTCGTCTTGCCCTCCCACCTGCTTTTTCTGATGGAGTCAGCTGCTGTGTTGTGGACTGTCCTATGGAGGCCCATGTGGCAAGGAGGTGAAAGAGGACTCCAGTCAACAGCCAGTGAGGCCCTGAGAACCTCAGTCCAACAACCTCCAAGGAACTGAAGGCTGCCAACAACCACATGAGCTTGGAAGTGAATCTTCCTCCTGTTGAGTCTTGCGATGACTACCGCCTGAGTTGATCTTGATCACGGCCTTGTGACTCTGAGTCATAGGACCCATCAGAAACTGTGAGTTAATAAGTGTGTATTTAAGATGTTATGTTTTGGGATAATTTACTACACAGAAGTAGATAACGAATACAACTCTATGACTTCCCACGTGACTACTCCATCCACCATTGGCGTAAAATAGGTTCTTCCTGGAAAGACAGAAGAGAACGCTTTATAATCACTCTGGGCCATATAGCATTGCTGCCCCTGAGTCTGTGACACCCCGATCCTCCTTGCCAAGAGCATTGATGACCTCCTGAAATAGAACTGGAAAGGCCAAAATCTCAATGCCTTCGGATGCCGCCTATTACACTGCCTGGACCCCTCTATGTAAAAGGCTGTGAAAATTCTTCGGTTTTGTGGCTCAGTAACACTAAGAACCTACTGGAGAGATGGGCAGGCTAGTTAGTGGTAGAAAGATCAAGTTTTAGGCCAGGGTAGAGTAGAGCCAGGCCTTGATCACCTGGGGACTCTCCTCTCCATAGGACTCTGCTTCTTGACTGGGCTCTGTTCCAGTGGGTGGGGCATCCCTGTCCACTCTCAGACAATGTGCTCTTCCTGACCTCATCACGGCACACTCTCCCTAATTTTCTGAATTACTAACCACACTGCTTTTCATTAACCCTGGATCCCAACCAAGTGTTTTTCTGACACCAGCCTTTTAAGCTACCTACACTTAAAAAAAATTGCTTTATATACTGATGGTTTTACCTAACATTCTTAATTCCAACTCTATCCTGTCTCCTGCCACAGCTATCATAGATTTGGCTTTAAAAGAGGTTTTAGTTTTTTTTCCCCTCAAGGCCAATATCCTATCCTTCATTATACCACTCATAGGCAATCGTTAGGGAGCTCCTTGGAAATATTTTCAGTTTGTTCTTAGATATATTGGGTGGGCCAAAAGATTCGTTCTTTTTTCCCATAAGATGGCTCTAGTAGCACTTAGTTGTCTTTAACTTCATTCAAGACAATTTTGTTAGATTGCATATGACAGCTGTCATATCAGCGTGCATTTAAAAAAAGACTTACCAATATTGGTGAATTTTTGTGTAGCCATTTTAATATTGATGATGGAAGAAAAAAAGCAACATTTTTGGCATATTATGCTTTATTATTTCAAGAAAGGTAAAAACACAACTGAAACGCAAAAAAAGATTTGTGCAGTGTATGGAGAAGGTGCTGTGATCGAATGTGTCAAAAGAGGTTTGTGAAGTTTCATGCTAGGGATTTCTCGCTGGACGATGAAATCTACCCATCTCACTGGATGGGTAGACCAGTTGAAGTTGACAGTGATCAAATCGAAAAAATAATTGAGAACAATCAAAGTTATACCACATGGGAGGTAGCTGATATACTCAAAATATCCAAATCAAGTGTTGAAAATTATTTGCACCAGCTTGGTTATGTGAATCGCTTTGATGTTGGGTTCCACATAAGTTAAGAGAAAAAAACCTTCTTGACCATATTTCCACATGCACTTCTCTACTGAAATGTAATGAAAACATTCCATTTTTAAAACAAATTGTGATGGGCGATGAACAGTGGATACTGTACAATAATGTGGAATGGAAGAGATTGTGGGGCAAGAGAAATGAACCACCACCAACCACACCAAAGGCCAGTCTCCATCCAAAGAAGGTGATGTGTATATGGTGGGATTGGAAGGGAGTCCTCTATTATGAGCTCCTTCCAGAAAACCAAACAATTAATTCCAAAAAATACTGCTCCCAGTTAGACCACTTGAAAGCGACACTCAATGAAAAGCGACCAGAATTAGTCAACAGAAAATGCATAATCTTCTGTCAGGATAATGCAAGACCACTTGTTTCTTTGAAGGCCTGGCAAAAAATGTTACAGCTTGACTGGGAAGTTCTGATTCATCTGCTGTATTCACCAGACATTGCACTTTCGGATTTCCAATTATTTTGGTCTTTACAAAATTCTCTTAATGGAAAGAATTTCAGTTCCCTGGAAGACTGTAAAAGGCACCTGCTCAAAAAGATAAAAAATTTTGGGAAGATGGAATTATGAAGTTGCCTGAAAAATGGCAGAAGGTAGTGGAACAAAAGAGTGAATACGTTGTTCAGTAAAGTTCTTGGTGAAAATGAAATATGTGTCTATCATTTTTACTTAAATAACCGAAAACACTTTTTGGCCCACCCAATAGAAACCTATTGGACTTATTTACAGAACAGAAATAGACTCACAGACATAGAAAACCAAATTAAGGTTACCAAAAGGGAAAGGGGGGGAAGGGATAAATTAGGAGTTTGAGATTAAAATATACATACTACTATATATAAAATAGATAACCAACAAGGACCTATAGTACAGGGAACTATACTTAATATCTTGTAATAACCTTGTAATAACCTATAATGGAAAAGAATCTAAAAAAGAATATATATGTGTGTGTGTGTGTGTATATATATATATATATATATATATATATATATATATATAAAAATAACTGAATCACTTTGCTGTATACCTGAAACTGGCACAACATTGTAAATCAACTATATTTCAAGAAAAATTTTAAAAAAGATAAGAGATACTATATAAGAAAATATCTTATGCTGGCATACTTTTGACAAGATCATGTGTGCATTTCTCTCCTTCTATACTTAGAATAGAAGGAATTGTATTACATTTGAATTTCGGGTACTTATTATTAAAAATGAAAGATCAGGGAAGTACTCCTTCTCCTTCCTTGACACCAGATGACAGTTACTTCAGACCTTCTCTCTCCTCAAACCTCCAGTACCTCTCCCAACATTGCTTTAAGCTGGTGACCACGCGTCCTACTTTATTGAGGACATCAAAGCAACTGAAAGATGCTTCTACAGACTGCTCCCCTGCCAGTGTCTGCCCTTCAAACTCACATCAAACTTCTCCACTTGTGCACAAGCTCCCATTCTCCAATTGCTGTGTTCAGGGTATCACTTCAGCAACTCTCCACTTCTTTCTTACACCATTGACTTTTTGTTCTTCACTGGATCATTCTTATGGACATACTATTATACCTCCCATCTTAAAAAGGGAATCTTCTCCTGAGTCTCCTTTCTCCACCAGCTGCCACCCCGTTTCTTTGTACCTGCTGCAACAATAATCCTAGAAAATGATATCTATGCTCACTGTCTCTAATTTCTTGCCTCCTGATTTCTCTTGAAACCTACTTAATCAGGCTTTTTCTCAAATCTTTCCATCGAAACGGCTCTTGTCAAGGTTACCTATGACCTCCACATTGTTATACCCCATGGCTAGTTGTCAGTCTTCATCTTACTTGAACTGTTAGCAGCATTTGAGACACGTGTTCAGTCCCTGCTCTTTGATACACTTTCCCTGCTTGGCTTCCAGTGTACCATACCCTCCTGGCCACTCCTCCTTGGCTTCCTTTGCTGGTTCCTTTTCTTTTCTCAGATCTCATAATGTAGGAATGTTCTAGGGTTCAGACCTTGATCCTCTCCTGTTTTTCTCTCCATAGTCCTGGGTAATCTCCTTGGTGATCTTGGTGATTCCTTGGTGATCTCCTCCAGTCTCATGTCTATAAATGCCATCTATATGCCTGCCAATGAGTACAAAATTGTTATGTCCAGCTCAGACTTTTATACTCCAGATTATCATAGCCATCTGTCTGCTTCGCATCTATATTTGGATGTCTAATTGACTTCTTAAACCGAATCTGTACGAAACTGAGTTCCTGTTCCCCTGATTGTTGCCAAACCTGTAACAGTTGTAGCCTTCCCCATCTTAGTTGATAGCGATCCATTATTCCATTATTTAAGCCAAAAAAATTGGAGTTATCTTTGACTCTGTTCTTTCTCTCACGCCCCGTTTAAACAGTCAGGAAATCCTGTTGACTTTAGCTTTTTTTAAAATTGAAGTATAGTTGATTTACAATATTGTGTTAGTTTCAGGTGTACAGCAAAGTGATTCCGTTATTTATCTTTTTCAGATTATATTCCATTGTAGGTCATTATGAGATATTGAATATAATTTCCTGTGCTATACAGGGGATCCTGTTGCTTATCTATTTTATGTATAGTAGTTTGTATCTGTTAATCCCATACTCCTAATTTGCCCCTCCTTCATTCCCTCTCCCCTTTGGTAACCATAAGTTTGTTTTCTATGTCTGTCTGTTTCTGTTCTGTACATAGATTCATTTGCATTATTGTTTAGATTCTACTTGTAAGTGATATCATATAATACTTTCTGTCTCTGTCTAGTTTACCTCATTAAGTATAATATTCTCTAGGTCCATTCATGTTACTGCAAATGGCAATATTTCATTCTTTTTTTATGAGTGAGCACTATTCCATTGTGTGTGTGTGTATGTATATATATACATACACACATACACACACACACATATATATATATATGTATATATGTATATGTACATACCATATCTTCTTAAGCCAGTTGTATGTTGATGGGCACTTGGGTGTTTTCTATGTCTTGGGTATTATAAATAGTGCTGCTTTTAACACTAAGGTGAATATCTTTTCGAATTAGAGTTTTCATTTTCTCTGGATATATACCCAGGAGTGGGATTGCTGGATCATATGGTAGCTTTATTTTTAGTTTTTTAAGGAACCTCCATACTGTTTTCCAGTGGCTGCACAAATTTATATTCTCATTAACAGTGTAGGATGGTTCCTCTTTTCTCCACCCCTTTCCAGCATTTATTATTTGTAGACTTTTCTATGATGGCCATTGTGACAGGTGTGAGGTGAAACCTCACTGTAGTTTTCTTTTTTTTTAACATCTTTATTGGAGTATAATTGCTTTACAATGGTGTATTAGTTTCTGCTGTATAACAAAGTGAATCAGCTATGCATATACATATATACCCATATCTCCTCCCTCTTGCATCTCCCTCCCACCCTCCCTATCCCAGGCCTCTAGGTGGTCACAAAGCACAGAGCTGATCTCCCTGTGCTATGTGGCTGCTTCCCACTAGCTATCTATTTTACATTTGGTAGTGTATATATGTCCATGCCACACTCTCACTTCGTCTCAGCTTACCCTTCCCCCTCCCCATATCCTCAAGTCCATTCTCTAGTACGTCTGTGTCTTTATTCCTGTCCTGCCCCTAGGTTCTTCAGAACCTCTTTTTTTTCTTAGATTCCATATATATATGTTAGCATACGGTATTTGTTTTTATCTTTCTGACTTACTTTACTCTATATGACAGACTCTAGGTCCATCCACCTAACTACAAATAAACAATTTTGTTTCTTTGAGTAATATTCCAGTGTATACATGTGCCACATCTTCTTTATCCATTCATCTGTCGATGGACACTTAGTTTGCTTCCATGTCCTGGCTATTGTAAATAGAGCTGCAATGAACCTTGTGGTACATGACTCTTTTTGAATTATGGTTTTCTCAGGGTATATGCCCAGTAGTGGGATTGCTGGGTCATATGGTAGTTTCTATTTGTAGTTTTTTAAGGAACCTCCATACTGTTCTCCATAGTGGCTGTATCAATTTACATTCCCACCAACAGTGCAAGAGAGTTCCCTTTTCTCCACACCCTCTCCAGCATTTATTGTTAGTAGATTTTTTGATGATGGCCATTCTGACTGGTGTGAGGTGATACCTCATTGTAGTTTGGATTTGCATTTCTCTAATGATTAGTGTTGTTGAGCATCCTTTCGTATGTTTGTTGGCAATCTGTGTATCTTCTTTGGAGAAATGTCTATTTAGGTCTTCTGCCCATTTTTGGACTGGATTGTTTGTTTTTTGGTATTGAGCTGCATGAGCTGTTTATATATTTTGGAGATTAATCCTTTGTCAGTTGCTTCGTTTGCAAATATTTTTTCCCATTCTGAGGGTTGTCTTTTTGTCTTGTTTATGTTTTCCTTTGCTGTGCAAAAGCTTTTAAGTTTCATTAGGTCCCATTTGTTTATTTTTGTTTTTATTTCCATTTCTCTAGGAGGTGGATCAAAAAGGATCTTGTGGTGATTTATGTCATAGAGTGTTCTATGTTTTCCTCTAAGAGTTTTATAGTGTCTGGCCTTACAGTTAGGTCTTTATTCCAATTTGAGTTTATTTTTGTGTATGGTGTTAGGGAGTGTTCTCATTTCATTCTTTTACATGTGGCTGTCCAGTTTTCCCAGCACCACTTATTGAAGAGGCTGTCTTTTCTCCATTGTATACTCTTGCCTCCTTTGTCAACGATAAGGTGAATCTCTGGGCTTTCTATCCTGTTCCATTGATCTATATTTTTGTATTTGTGCCAGTACCATACTTTCTTGATGACTGTAGCTTTGTAGTGTAGGCTGAAGTCCAGGAGCCTGATTCCTTCAGCTCTGTTTTTCTTTCTCAAGATTGCTTTGGCTATTTGGGGTCTCTTGTATTTCCATACAAATTGTGCAATTTTTTGTTCTAGTTTTGCGAAAAATGTCATTGGTAGTTTGATAGGGATGCATTGAATCTGTAGATTGCTTTGTGTAGTATAGTCATGTTCACAGTGTTGATTCTTCCAATCCAAGAACATGCAATATCTCTCCATCTGTTTGTATCATCTTTAATTTCTTTCATCAGTGTCTTATAGTTTTGTGCATACAGGTCTTTTGTCTCCTTAGGTAGGTTTATTCCTAGGTATTTGATTCTTTTTGTTGCAATAGTAAATGGGAGTGTATCCTTAAATTCTCTTTCAGATCTTTCACCGTTAGTGTATAGGAATGCAAGAGATTTCTGTGCATTAATTTTGCATCATGCTACTTTACCAAATTCATTGATTAGCTCTAGTAGTTTTCTGGTAACATCTTTATGATTCTGTATGTATAGTATCATGTCATTTGCAAACAGTGACTGCTTTACATCTTCTTTTCTGATTTGGATTCCTTTTATTTCTTCTTCTTCTCTGATTGCTCTGATTTCTTCTTTGATTGATTCTCAAAACAATGCTGAATAATAGTCGTGAGAGTGGGCAACCTTGTCTTGTTCCTGAACTTAGTGGAAATGCTTTCAGTTTTTCACCATTGAAGACAATGTTGGCTGTGGGTTTGTCATATATGGCGTTTATTATGTTGGAGTAAGTTTCCTCTATGCCTACTTTCTGGAGGGTTTTTATCATAAATGGTGTTGAATTTTGTCAAAAGCTTTTTCTGCATCTATTGAGATGATCATATGGTTTTTCTCCTTCAGTTTGCTAATGTGGTGTATCACATTGATTGATTTGCGTATATTGAAGAATCCTTGCAATCCTGGGGTAAACCCCACTTGATCATGGTGTCTGATCCTTTTAATGTGCTGTTGGATTCTGTTTGCTAGTATTTTGTTGAGGATTTTTGCATCTATGTTCATCAGTGATATTGACCTGTATTTTTATTTTTTTGTGATGTCTTTGTCTGGTTTTGGTATCAGGATGATGGTGACCTCTTAGAATGAGTTTGGGAGTGTTCCTCCCTCTGCTATATTTCGGAAGAGTTTGAGAAGTATAGGTGTTAGCTCTTTTCTAAATGTTTAATAGAATTCACCTGTGAAGCCATCTGGTCCTGGGCTGTTGTTTATTGGAAGATTTTTACTCACAGTTTCAATTTCAGTGCTTGTGATTGGTCTGTTTATATTTTCTATTTCTTCCTGGTTCATTCTCAGAAGGCTGTGCTTTTCTAAGCATTTGTCCATTTCTTCCATGTTGTCCATTTTATTGGCATATAGTTGCTTGTAGTAATCTCTCATGATCCTTTGTATTTCTGCAGTGTCAGTTGTTACTTCTCCTTTTTCATTTCTAATTCTATTGATTTGAGTCTTCTCCCTTTTTTCTTGATGAGTCTGGCTTATGGTTTATCAGTGTTGTTTATCTTCTCAAAGAACCAGCTTTTAGTTTTATTGATCTTTGCTATTGTTTCCTTCATTTGTTTTTCATTTATTTCTGATCTGATCTTTATGATTTCTTTCCTTCTGCTAACTTTGGGTTTTTTATTTTTGTTGTTATTCTTCTTTCTCTAATTGCTTTAGGTGTAAGGTTAGGTTGTTTATTTGAGATGTTTCTTGTTTCTTGAGGTAGGATTGTATTGCTATAAACTTCCCTCCTAGGACTGCTTTTGCTGGATCCCATAGGTTTTGGGTCGCCGTGTTTTCATTGTCATTTGTTTCTAGGTGTTTTTTGATTTCCTCTATGATTTCTTCAGTGACCTCTTGGTTATTTAGTAAACAACCTTTGTGTTGTTTAGCCTCCATGTGCTTGTATTCTTTACAGATATTTTTCCTGTAATTGATACCTAGTCTCATAGTGTTGTGGTCAGAAAAGATACTTGATATGATTTTAGTTTTCTAAAATTTACCAAGGCTTGATTTGTGACCCAAGATATGATGTATCCTGGAGAATGTTCCATGAGCACCTGAGAAGAAAGTGTATTCTGTTGTTTTGGATGGAATGTCCGTCAATTAATGGACATAGTTAATGTCCATTAAATATCAGTTAAGTCAATCTTGTTTAATGTGTCATTTAAATCTGTGTTTCCTTATTTATTTTCATTTTGGTTGATCTGTCCATTGGTGAAAGTGGGGCGTTAAATTCCCCTACTATTATTGTGTTATTGTTGATTTCCCCTTTTATGGCATTTGCCTTATGTACTGAGGTGCTCCTGTGTTGGGTGCATAAATATTTACAATTGTTATATCTTCTTCTTGGATTGATCCCTTGATTATTATGTAGTGTCCTTCTTTGTCTCTTGTAATAGTTTTTATTTTAAAGTCTATTTTGTCTGATATGAGAACTGCTACTCCCGTTTTCTGTTGATTTCCATTTGCATAGAATATGCTTTTCCATCCCCTCACTTTCAATCTGTATGTGTCCCTGGGTCTGAAGTGGGTCTCTTGTAGACAGCATATATACGGGTGTTGTTTCTCTTTCCATTCAGTCTATGTCTTTTGGTTGGAATATTTAATCCATTTACATTTAAGGTAGTTATTGATATGTATGTTCCTATTACCATTTTCTTAATTGTTTTGGGTTTGTTATTGTAGGTCTTTTCCTTTTCTTGTGTTTCCTACCTAGACAAATTCCTTTAGCATTTGTTGTAAAGCTGGTTTGGTGGGGCTGTATTCTCTTAGCTTTTGCTTGTCTGTAAAGGTTTTAATTTCTCCCTCAAATCTGAATAAGATTCTTTCTGGGTAGAGTAATCTTGGCTGTAGGTTTTTCCCTTTCATCACTTTAAATATGTCCTGCTACTCCCTTCTGGCTTTCAGAGTTTCAGCTGAAGGATCAGCTGTTAAGTTTATGGGGATTCCCTTGTATGTTATTTGTTGCTTTTCCCTTGCTGCTTTTAATATTTTTTCTTTGTATTTAATTTTTGATAGTTTGATTAATAAGTGTCTTGGCATGTTTCTTGTTGGATTTATCCTGTATGGGACTCTCTGCACTTCCTGGACTTGATTGACTATTTCCTTTCCCATATTAGGGAAGTTTTCAATTATAATCTCTTCAAATATTTTCTCAGTCCCTTTCTTTTCCTCTTCTTCTTCTGGGACCCCTATAATTCGAATGTTGGTGCATTTAATGTTGTCCCATAGGTCTCTGAGACTGTCTCAATTCTTTTCATTTTTTTTTCTTTATTCTGCTCTGCAGTAGTTATTTCCACTATTTTGTCTTCCAGGTCACTTATCCATTCTTCTGCCTCAGTTATTCTGCTATTGAATCCTTCTAGAGAATTTTTAATTTCATTTGTTGTATTGTTTATAATTGTTTTCTTCCTCTTTAGTTTTTCTAGGTCCTTGTTAAATGTTTCTTGTATTTTCTCCATTCTATTTCCAACATTTTGGATCATCTTTACTTTATCAGTATTCTGAATTATTTTTCAGGTAGACTGCCTATTTCCTCTTCATTTGTTAGGTCTGGTGGGTTTTTACCTCACTCCTTCATCTGCTGTGTATTTCTCTGTCTTCTCATTTTGCTTATCTTACTGTGTTTGGGGTCTCCTTTTCGCAGGCTGCAGGTTCGTAGCTCCTGTTGTTTTTGGTACCTGTCCCCAGTGGCTATGGTTGGTTCAGTGAGTTGTGTAGGCTTCCTGGAGGAGGGAAGTGGTGCTTGTGTTTTGGTGGATGAGGCTGGATCTTGTTTTCTGCTGGGCAGGATAACATCTGGTGGTGTGTTTTGGGGTGTCTGTGAACTTATTATGATTTTAAGCAGCCTCTCTGCTAATGTGTGGGGTTGTGTTCCTGTCTTGCTAGTTGTTTGACATGGGGTGTCCAGCACTGTAGCTTGCTGGTCGTTGAGTGGAGCTGGGTCTTAGCATTGAGAAGGAGATCTCTGGGAGAGCTTTCACCATTTGATATTATGTGGGGCCGGGAGGTCTCTGGTGGACCAATGTCCTGAACTTGGCTCTCCCACCTCAGAGCCTCAGGCCTGACACCCAGACAGAGCACCAAGACCCTGTCAGCCACATGGCTCAGAAGGAAAGGGAGGAAGGAAAAGAAAGAAAGAAAAAATAAAATAAAGTTATTAAAATAAAAAAATTATTAAAAATAAAAAATAATAAAGTATTAAAAAAAAGAAAGAAGAGATCAACCAAGTTAATGAACAAATCCACCAATGATAATAAGTGCTAAAAACTATACTAAAAAAAAAATGGACAGACAGAAACCTAGGACAAATGGTAAAAGCAAAGCTATACAGACAAAATCACACAAAGAAGCATACACATACAAACTCACAAAAAGAGAAAAAGGTTAAAAAAATATATATATATATTTAAAAAAAAAGGAAGAGAGCAACCAAATCAATAAACAAATCTACCAAAGATAATAAGCTCTAAATAGTAAACTAAGATAAACATAAAAACAGAAACAAAGTAGTTGCAGAAAGCAAACCCCAAGTCTACAGTTGCCCCCAAATTTCACCACCTCAATTTTGGGATGATTCGTTGTATATTCAGGTATTCCGGAGATGCAGGGTACATCAAGTTGATTGTGGAGATTTAATCCACTGCTCCTGAGGCTGCTGGGAGAGATTTCCCTTTCTCTTCTCTGTTCGCACAGCTCCTGGGGTTCAGCTTTGGATATGGTCCCCCCTCTGCTTGTAGGTAGCCTGAGGGCGTCTGTTCCCCTCTCAGACAGGACGGGGTTAAAGGAGAAGCTGACTAGGGGCCTCTGGCTCACTCAGACTGTGGTGGGAGGGTGAGGGAGGGGTATGGAATGCGGGGCGAACCTGCGGTGGCAGAGGGCAGCGTGATGTTGCAACAGCCTGAGGCACACCGTGCGTTCTCCCGGGGAAGTTGGCCCTGGTTCACGGCACCCTGGCAGTGGCGGGCTGCACAGGCTCCCCGGAGGCGAGGTGTGGATAGTGACCTGTGCTTGCACACAGGCTTCTTGGTGCCTGCAGCAGCAGCCTTAGCGTTTCATGCCCATCTCTGTTGTCCATGCTGATAGCCGTGGGTTGCGCCTGTCTAGCACTCATTTAGGTGGTGCTCTGAATCCCCTCTCTTCGCGCACTCTGAAACAATGGTCTCTTGCCTCTTAGGCAGTTCCAGACTTTTTCCTGGACTCCTTCCCTGCTAGCTGTGGCACACTAGCCCCCTTCAGGCTGTGTTCACGCCGCCAACCCCAGTCCTCTCCCTGGGATCTGAACTCCGAAGCCCGAGCCTCAGCTCCCAGCCCCACCCGCCCCAGTGGGTGAGCAGACAAGCCTCTCGGGCTGGTGAATGCTGGTCAGCACCTATCCTGTGTGCAGGAATCTGTCTGCTTTGCCCTCTGCACCCCTGTTGCTGTGCTCTCCTCCGTGGCTCTGAAGCGCCCCCCCCGCCCCCCCCGCCCCCCCCCCCCCGTCTCCACCAGTGAAGGGGTTTCCTAGTGTGTGGAAACTTTTCCTCCTTCACAGCTCCCTCCCAGAGGGGCAGGTCCTGTCCCTATTCTTTTGTCTCTGTGTTTTCTTTTTTCTTTTGCCCTACCCAGGTACGTGGGGACTTTCTTGCCTTTTGGGAAGTCTGAGGTCTTCTGCCAGTGTTCAGTAGGTGTTCTGTAGGAGCTGTTCCACATGTAGATGTATTTCTGATGTATTTGTGGGGAGGAAGGTGATCTTCACATCTTACTCCTCCGCCATCTTGAAGGTCCCCGCCTCATTGTAGTTTTGATTTGTATTTCTCTAATGATTAGCGATGTTGAGCATCTTTTCATGTGCCTGTTGGTCATCTGCTTGTCTTCTTTGGAAAAATGTCTATTTAAGATCTTCTGCCCATTTTTTGATTGGGGTGTTCGTTTTTTTCCATATTGAGCTGTATGAGCCCATTGGCTTTATCTTTAAGATCTATCCAGAATGTGACCATTTTTCACCAATTCCTGTGCTTTCATTCAGATCCACTGTCGTCTCTTACATGGATTCCTGTAATAGCCTCCTGGGCCTCCTTGTTTCCACCCTTGCTTCTCTGCAGTCTATTTCCAACACAGAAGACAGATCTACTGTTTTGAAAGATTGTATCGCCTCATTCTTAAAACATCCCAAAAGCTCTCACCCATTTCATATATATGTCCTTTAAGTGGCCTGCATGATCTAATTTCTGTCACTTCTGTGATCTTGGCTGTGCTACAGAAGTCCTCTAAGTGGTGGTTTCCTCATCTGAAAAGTGGAGGAGAGTATAATTCTTACTTTACAGGATTGTTGTAAGGATTAAATGAGATAGTACATGTAGTAGTAAAAAGAAATTGAAATAATTATTTTTTTACTATTATTAGTAATTATTAAATATTAAGTTTAATGCCTTTAGCTTGGAATTCAAGGTCATTTACATCTTTTCCCAGTCTTTCCTTATACTGTATTTCTCATGGTTCTCCCTTCTCTACTTCTCAGTTTTCTTGCTTGTAAAATTTGTAAAATGGAGATACGTTTTGCCTTTGCTCACAAGGACTGCACATCAAACTCCTCTTACTGAAGAAGGGGCTGCACAAATAGAAGATGTTGTCGTCCTGTTCCCAAGGACTAAAAGGTTCTTCTTTCTTGTCTCTGCAGTAATAACAACAAAGTGCCTTTCCTTCAAATGTTTTACCTGGGAACCCTCCCTTCTCCCCTCCCCCCAAAAAAAAACCCGCATGTCTGTTGCTCTGGCAACATCAGGAAGGGAATTAGCACCCAAAGAAACTGTAAGTACTGCCCCTGTGCAGGCTTCAGGGATGGGTACTTGATTTGACAATTTAGAAAACAGCAAAGACCCTTGCTTCTACACCTTGTGATACCATTTGTCCTTGTCAACTCTGTGTGATCAATTAATGTTCCAGCAGAACAGAAATGCCGTTCACTGTGTGTTCTTCTTGTCGCTTGACGTTGATAGGGCTTGTTTCTCTCTAACTGAAGTGCTTCCCACACAAAAGAAAGTCAGCTTGTTGGATTCCCAGAGAATATTCATTCACCCATAGGCCCAGAGCACCATCATCTCAGTGCAAATTGTGCCAAAAGAGGGAAATGTGCTATTATCCGATCATCTTGTAAAAAATCGGGTGTAATGTTTGAGTTCAGCAGATGGTTGGACCTGGGGAGATGAAGGACTCTGTCCTGGAACGTTTTGGACGGGGCTGTGACCCATCTGCTTGACTGAGGCACCCTACATGTCTCCTGTGTGAGACCTTTGGTCCTTTTAATCCTGCCTCTACATCTTTGTCCATAAGGGTTGTCTGTATGGTTGGAGCCGGACAGCCTAGGTCAGGGGAGGAAGGGGGAAGAGGTCTTGGAAAGAAGTGAGACGCAGCCAGTTCTCTACGGGGATTGTCCAGACGAATGTCTCATTAGTTCTCCATTTTAAATTTGAGTTGAAGACCAGGATATATGAACAACAAAAATAAAAATCTGGTATGATGAACGGACGTAATGGAGCCACCGTCAAGTAACTTAAAGTTCATCCTTACT
This sequence comes from Orcinus orca, assembly GCF_937001465.1. Lineage (NCBI taxonomy): Eukaryota > Metazoa > Chordata > Mammalia > Artiodactyla > Delphinidae > Orcinus > Orcinus orca. The sequence continues at coordinate 58,025,108 of NC_064571.1, forward strand.
GTATGTAGCAACTGAATAATGGTTACCATGTGTATGGTATTTGGACAGAAATTTAACTTTGCACCTATTTTGGGGCCTGGGTCCTCTGCAAGGCCTTATGCTTATGTACTATGGTAGGAGAAGCATGACCTCCACAGGCGAACTTTACCATACCAGCTGCATGTCTTTGGGCTAGATGTTGAACCTCTCTGTGCCTCCGTTTCTTCTTCTGCAAAGTGAATGATGTGATAATAATGATAATACTTCTAGAGTTATTGTGAGGGTTAAATGAGATAATGTATGTGAAAGTAACTGGAATGGAGTTAGATCCTTTGACCCTACGTGCTTTCAGGACCATCGAGGGGTGAGATGAGTATAGCAAGATAATGATAACATGATCCCCTTTCCCCCAGGTGTAGCAGGAAAGTAAGTAGACAAATAATGTAAATATAATGCAAATGATTAAATGTGCTATAAAGCAAAATGATTAGAAAAACAAGAGAATGAGATGAATTTTGACTAAGGAGAAATCTGGATGCTTTGGAGAAGGTGGGATGGGTGGATAGAATGAGTGGTGGGGAGGTGGAGGGACTTTCTGGTGGAGGGAAAAGCAAAAGCAAGCACCTGGAGTCTGGAGAGCACAGGGTATGGTGGGGTAACCTTATTAGGATGGCTTTCCAGGAACAGGCTCTCTGGAAGGGTATTGGAAAAGAAGTCTGGCTTCCAGTTAGGTTGAGATGGAGTGCTGGATGAGTAATTTGGGTTTTATTGTGTTAAAAAATTAGGAGCCATTGAAGTGTTTTGTTTTGTTTGTTTGTCTGTAGCAGGTGAGTGACAATGATCAGGTCTGTGCTTTAGAAACATAATTCTGGCTCTAGTATGTCTGAGGGGTAATGGGGAGGGAGACTGCAGTACTCTACAGGAGAAATGATGAGGGCCTTATACAGGGAGGTTGGATGCAGGGGAGGAAGTGGGTATGGGAGATGTTGCTGACGAATAATCTACAGATTTTAGCAACTTATCAGATGTAATGACTGAAACTGGGATAGGCCAAGCTTAGATTAGCTTTGAAGTCCCTTGGGAGCCTGGGTGACCTGGAGGATGGACAGACTAGGGACCTGTGGTTGTTAAATGATTAATCTGTATCACTTCCAGGTCAGTGGTGGGAAAGGTTAAGGGAAACTGGGTGAAACAGAAAACTACCACAGGCCCCAGTAAAGACCCCTGGATCTGTAACTCTGGATGGAGGATGGGGAGATATGGCGCTCACACTGTCCAGCTACTCTGGGAGATGAAACATGAATTTCCAGCCCTCCCATTTCTGTCCAGGGTAAGAATCAAGGTCTGGCCCCATTTAGTCTTCCCTTTCCTCTCCAGTAGCCCGTCGAAGCTCAAAGCCTTGCCCAACTTTCAGCAGTCTGTGAAGGAGGAGTCGTCTCGTACAACCAAGGGGAGGATGCTTCTCCGGGTGTCTCCGGGTGCCAGCCCCCGAGTCCCAGCCCCAAGTCTACCCACCAACACCAGGGGGCAGGCACACCTGTCAGCCAGGAGTTGGCATATAGAACTCAAAGAAGTAATTTTTTGGATTATTATTCTTTTTGCCTTTTTCCTTTGGTTCCACTTACCATCATTATCTAATCCTTCAATAAGAAGTTCTTGAATGCCCACCAATTGCATGGGGTGAGAGCATCCTTTTAACAGTAATTAGACATTGCCCTCAAGGAACTTATACTAGACGTTTATGTTGCTTGATACCCTTTCCTGTCTGTTAATAGAAGAACTGCCTTGAGAAAGTTAACAGTTGATCATTGGCATTATTTCTGGCTAGAGCCTGCAGTCTATAAATACAGTCTCCCTTATTTTACAAATAAGAAACAGTCTCAGAGGGGAGGTCAGACAACTCAAGCCAAAACTGGGTTTAGAACCCATGTTTTTCCAGCTGTGTCTTTTGAAATTCCTCTTTGTCTCTCTGAAGCTGAAAACCCCAGAATAAGTTATCACAAAAATATTCTAGCATAAAATCTCTTTCTGGGGGAGTGGTGTCAAAGAATAGTAACGCTAATTTGGTTTATTTTAGTTTTGAAATATTTTAATTGATTTTTGACAAATAAGAACTGTACATATTTAAGGTATACAATGTTATGTTTTGATAATGTATACATAATGAAATGATTATCACAATCAAAGTAATTAACATATCCATTACCTCCCATAGTTACCTTTCTTTTGCATGTGTGTAGTGAGAATAGTTGCAATCTACTCTCTTAGCAAAATTCAAGTACATAATGCATTGTTTTTAACTATAGTCACCATGCTGTATATTAGGTTTCCAGAACTTACTCATCTTGTAACTGATCGTTTGTAACCTTTAATCAATATCTCCCCTTTACACTCACCTCTAGCCTCTGGTAACCTCCATTCTACCCGCTGTTACTACGAGTTCAACTTCTTTTTTCCTTTTTTTAAAATGCCATACCTAAGCGAGATCATGCAGTATTTGCAATACTTGTCTTTCTATGTTTGGCTTATTTCACTTAACACAGTGTCCTCCAGGTTCATCCATGTTGTCCCAAATGGCACGATTTCCTTCTTTATTTTTTTAAGGCTGAATAATATCCTATTTTATTTGTATACAACATTTTCTTTATTCATCTGTCAGTGGACACTTCAGTTGTTTCCATATCTTGGCTACTGTGAGTAATGCTATAATGAACATGGGAGTGCAAATATCCCTTTGAGATAGTGATTTCATTTCTTTTGTATATATACCAAGAAGTAAGATGGCTGGATCATATGTCTGTTTCACTTTTTGAGGAATCTCCACACTGTTTTCTGTAATGACTGTACCGATTTACATTCCCACCAACAGTGCACAAGGGTTCCCTTTTCTCTACACCCTCTCCAACCCTTATCTTTTGACTTAATAATAGCTGTCCTAGTAAGTGAGAAGTGACATATCGTTGTGGTTTTGACTTTCCTAGCAAAAGCTGTTAATGATGAAGGATAATTTTTCTTCTCACTCCCTGTCAGTGCACGTGGCTTGGTGAGACAGAAACATGAGTTGAAACAGATGAGGAGGATGGAGCAGTACATTGTGTGGGTGAAGCAGAGATAGTGGAGAATTGCTGTGGATGCAGAGACCCATCAGATACAACACTGAAGCCTGTGGACAGGGTGGTATCTAGAAGAATGTGCTTTAAGAAAATGGTTGGCTCTTAGAGTGAAGGTAGTTGGAGGAGGATTTTTCATGTTTGTCTTTTGCTTGTCTGTAACTGTTTTTCTTTTTTTTTTGCGGTACGCGGGCCTCTCACTGTTGTGGCCTCTCCTGTTGCGGAGCACAGGCTCCGGACGCGCAGGCTCAGCGGCCATGGCTCACGGGCCCAGCCGCTCCGCGGCATGTGGGATCTTCCCGGACCGGGACACGAACCCATGTCCCCTGCATCAGCGGGGGACTCTCAACCGCTGCGCCACCAGGGAAGCCCTGTAACTGTTAATTTTCCTAGAATAAACATGCTTAGTCTTGTTGCTTTGCTACTCTGCATCCATTCTCCATGCTCCAATCAGTTTTATTTCACTTTTTCTCTGGGAGAATGCCTCTCTCCCTGAATCTCAGTTCATATGCTTTGGGTAGGAATCACCTCTGCCCCTAATCTCCAGCATTGGGGGAGGCAAGGATTCCTACAGGTCATCACATTCGTGGTCACATTCATTGTTTCTGAGATGGACTCATGAGCCAGTAAACTGTAATAGGACATTTTCTGTAACTTTGAGATGAGAGTCAAGCTCTCTTGGTATTGTGCTTGAACATGAATACTCTCACTAGACCCCTCTGTGGGAATGTGAATTACCTCCCTAAAGGTAAAGATTATTAGGCACTAGTTGATGGTTTTGTGAGCTCTGTGAAAGAGGATGAGAGAAAATTGAAACCATATTCTGTGAGACAGGCTGGATATCCTCTCAAGTGGGAAATGAGCATTTTCTCTTCAAGTGGATTCAATATCAAAATACCTGGGCAATCCTGGAATGCCCTCAGGCAGTAGCACCAGGGCCTATCCTAGGCTAGTGCTTAATATAGTTTGTTTTAAAGAGATAATACAAATCCCCTTTACCACGCAGTCATTCACAAACACTCTGACACAAATTCTTTATTAAGACTGTTCAATGTAGATGCAGGTTTTTAGCCCATAGGAAATCAGGTCTGTGTCTTAGGGAAATTTCAGAGTTTTTTTGCAAAAAGTATTATGGATTCAAAAGTATTTAGTGAGAAAAATTTAATGCTGGAGAAAAGGAAAACTGTGGAATAGCTGAGCTCTTCTCTTTAATCCAGATAGCTTCTTTTTCTGTATCTCTTTTTCATCTTGGTGTTCTTACAGTTCTCAGATGCCCATATCCTCATGGAACCTCCTAGAACCCAAATTATAATCTTGAAGTGCCAGTTTTTGTTAAAAGAAACTCAAGTTCTTGAAGAAATGATTAACCTTAATTCAGGGTCAGCATAACATATTGGGTTCTCTAGCAACAAAGCCTGAGAAAGGGATTCTGGTGCTTGTGATTTATCAAAAGAGTGCCCTTTAGGAAAATTTATAAGGGAGAAAGTGAATCAGGATAGGGAAGGGAAAGAGTTGAAAAGTCTCAGGTGAAGTCTGATCCATTTGTGTGTGCGGGGACAAGAGCTTCAGAGCATATATCACATGCAGTGTCAAAAGACGTGAACCAGCCTTTAACACCCCTGAATCAGTCAGTTGCTGGCAGTGGGTTGCCTTATATGTGTGTGTGTGGGAGGGAACATAATTTCCTATGCTAGGCGACTCCTATCAGCCAAGTATAGTTCTCAGGAGAAGTAGGGCAGCTGTTAGTCATTAGCAGTTGTCCTTATCCACACAGGATGCCATAACAGAGTACCATAGACCGAGTGGCTTATAAACAATAGAAATGTATTTTTCATGGTTCTGGAGGCTGGAAGTCCAAGATCAGAGCGCCAGTATGGTGGAAGTCTGTTGAGAATCCTCTTCCCAATTGCAGACTGCTGATTTCTGACTGTATCCTCACATGGCAGAGAGCAGAGAGAGGAAGCAAGCTCTCTCATTCCTTTTATAAGGGCACTAATACCGTTCGTGAGGGCTCCACCTTCATGACCTCATCTAATCCCAATTACTTCTCAAAGGCTCCACTTCTTAGTATCATTACATGAGGGGTGGGTAGGATTTCAACATATGAATTTTAGGGGGACACAAACATTCAGTCCATAACAACAGCCAGCACTCACAGCAGCTGTGGGATGGCTACATAGCCCTATAAAAGAAATCTGGATGGGGCACCAATGGCATTTCCTCAAGGTAGGAGATACACAGTATGAACTTAACAACTTGTAATTTAAAGCAAGGAAGCTAATGAAACTTACTGGGTTTGTGCTACAAGGACTCAGGAATCACCTTGAATAGGCTTCCACTGGCCAAGATGAGATTGGTTTCAAACATATAAAATGTTAAAAACCATGAGTTTATAATGATTAAACAACAACAAATTAATAGCCTTACTGGTTACGTGGTATGTAAAGAGAAAGAAGCGAGCGTTTGCTCTGCCCTTCCTTGAGGAACTGTATTCAGGTAACCAAACGTTGTTAAAATAAAGTTCTTCTTCAGGAATAATTCCAGGTAACAAATTGAGAAGGAATAATAGACTTAGAATGTTACCACTTTCAACTCCTAATGTAAGAATGAATCCGTTGAAGAGATGATCATGGCTAAAACCATTAAATGAAAAGTTGATTGGAAACCCATCATATATGGGGAACCCATAATTGATGGATCAGATTGAAAACAGCTAAACCCACTGATCAGTCTGACTAGCACAAAAAGACAAGCAGACATCATGTGCTTATTGATATTGTGTAATAGGAAGCACACGGCATCACATATAAAATAAACTTGCTGCCCCCCCTCAAATCAAACTCAAATCTAATTGAGCTTCTGTATCCAACTATCAGTTTATAGAAAATACAGGGGATAGAGAGACATATTAAATGACATTAACAAATTAGCAAAATCTGGAAAGAAGGGAATTCCGTAGGACAAATGATCTCATTTCTTCAGTAACTGCATTGTTAAAGGAAAATAAGAGAGGAAAATAGAACATATAGAGTAAAAGAGATTTTAGAGGCATATCAAACAAATGAAATACATGCACCTTATCTGGTTCCTGATTTGAGAAAGTCAACCACAACCACAACCACCACCACCACAACAACAAATTTGTGGGACAACTGGGGAAATTTTAATATTTCCTGGATATTTAATTATAGTAAGGATTAAAAAACTTTAAGTTGTGATGACTGTAGTTTTGTTAGAAAAAAAGTACATGTATATTAGAGATAAATACTGAAATATTTATAGATAAAATGATGTATCTTGAGATTTGCTTCACAGTAACCCACGGTAAGAGAGAGGTAAATGTGGGTATGAACGGAACAAGATTGGCTATCAACTGACAATATTGAAACTGGGTGAAAGATACCTTGAGATTTATAATATTATTTTAATTTTATATGCATTTGGAATATTCCATAATAATATACATGAAAATAGACTCCAAAAGGATTATAGTTTTAAATGTGAAAGGTAAAACAATAAAGCTTCTACCAGATACAATAGAAGAAATGAATATGACCTTGAAAAGAGAGCACTAACTACAAAATTAGGATTCTTTATTCATTAAAATAAACCATTAAGAAAATACAGTAACAACACATTGAGTGGGAAAATATATTTGCAATATGTATTACTGACAAATAACTCATATTAACATGAAACAAAATACTCCTACAAATCAATGAAGATAAAAAGAAAAATAGACAACTCAAAAGAAAGTGGACAAAAGACTTGAATAGGCCCTTTACGAAAAAGGATATCCAGTGTCCAATAAAGAGGAAAAGTTGCTCAACCTCATTAATCAAGTAGGAAATGCCAATTAAAATCTTAATGGGGTATTTCTTTTCCTTTTGTATTTTTTTTTTTTCGTGGTGTAAGTTCCCTATGGGCTCTGGGTGAACAATTAGTAATTAACACAGCTTTTTAAATAAAATCACTCATGAGACTGATTCTTTTTTTTTCTCTAGCTTTATGAGATACTACATAATGCAATATTTCTACACACCTGCCAGAAAGACTAAAATGAAAAAGACTGACCATTACTGATTCTTAGCAAAAATGTAGAACAACTGGACCTTTCACATGCTGCTGGTGGGAGGTATAAATTGGTGCAACTCCGTTGGAAAATTGACAGTGTCTATAAAAGCTGAATATATCAATATATGCATAAGTCTCTGACCTAGCAATTCCAGTCCTAGGTATACATACCCAACTGAAATGTGTATAACTGTGCACAAAATGTTTAAGAATGTTCATTGCAACCTTATTATTAATAGCATCAGGTCAGAAACAACCCAAATATCCATCAATAGTAGAATGAATAGGGCTTCCCTGGTGGCGCAGTGGTTGAGAGTCTGCCTACGGATGCAGGGGACATGGGGTTCGTGCCCCGGTCCAGGAAGATCCCACATGCCGTGGAGTGGCTGGGCCCGTGAGCCATGGCTGCTGAGCCTGTGCGTCCGGAGCCTGTGCTCTGCAATGGGAGAGGCCACAACGGTGAGAGGCCTGCGTACCGCAAAAAAAAAAAAAAAAGAATGAATAAATAGTGATATATAGTACCATGCTCTAATAGAAAATCAGGAATCACTTTTTCATCTTCCCTACACAAAAAGCGACAGGACCAATCGTAGGTTTCGAAACTTTTAGTGAATATTAGTAGTCAGTAATTTACTAGGAGACATTATATGTACCCACAAACAGCACCACAGAAAATATCCTTTGGACAATAACAGGAAGAAATTAGAACAAAGCCTTCTATACACTGCCAATTTCGTCCCTCTGGTTGGGTCCTTTAGGTAGGAAGTAGGTGCTTAAAGCAGAAATGGTTCTTCATCAGCATTATTACTTTTTTATGTCTCCTTGTGTTCAAAAGATTTTGAAAGCAATAGAGATTTATTTCCCCTCTCTTACGGTTGTGGAAAGAATTGACTTACTAGGCAGAGGCACTACATTTTATTTTCTGGGGCTTTTTTTCCCCAGTCTGTTGACATCCCCCCACTAAGAAGGATAGGAGTTTGTTTTTTCTGGAGAAATTTCTGGAAGGCAGATAGAATTGAGGTGTTCCAAGCTAGTTCTCAGACACCTACCTGTCTAATATGACTCAGTTTAATATTTTATTCCCATACTTCCAATGTCCTCTTAGGTCTCCCTGCTAAATACAGTCATAGCACTTATCACAGTTTTTATTGTTTGGCTAGGTGATTATTTATTTAGGGTCTGCTAAGGCAGCAGTCCCCAACCTTTCTGGCACCAGCGACTGGCTTTGTGGAAGGCAATTTTTCCATGGACTGGGGTTGGGGGAGGGATGGTTTTGAGATGATTTAAGTGCATAACATTTATTGTGCACTTTATTTCTATTATTATTACATTGTAATATACAATGAAATAATTATACAACTCACCATAATGCAGAATCAGTGGGAGCCCTGAGCTTGTTTTCACTTGCCACTCACTGATAGGGTTTTTTTTTTTTTTTTCTTGCTGTACGCGGGCCTCTCACCGCTGTGGCCTCTCCTGTTGCGGAGCACAGGCTCCGGACGCGCAGGCTCAGAGGCCATGGCTCACGGGCCCAGCCGCTCCACGGCATGTGGGATCTTCCCGGACCGGGGCACGAACCCGTGTCCCCTGCATCGGCAGGCGGACTCTAAACCACTTCGCCACCAGGGAAGCCCTCACTGATAGGGTTTTGATATGAGTCGGCAAACAATTGATTTATTATGGTCTCTATGCAGTCAAACTTCTCTGCTAATGATAATGTGTATTTGCAGCTGCTCCCCAGCGCTAGCATCACCACCTCAGCTCCACTTCAGATCATCAGGCATCAGATTCTCATAAGGAGCATGTGACTTAGATCCCTCGCATGTGTGGTTCACAGTAGGGTTCGTGCTCCTATGAGAATCTAAAGCCGCCGCTGATCTGACAGGAGGCAGAGCTCAGGCGGTAAAGCAAGTGATGGGGAGCGGCTGTAAATACAGATGAAGCTTCGCTCCCTGGCCCTGCTGCTCACCTCCTGCTGTGCAGCCCAGTTCCTAACAGGCCATGGACCAGTACCGTGGGGACTGGGGGTTGGGCCCCCCTGTGTTAAGGTCCATGAAGGTAGAGATCACGTCTATTTTGCCCACTGCTGGCTCTCCAGTGCCCAGTGAAGTATCTCATACCTAGGAGGTGCTAACTTATTTGTTGAATGAAATCGTTTCATTGGACTAACCCAAAACAATCAGGCCAGTTTTATGCTGCAATTCAGAATGGATTTATTCTTATTCCATATACAAATCTAAGAAGCTTGCTTACCTGGTTTCCAAATCCACAATTGATCAAAAGTAAGATTCATATATAAATCACATATTTATATCTGTATCCGTTTCTGTATTTCAGGTACTGGGTGGGAAGCGAAATTCCTAGATTTAATGAAACTTGGAAAGAAATCTCTCCTATTATACAAAACTTGTTGACTTGGTTATATTTTCTACGTTGCAATATAAAGCATCTGTGGTTTTCACTGTCTTATCGTTTCATGCTCATTGTTGAGGATAAAGCCTCAACATCAGTAAGCTTCTGCTAATCCCAATAATGCACACCTCCGGATGCATCATGATTCTGGGGTTAACCACTTAACCAGTGTTTGAATTTCTCTTCATCATCCGGTAACATCAGTATCACTCTTGTGAAAAAAGAATCACAAGCTCAACTCCAGGTCTACTGAGTCAGAATCTGCATTTTATCAAGACCCCCAGATGATGTATATTCATAGTATAGTCTGAGAAGCACTGCTGTAGACCATGTTGAACACTCTTGATTATGTTAAAGTCACTGCATTTTGGAGAAACCCATTTCATCGTAGCAGATTCTTAGAAGGATGATACTGAGCTGAAACCTGACCTTTTATTACCTCCCCATTTGTTCCTGGTTTCACATCCAGGGCCTTATACTAGTCTGCTTCATTTTTTTTCATGACAGGTCTTCAAAGATCTCAAAGCAGCTTACCCTCCTTGAGGGTTTTCCAGGCCAGCATCTCTTAGAACTTGTATCAGGGAATATCAGTTTTGTAAAATGTTCTGTGGAAACAAATGGTTCAGTGCTACATAAATTGCAACTGTGTTTGATTTTGGAAAGTTTCATTTGAGGCTCTGAGAAGTAAGGAAAACAGCTTAATTTTGCTTAATCCAATTTTCCCAAACTAAGTTGTTCAGGAAAACTTTTCCATGCACGTAACACCTAGTAACATCTTCAAGAATTGAAGAAGGAATTTTGGGAAATGTGGCTCTCAGCTGGAGCCTCTTCAGGTGCTCTGTGGCAGGCTAAATAATGGTTATCTAGGTTCAAAGATATCTAAGTTCAAATCCCTAAAATCCATGAGTGTTACCTATATGGTAAAAGGGACTTTGCGGAAATGATTAAATTAAGGATCTTGAGATGTGGAGACTATACGAGAGTATCTTGGTGGGCCCTAGATGTAATCACAAGTATCTCTATAAGGGGGAGGCAGAGGGAGATTTGACTACAGATGCAAGTAGGAGATGTCACACTGGAAGCAAGAGGTTGGAGTGATATTAGGAATAGGTCCCTAGCCAAGGAATGCAGTAGGCCTCCAGGAGCTAGAAAAGGCAAAGAAATGGACTCTCCCCTAGAAGCCTCCAGAAGGTACTAGTCCTGTTGATGTCGTGCTTTAGTCCAGTGAATGAGATATTGGACTTCTGGTCTCTCGAATGGTAAGAGAATCCATCTGTGTTTGATTAAGCTACCGTTTGTGGTCCTTTGTTATAGCAGCATAGGAAACTAATACACTCATCATATCACTGCCTACTCAAAACCTGCAGTGCCTTTCAGTTACGCTTCGGAAAGAGAATCCAAGCTCCTCATTCTGGCCTGCAAGTCTGCACCGAATCCCACAAACCCTTCAGTCTGAGTCCTGCCACTCTCTCTTATCATGGTGTTTGAATTGCACTGCTCTTCTTTCTGTTACTTGAACCTGCCAAACTCAGTCCTGTTTCACAGCCTTGTACTGCTAAGCTTTCTAATTTATTTGTTGACCTGTTTATTGTCTGTTCTTCCATCCCTCTGAGGAGACGAGAGCCTGGCACGTAGTCAGTACTTAGGAGACATTTGTTGTTGAATGTACAAATGGATAACTGAATATGAATGTGGTTCCTACTTTCTTCGCCAGCCTGATTGCTTCCTTTGGATTATTTTCTGCTTGATTTATGTCTTTAAAATTATAATTCCCGTGCCTGACTCCAATATTATGGACCTGATATGACCATTGTCAAGCATAGCAATTTCTTGTGAGCTTTAGGGAGCTTATATTTCACATTTTTGTGTCTGAATTATTTTATAATACATTTTTTTAAAAGGAGGAAAGTCTGGGGACTTCCCTGGTGACGCAGTGGTTAAGAATCCGGCTGCCAATGCAGGGGACACGGGTTTGATTCCTGGTCCGGGAAGACCCACATGCCAGGGAACAGCTAAGCCTCTGCACCACAACTACTGAGCCTGCGCTCTAGAGCCCGCGAGCCACAGCTGCTGAGCCTGCTCACCTAGAGCCTGTGCTCCGCAACAAGAGAAGCCCCCGCAATGAGAAGCCCACTCACCGCAATGAACAGTAGCCCCCACTTGCCGCAGCTAAGGAAAGCCCACGCACAAAAAAAGGAGAAACCTTTCGTTTAAAAAACCAAACTCAGATGGTATTAATGCTGACATCTTCCCTAGACATCCTGCCTAAAGTTGTAAACTACCTCCCACCTACATTCCCTGTCTCTTTTTCTGCTTTATTCTTCTTAATACTCGTCACTAAAATCCCATATATTTTACTTATTTTTCTTTTTTGGGGTCTGTCTGACTACACTAGAAAATAAGTTTTATGCTGACAAGGAGTTTGCTATTTTTTAAAAACTGCTGTATTCCAGTGCCTAAAGAGTGAGTAGCACAGAGTAGATGGTCAATAAATGCATATTAAGTGAATGAACGTGTGAGTAAATTAACCAGCTGAGTTTATTCACCCAAATGTTGGCTAGAAATTAATTTCAAAATTATTATTCTTTTTCACTATTTCCGGGAAGAAGGATTTTTAAGAAAATTCGTTTTCTCTTTTTCCCAGATTGTATTTCTCTGTTTCACCTGCTGTTTGGTGTAGCTAATGAATGGAACGTGAGCAGAGGAATTATGCCTCCCTCCCACGTCAGCTCCATTAAACCTCCCTCACCTAATTCTCTCTGCTCTTTGCACTCCTGGCTGTGACATGGATGCCAGGACGACATTGAATGCCACATGTTGAGGTTGGCAGAGTCTCTCTCAGTCTGGGGCCCTGTACAGTTTTGTGGAACCAAACAGGAAATGCCTTGAACTGTTTATGTGCAGGAGAAACTAGACTCCTCTTGCATGTGAGCCTGTTATATATCTTTGGGTGTATTTGTGGCAACAGTGAGTCTACCCTAACAGATAAATTTGTACAAATAAATACTCTTAACCTATTAAAGCAGTTAACATGCAAAAAAGGCTAAGACAGATGAAGGATAGTATTTTCATTATCATCTTTATTTTTCCTGCGTCCTGTCTTTGAGGTCCTTGGTTACACATGCCAATTTGAGGAATGGGTTGTTGGACCGCTAGGTCACCCCTAAAGGAAAACCTTAGAACCATTTATTCTCTCTTTGAGGTAGCAGAAAGCAATATCCCTGCTTTAGCATTTCTTTCTCATCAGAGTGATTTATGGAAGCCTCTCAATTCCTGGGATTGCAGCAATGTTTGGTTGTTCCCCAGATGCCAATACATTTTCTTTAGAGAATCAATGGCCTTGCAGTTCCCCTCACATCACCCTCATTTGCAAAGGCATGTGTAAGCACCGTGAACCCCAGACGCCCTCAGTGAAAAATCAAATCAACGATCTGGTGTGTTCAGCAAACATAGATGGAGGGGGTTAGATGCAGAATAGATGGGGCCCATTATAGCTGACACACGCACTCTTCACCAACAATATTGCACAAACATGCACTGTGTAACTCAGAGTATATTTATGACTTTTCCATTGTTTGTTTTCCACAATATCCCATCAGTTGGCTTGGCACATATTATAGTTTCTAGTTTGTGGGGCAAACTGAGATTCGGAGGAATTAAGGAGAGCACCCTCTTCTGGGGTAACAAGCTCCCAAGGGAGAAATGGGGCAACACCATCAGATGGGGTGAGCTAACATGTCTTACATGAACATTCCCTTTTATTGGGAAAGAGGCATAGGACTAGGGTCAAAGCAGGGAAGAAATGGATGGGCTTTAGGGGGATGTGGACATCCTGAAATCATAGGCAGCCTTTATGTGTACCTGTGTGCATTTTATTGGAGAGAGTCCATAGCCTTCAGCCAATTTTTTAAGGGGCTAGAAACCCTCAAGTAGTTAAGAACCATTGTTCAGGTGTTCTGTACCTGTAGACGGTCTTGGGCTGTACAGAGCAACTGATATCCAAAGCCTTACTGTGGGGAAATAGTGCTTTTGTATAGGAGGAAAGGGGCACAGAATCTTCTTAGACAGGATTTATATGTGCCTTATGGATATTTATTGCACAAAACAATATGAATACCAATTCCTATAATCCCAGAGAATTCCTCTGGCTCCACAGTGGTCAGATTTACTATTTTGCCCAGAAATAATAAAGACAAGCTTGCCATTTTAAGAAGAAAATGCTTAGCATTAGCAAAATCCTGTAGATCCATTCCAGGTAAGGTGTATAAGACTCAGAAAACTTTTATTTTGTACACTGATGTTTATACAGTGGAAAGGTTGGCTTACCAAGTTACCAAAGGGAGCCACAGTTGCTGGGGCATCGATTAAGGGAAATAGGGACGTAGGCAATTATTATTATTATTTTTGCGGTACGCGGGCCTCTCACTGTTGTGGCCTCTCCCGTTGCGGAGCACAGGCTCCGGACATGCAGGCTCAGCGGCCATGGCTCACGGGCCCAGCCGCTCCGCGGCATGTGGGATCCTCCCGGACCGGGGCATGAACCCGCGTCCCCTGCATCGGCAGGGAGACCCTCAACCACTGCGCCACCAGGGAAGCCCACTTAGGCAATTATTTTATAAGCATTTCTTTGCTTAGAATTTCAGAAGGGTTGACAAGGTCACGCTTACAACTCTGGCTACCAACATGCGTATCCTAGGGACACTTCACGCATTTTCTGAACCAGGTGCTTAGCCAAACGTAGACCACGAAGGAAACCATTACCCTGAGAGGGTACTGTCCTCAGGGCTCAGGGTCTGTTGAGGGAAAGAGCGTGAGGGAAAAGAGAAATAGCCCTGAGAGTTGCCCTATAATTGGGGAAATTATAACGTTCACTCTCTTGTCTTGAAAGTAAACATTAAGCTTTGCTTAGTCACCAAGGGCAAACCCTGAAGCCAGTTGCTGACACCAACTGGTTGTTTTGTATTTTGGTCCTAGGATTTGACTCTAGGGGAGCTCCTTTTCTTAGCTGAGAAACAAAGTAACTGAATTCTCAGCACAGTGTTGATTCTGGGAAATCATTTTGGTTTGTACAATTTGGGGTTCTGAGCACAGAGTATAATCAGAGTGGCAGTGATGGGGTGAGGAACCCCAGGAGGCTGCCCATTCTTGTTGTCTCTTGTCTATGTGTTTTAGTAAGAGATTAGAATGTCCTAGATGGCATCCCATGATTGCTGGCAACATAGCGACTGGGTCTAATTTTCCACTCAGGATATAAAAATATGTTCAAGAAACTGAAGTGAAATGGAAAACATGAAGAAGCTATCTTCTTTATATTCCCCCCACCACCTCTTCCTTCACTCTTTACCCACTGATTGTAAAAATGCCCATCTCAGCGTTCATCTCTTTGCCTTTCTGGAACTTATCAACTCGCATTTCAGCTACAAATACGTTACTGTGGCATTGCAGCCAGACCTGAGCTCTCACGCATATTCTAAGTGTCAAGCTCTGTGGTTGGCCAGGTCCTTGCATGTTTTACTGCTGCTTAAAGGAAAGAGATTGGGATTCAAAATCTATTTGCCAAAAGAAGGTAGTTAGGTATGTACGTGTATTCATATGAACATTGCAGTAAAGATTTCGAGACCCTGGAGACAGGATAGAGATAGACGGGAACACTATCTGTGGGCTCATTCTTTAGTTAGAGGACATGAGTTCTAGTCCCACCCCATTGACTTTGGCCAATTCAGTTAAGCTTTCAGAGCCTCAGTTTCTTTCATCTTTAAAATGGGAATAGTGCCTGTCTTGCCTGCCCTATTGTGTAATTATGAAGACCAAATGAGGTAATGCCTCATTCAAACATAAGATGGTGTTTCAGTCAGGAGAGCTTAGGTTATGTTGTGATAACAAACATTCCTAGAATTTCAGTTGCTTAAAATAACAATTTTTTTTTCCTCACAGTTCATGTCCAAAATGGGTTAGATGGGTTGGCAGAGGGACTCTGCTCATTGAAGTGTCTCAGAGATCCAACTTTATGAAGATTCCATCTTCTTGTGATTCTGCCCTCTCTGTGTGCAATGACTGTGTGCTTCCATGATTACTGCATTGGGAGAGGAGAACACTGGAGAGTGAAACATTGGTAATTATATACATTGGTTTGGAAGTGACGTTCACTTCTGCTCACGTTTCATTGGCCAAAAAAATACGGTCTTACGTAACTTTAGAGGCGATAGCAGTGTCATTCCGTGAGAACCTATGGCGCTTTAGTAATGCCAAGCATAGGCGGTTTTGCAGAATTCTCCCCGCCCCTCCCGCCACCATTTTAGTATCTCTGAAGTTGAGATGCATTGAACAATCAATATCATCTTATAATCACCATAAGCCACTTACTCAGATTTTATCTCTGAAGCCAGAATGCAGTTTACAACTGGTGGTATCCTAGATTTGATGATAATATGGCATTATTGCTATTCTTCCCAGATACTTCCCATGTATTCTTCCCAGATACATCCCATGACTGGGATGGGGTCTGTAATCCCAGCAGTGCTAGATAGTGCCATAGTTTCTCAGCCTCCTTGAATTTTCTTGTACCATTTGCGTGGGGCCACTGGGATGAGAGAGTTTCCTGAGGCTTTCTCTCACCCCCAGGAATGACGGTCCTCTTTTCCCTTGCCCTGACTTTGGATCCCCATTCTAAGACAAGTCGTTGAGTGTATAAGGGCCCATAAACATTTATAAGACAGCAGTCTCCTCAGTGGCAGCGACAGCATCTTTTCCTTCTGTCCAGACAATCCCCTAGACACCCAGCGGGTCAAGATAAATGGTGGTTTAGGATCCAAAATTCCCGTTCCAGCTGCTGAAGAAGTGTGACCATCAGCTCGTGTCTGGGCCCATGTCCTCACTGTTTTACTTTTGGGCTTTACCCTTATCCCCTTTATTGCCTTCCAGGTAATTGTCTTGAGACATCAGATACTGCCTTCTCTCTCGTTTCTGGTTTCCTCACCTGTGGGCTCCTAGACCATTTGCTTTTCACACCTGTGCACTCAGACGATGATGGCTGAAGCAGGAGGAGAGACTGAGCATTGCGGTGGGCGCGGGGGTGAAGGGCGTTGGAGGGGAGTAGAGAATAGAATGGAGGGTGGGCTGAAGCTCAGATCGACGCCGTCCAAGGGCTGAAGTAGGAAGTCAAAAGGATGGGTTTTCTCCATGGCTTCTACCCAAACTGTGTGAGTCTCCTGGCCTCTAGATCATGCATCCTAGTACTTTATACACATCTCCACAAAAAACATGATTTTTGGCGAAAGGACTGAGATTAACCTTCCACATTATTTTCATTTGCAGCCCAGGCAGCCTGTCACGTATAATTTGGTACTTAAATCCTCTCCATTGTGGCCAAGATAATGACCTTTCTGGGAAGTAATGGCTGAGCAATGGCATGCCCTTTTGGGGAGCTTCATGGTAACATGTCTGATTCTAAGTTAGACCCAACTCCCCGGCATTCTTGCCTGCTTGGAGACCACCTGGGGCTAACCGGGGACCAGAGAGCCCTTTTCTCTCAGGCTGTGGTTGCTGTTGGAGAGTCTGGGGTTATGTTCTCGTCCAGAGCCTCCTTAGCTTATGCTCCTACTCAGATTCCCTGGGTCTTGATGCTTTTCCTTTAATCTCTGCTTTTAATTTGATTCACTTGTTTAAGTTTTGTTGGAGGCCAGCTTCAAATACCATGACATTTATGGGCTGTTCCCTGGTGGCTACTGGGCCTAGACAAGGCCCGGTGACTCACCAACCTCTTCCCACCCCATGTGCTCTGTGTGCTCCCGGACAGCTGCATCTCAGGCTTTGCTTTGACCCTTCTCCTGGCCTCAGGCTGCTGCCCAGTCATAGTCTCCTGCTGTTGGGTGTGCTCTAGTCCCTTCCCGCTGCCGCCCCTTGAGGGTATGGTATGTCCCTACCACAGGGCACAGAAGACCGCTGATACATTTCCAGCCCATGCTGCCTCCACCGGATCCTGCCATTGTCTCCACTCCTCCCAATGTAGCCAGTCCTGGCCTGGCCCAGCCACCAACAAGCCTCCATGGTCATGGGTGCTGTTCATCGTCTTGCTCCCTTTTCTCATCCCAACCTGCCTCTGTTCAGTGGACACTTGAATGGTGCCACAGCTGGCTTTAGAGACAGACAGCATTGGGCTCAAATGTTGGTACTACCACTTCTTTTACCAAAGTCAGTTTCCCGAACTATAAAAGTTGGGTATAGCAATGCCCAACCAAGCACCCAGCATACAGCATGAGCAGTGACTATTAGCGTGTTATTAGCGTAGGAAGTAGGATCATTGTGGTTAAGTTCATAGGGTTTAGGGCCAAACAGGCTTGAGTTCTAACTTTTGCCTTACTGCTTAGCCAGTGTCAGTTTCAGTTTCTGACTCCCAGTCTGGTGCTCTCAGCATTTCTCTGGACCGTCTTACCACAGTTTACTTTTCATGTTGGTAGATGGCGACCTAGCCAACTCCTTGGACAGACCATTGTAAACTGCTGGATCTGAATAAAGGGGTGATTATTATCGCAGGGAGGAGGACATGCAAGGAATTGATGGTCGCTTAGTCCAGTGTCTCAACAGAAGAATACTGGCTCTACAGGGCTCCAGGAATCCTCTGCTTTCCTTGGCTCAGACAATTTTTTGGAGAAGAGCTAGTGCCAGGGGTAAGACTGACTCCTTGACAGAGAGTGATGGGAAAGTTAATAAGGTGTTTGGAAGAAAAAGTGCCCTTTCTCTCTGGACAAAGAAAGAGGGAAGAACCACCGTTTGATTGGGCTAGGATAGAAGGAATGAACTCGTAGGACTTAGGAAATTTGCAACCACAATGTCTCTTTGTCAGGAAAGCAAGCCAGTGACTCAGCAGTTTTCTCAAGTCGGCAGAAGGAGAAGGGCTGAGAGTGTCAGAGATCATGACTGAAGGGAGCAGGTTATCTTTTTTGGGGACTTGACAGCAGTCAGCCTAGAGAGAGATAGGTTTAACATGGATAATTGAAATTCACATATAATTCTAACTCATTGTCGGTGGTGGTAACTACAGCCTCTCTCCTGTAGTAAGTCTTTCAACAGAGCTGTTCAGAAGCAGCAGCAGTGATTGCCTTGATTTTATCTTGTTCTGCTCCTCTGCCTACCTTGAGGGGAGCTGCAAATAAACTAGGGAATGAGCTTAAAGATGAGCTGGCAAAGCACGAGAGGAGAGCTAGTTGGCTAGGGCTCTGGGTTTTGAGCTGGAAGAGCAACTGGTGCCACAGAGAGACCCAGGAGCAGCTCATACACCTCCCGCTCATTTCTCCCTGGTTATTTGGGTCCGATGGGTTCCCATACACACGGGACTTTCACGCTTGTTGAAAACCTTTTGAGGATTGTAGAAGCATGCTATTCCATTGGAACACTCAAATTCCTGAAGTGTCCTTCTTTAACTGCATCGGAATGTGAATTGTGTTTGGAATGCACTGGGGAGAATTGCCTGTTAAGAGCTTTTCTAGGAGCCCCTTTTAGAAGGAGAGAAATCACTTTTAGATTATCTTTTTGTAAAACTCTGCATTTCCAGTTATTCAGACTGTATGAAATCTCCCTCCAGAGCCTTCCTTCCAATTTAGTCCTCTAAGAAATTCTGATAGCTCCAAATGTGTAACTCTCAAACCTTGTTTTTAAAAATAGTCATGTCCTTTCTCTACAACATGATAGAATTTGCAGAAATTCTGGATGTGTTTCCTGGCTTTCCCAAAAGGCCTTTCTTTACCAGGGGACCCACTGCAGAGAGTGAGGCCTGCATGATGATAGCGAGGGCCATCTCCAGAATGCTACAGGAGCAAACGAAGCAAAAACACCTGCCAAGTGAACAAAAAGAAAAGTTAATAGGACAAGAACCCCGGGTTAGAAACTCACAGCGCTCAATCCCAAGGGGCTGGGAACTTGCTATTTGGATGGTCTTGCTGTGAACATTTCAAAGACTCAAGGGGATTTATTAATAGTTGGGCCATTGAAACCTTTGGCTGCTTGCAGCAGTGTCCTGTACAATAGCAAATTTGTCTTTTAAAAATATCTAAAACTTGTGCTTAATGTTCTTTACTGATTTAAACCAGGCAAGGAGGCAGTAAATCAGATTATCATCATCCTCGGGAAGGAGAGCAATCTGGAATGTTAATTTTCCAGCTGAGATTACTGGAAGTTTCTTTTCGGTTTATTTTTTAAAGGGAGAGAATAAAAAAGGAAGAAAGCCAAAGGTAAGAGGTTTTTCGTTTTTTTTTGTTTTTTTTCCAGGAAAGCATATATGCCAGGTTTCCATTCTTGTCACTTTGTGAGTTATAACTTATTGTTTCTTATGTTTTTCCTGAAAGTATAAAGATCCAGAGAATCTCCTTCAATGGAGCAAGGGATTTTGTTCCTGTATGGAGTATAGACTGTAGGAATTTGTCTAGGGATAGTAACCAGTCCATAATCAGAGAAGAGATTTCCATATGGCAGATCAAATATAAGACCATTGTGTTTCAAAGCTTGTTAACTGTGGCTGTATTGGAAAAATGCCTTAATTGGTTTATTTATTTTTTAACAAACATATGGGCTTTGGGCAGATCTGTTTAAGGTGGAATTTTCTTTCCATTTGGTAGGGCTAATAAGTATTTTCCTTTTCCCAGGAGACTTGTCTCTCCCTATGTACAGTGTGATACGTGCTGTCCTTTATGAACCCAGCCTTCTCAGAACACGAGAGTTGAGCAGCTTCTCTGGTGGTGAGGGTACCTCAGGGAGGAGACCTACTTAGGGAAAGGGCCTGGAGTTGGGCACCAGAGAGACCCCGAGTCAGACTGGCACTGCTTGCTCATTACCTCTGTGGTCTTGGATCCCGTGAGCTCCAGCTTCTCACTTATATAATGGGATAATGGCGTTGGCCTTGAAGAATTGTCTTGCGGTTGAAACTGTGTGTTTATGAAGTGCCCAATGTAGTGTCTGACTGGTTAGTCTGGGACTTCATGGCTGTAGGATTGGCCCAATCCAGCAACAAATGTCCTGCTGAATCTCCCTGACGACCTGATTTTGTGAAACGGTTGATTGAAGCTGGAGGGAAGAAAAATAAGTATTATGAATGGAGATATCATGCACTCAGAATCCCAAGTCCCCTCAAAGAACCTGAAGTATCAACTTCAGCTCCCTTTTGTGGGAAATGCTGTAGGAGTTTTATTAAACACAGGCTCTGAAGCTTTCCCTGGAATCACAAGAATTGTAGGCTAGTTACGGTGTCAGAGGAGTGCCTCCTGAGTAATGGTTGCATTCTCTAATGACGCTTGGGATAATTAATCAGCATAACTTCATGAACCTTCCATGGCCTTCTTTTCTCAGCAGTGACAACTTGACTAGTTTGGACATAGAATGATAGTTTGGTACTTAAAGAGGACCGGCTTCATGATGCTCATTTTCATGATTCTCATTTTCTTCCTCTTGAATATTTTGAACTTTTAATTATTTAAAGACCTGAAAATTCTTTTAAAAAATTCATAGAGAATCTTGAGGCTAGTTTTGATCATTTATGTGTTATCATTAATGGATAGAATTTTATCCCTCGTAGAGGGGACACAGCTGTGCAACAGCTGTCAAACTCTAATTCTTATCACTGGGCTTTTCCTGGGCTTAAGTATTCGAGGCAGAACCAGTACTCCATTTTATCAAACCGATAACAGGGGCAGGTTTATGTAGGGAAGAGAGCACTGGGCTTAGGTTGACCAACTGCTACTGGTTTGTCTGGGACTTCCCTTGTTTTTGCCCTGAAAATCCTCTATCCTGGGAAACCTCTCAGTTTTAGGCAAACAGAGACAATTTGCCCAGGCTGTTCTGCTTTGAATATGGAAGGTTTCATGTCTTGGAAATCTTGGGAAAACTAAATATTTGAGTTCTAGTCCTTGTGGAGCTGCTACATAGCCATGTGACATTGGCCAATCAGTTTGTTGAAAAAAATGAAGTGTTGGATCATATAATCCTGAAAGTCCCTATTAAGGTTGCCCCTTTGGCTTAAGAGGCAGCTTTTTATTGGAAAAGCTGTGTCATTACTCAGGGTTTTCTTTCCTTCTGAGAAATCAGTATCCAATTTGTTCTGAAAGGTCCTATAAATGGATCCAGACTCCAGGCTGTATAAAGATGTTCAGAATACTTCTGGATCAAATCTCAGGTATGGAGGTATATGACACTGTTGAATACTGGGGTGCTGGAGGAAGCAGGTGCTGCTCTTGTTGATGTTACAAACCAAACACCCAGTGCAAGTATCCTACATTTCATGGCCAGGGAGGAAATTGGCTGGGATTTTCCATTTTAGCGAACATGCAGTATTTTCCCACTAGTGAGGTTGAAGCCTTGGTTGTAACTCTGGAAACAAGCCTATTTATAAATTGGAATAAGTGTTTCCAAGCCAAGATCAACCATGTGCACAAAGTTGGGGTGACACTGATGCTTTTTGGGCACTTGGAGTGGGGAGTGTTGTTCCCAGTGGGCCAATGATCACCCAGTGCAGCAATAACTTCCTGATTTCCCATCATGTGCTTGGGATCCAGGTACAAATAAGACATGGCCCCGCCCTCTAGAAGCGTACTGTCTTGTGAGGGGCATGGAATGGTAATTAATTACTAAACAGAGTTTGGCAAGTCCTGTAATGGAAGCATAAGCAGAATGATGTGGGAGAGTGAAAGAGGAAGCAGTTGATTCCATTATTCTGCTGCATATGGTGATAGCACCCTGCTCCCCAGCCTGCTACCTCCTGCCTGTATGCCCATAGCCCAAAGGGTGGGACCAAGATGCCCCAAAGCTGTGTTTCTGTGTTTTTTTCTTGGATATAACAGGATAGAGTGCATCATTATTATTGTTACTGTTCAAGGCAAAAAATAAAGATGACAAGAATGATTTGTTTCCATTGAGTTTCCCTGAAATCCCATGCCCAACTTACTTCCATTAAGCTTTTCAACTTAATAGCTGGTAAAACAGTATGTGCATGCATTATAAATATGTCCTTTTAACATCCAGTTGCTCCCTGCAACAGGAGATAGCAAAGAAATATGGCTTCTATCATTTTGACCCGTTGTTCAACATTTAAATAACGGTAAAATAATGACTCCAACATGAAGTTTCTAGTTAAATGAGCACCAGTGTGGTCCCACGGTTAATAGTATAGTAATTTTTGGCATAAAGTGATACAGGAAGCTTGATTTTAGCTGTCTTACTTAAGGAAAACTTGACTTTTGTGTTTAATAATGAGAAGTTTGAAACTTTATAGAGTGCTTTTCTTCCTAGGAACAAGGAACAGTTCATATATTTTTTGATTTCTCTTCATAACATCCTTGAAAGAAGGGAGGAAGAGGTATTGCATTGTATATTTTATAGAATAGGAAATTGGGACCTAGAACAGGTAAAGGCCTTGCCAAAGGATGTACAGCTGGTTAATGAAAAGCCTTTTCCTGGTTCCCATGTCTGCTTACCTAATGTCCTCACAACAGGTTGTGCTGTTTTGCTGTGGTTATCAAAATATCTCAGGAAGTCACATTTTCTGATGAAAAAGTTCACTTGCACTTATGGAAACTCAAAATACTAGATCCATGGAGGCCACTCCCCCAGATGTCATTATAGCTGTGATCGCACTATTTTGAATTTTTTTTTTTTTTAAAGAAGATGTTGGGGGTAGGAGTGTATTAATTAATTTATTTATTTTTGCTGTGTTGTGTCTTCGTTTCTGTGCGAGGGCCTTCTCTAGTTGTGGCAAGCGGGGGCCACTCTTCATCGCAGTGCGCGGGCCTCTCACTATTGCGGCCTCTCTTGTTGCGGAGCACAGGCTCCAGACGCGCAGGCTCAGTAGTTGTGGCTCACGGGCCTAGTTGCTCCGTGGCATGTGGGATCCTCCCAGACCAGGGCTCGAACCCGTGTCCCATGCATTAGCAGGCAGATTCTCAACCACTGCGCCACCAGGGAAGCCCCGTATTTTGAAATTTTTATAGCAGTATTCTTCAGGTCTTTACCCCCGACAGTTAAGGTTCTGGAGGGGTCAGACTCCTTTCTTTAAAAAAAGAAATGTCTGAATCCAAACCAAGCATGGTACAAGAGTACACGTTGTAACAAAGCCCCAGCACACGTCATTAAAGTTGGAAACAGCCAGGAAGACCTGTGCTAGACAGTGACCTGGGTGTGACAGCTGAGAAGTGGTGGGAAGAATGGGGCAGAGGATATGGGACCTGGGTCTTCGTGCTGACTCTACCATAAATTTGCTGAGTGATATTGGGCCTCAAGGTCCTACTTGTTTGTAAAATGAATGAGCTAGGCTGTACTGTCCAATAGAATAGGGTAGCTATATAAATTAATTAAAATTCGATGAAATTAAAAATTCGGTTCCTCAGTTGCACTAGCCACATCTCAAGTGCTTGATAGCCACATGTGACTAGTGGCTGCCGTAATGGACAGGGTAGAAGTAACATGTTTCCGTCATTGCAGAAAGTTCTGTTGGAGACCCCTAAGCTAGACGGTATCAATGGTTTCCCCAATGTGTTTCAGTAAGTCTCCAGGATTCCTTAGACATTCCTTAGGACCTCTGAGAAGGTAAGGGAGAGCCCAGCAAGCAGGTGGGGCTCTGAGCACCCTGGCTTCATTTTCATCTGTTTTAAATAAAATGGGTATTATAATTTTGAAACACCTTTGAATTTAGGTTCTTTTATGAACCTGAAGCTGGTCTCTCTCTCCACTCTGTTCACCATTATAACTAGAGGAAGAGGAGAGTAAGAACAGGGGGAATGTTCTAACCCAAGAGAAATAGGAAGGAAGAAAACCTGCCCCTTCCAGGCTGAGGAGCTGTGGGAAGAAGAGGGGAGATTGAGGAATGGGAAGGAAGACACGTGTGTGCGGTTTCCTCTCGCTGGCTGAAGCTGTGAAGGGGGACTGAGTTCGTAGATTGAGGGAAGAGGGGCTTCTGTGCTGCTCTCATTCAAGGCCCTGGCAGGTTACCTTGAAGTGTACCCGCTGCAAGCTGGAGTGGCCGTTTGGTGAAAGTGAGGACCTGCCCTTAGCTCCCGAATAGAGCAGAATTTGGCTTCTTTCTTTAGGGAGCGTGGCTGGGAAGCTGCTTGGGAGTGGGAGGGCGTGGCATGGTGTGGGTGGCCACGTTGCTGAGGCTGCAGGATAGGACTTCGGGGTCTCAGGGCTGTAGAGGAATCTCTGCTAAACTTTAGGGGCACTGCAGGGCTGATGAGAGCTGAGGTGAGGCCAAGAGAGAACGGGGATCCTGGGCCTGACCAGACCAAGAAAGCATAGTGTGTGAATTATATCTGCTGTGGACTGTTGGCAGTGGAAGCCAGTGGAATGATGGGGAGTGGGGTGGGATTGTGGGGCTGACCAACCGTACTTCATGTAGCTCCAGGCCAGTACATGCCCAAGAGCTAGCACGAGGTGGTAGTGGAGGGGGAGGGCTTCTTTGGTCCCCCTCCCAACCTCCAAGGCCACAAGGCCACATGTGCTCCCTGTACACAGATACCATCTTGGAGAGGGCCCGGGAGGGGGAGAAAACCAGGAAGGCTGAGTCAGTCAAAATGAGACTGAGTTTCCAAAATTGAAATGCATTTGTTCATTTCTCCATTTCTGTGCCCCATCTGTCCAGTGTGGTGTCTAAACTTTGGGGGTTGGGTTTGGTGATCTGAGGGCAGAACAGTATAGCCGCCAATCAACATACCAACCAGTCAGCCAACAAATGTTCTGGGTAGGGGTCCTGAGCTGTATGTATTATCCTGGGGGATAATATGCTGCTTATGACTGTGTATGTGTGAGACTAGGTCTTGATGCAGCACAGTATTTTTTACTGTGTTTCATGGTCGAAGTTAGAAGATACTTGTCTAGATGGAGAGACAAGATATACACACATTAACTGGAGCTTTCCTAGGTCTCACCCTCTTGTAGGTAACTGGTTACATCGGCAACGCCAACTGAAAATTCACTGTGGCTTCATCTGTTGACGTAGAATATTAGGTTCAAGGCCCTTGTGAGGCTCAGCTGCTCTTCCTGACCTTGGATTTCCCCACTAAAGTTCCCCTTTCTGAGCATTTTCTTTTTGCATGTGCATATTTGAAGAGATTTATATTACTTGCAACCAAAAGTGCCTTTAATAAGATAAGAAGGGAGATCTTGGGAGCAGGGAGAAAATTTGCAAGGCTTGCGTGAAAGGCTAAGGCACCTGAGAGTGCTCTGTCCTCATTATGCTCCCTGAGCTCCAGTGAGGATCCTCTTCCTGGTCCCCATATGCCTCACCAATTCCCACCTCAATCTCACCCTCCAATTTATATTAATCCCTCAACTTTGTCCAATTTCTGCTTCCTCCTCAAAGGTCACCTCCATACCAACCTCTGAATTCCTCAGGGAGACAGCACTGATGACGGTTCTGCCAGTTACTAGCTATGCAATTTTGCGCAAGTTGCATAAAGTACGTGCCTTGGTTTTCTCATCTGTGAACTGGGGTAGTAATAACATCTACCTTTTAGGGTTGGACTGAGGATTAAGCGCTTGGAACAGCGTCTGGCACGGTGAGCACAGCTTGCGGTCATCAGTTCTACATTTGCCTCTTTCACTGTTAATTGCTTATTGCATGTTTAGTCATGGCTCCTTGCCCCTTTCTCCCTGACTACTTAGTTCTAAGCTTCTCCTGTTTATTTATTAGCACTGTGGCCTCTCCGTCTATAATTGCACATTTTCACAGGATCCCGCTATTTCTCTTTTTGGTAACTGAGATGGTATTAGTTTAGCTTCAGTCTTTGGCTCTCCTTGTCCATGATTTTGAACAGATTTGCAGCTCTGGGGCTCTGAGAACACCTGCAGCTCTTTCAATGTCTTGGAATCAATTAATCCGGGTCAGGGCCTTGAATAAATGGAAAGCCGTACTTATGGGATTTTATTGTCTTCTCATCCATCCCTGGCTTTCTATCTTCATTGACGATGGGTATTCTGCTCTGCAGAGTCAGCATCATTTTCTTAGCAGCAAAGAGGAAAGCCAAATAGGATTTGAGTAATTCTGCCTTCTCCCTGAAACTAACATATTTTCTGACTCTGGGATTGCACCTATTCCCTTCTTATCCATAAGTTTAAGTACCTTTATGGTTGTCTCCGTCGTATTGTACAGGCTTCTCTTAATACCCTGTGAATCTGAGTCATGAAGCTGAACCACTGCAACATGACTGTGCTTCCTCCAGGACTTGTCTGCCTGATTCCAGCTTTCTCTCTTTAGCTCCTACCCATGGAGCTATGTGCTTTGGCTTCTGTATTTTGCTTGGTTCAGGATCTGTTTTTTCTTTTTTTTCCCCCCCGGTCTTCTTTGTTCCTTGGGTCTAGATGTTCAGGGTTCAGATGCTCAATCCCCCTTGGAGATGTGCCCTGATTCAGAAGAACTCTGGTCCTGGCATGGCCTGGGGTTCTTGGGGAGATAGAGATAAACTGCACCTTGGAATGTGGGGTATTAAACACTGTGTTAATGTAGTTAAGACCGTATAAAGTTCTAAACCTTTGGGCTGGGACTTCCTTGGCGGCACAGTGGTTAAGAATCCACCTGAGGGTTGGATCCCTGGCCCGGGAAGATCCCACATGCCACAGAGCAACTAAGCCCATGCGCCACAACTACTGAGCCTGCACTCTAGAGCCCGCAAGCCACAACTACTCAGCCCATGCACCACAACTACTAAAGCCAGTGCGCTCTAGGGCCCGCATGCCGCAACTACTGAGCCCGCGTGCTGCAAGTACTGAAGCCCGCGCACCTGGAGCCTGTGCTCCGCAACAAGAGAAGCCCCCGCAATAAGAAGCCCACACACCACAACGAAGAGTAGCCCCCGCTCGCCGCAACTAGAGAAAAGCTTGTGCACAGCAACTAAGACCCAACGCAACCAAAAAAAAAAAAAAATAATAAATAAACCTTTGGGCTCTGTTTACTGTGATTTGAGACTTTCTTCAGGGAAAAGTTGTTGGCCACTTTCTTACTGAAGTCAGGAAGAAGTTACTAATTGGCAGTTACTAACTGGACATAAAAATACTTTCTTATAAGCTGCTTTCTGAGGCAATAAGTTCCATGTCACTGGAAGTGTTCAAACCAAGAGCAGACAATTACTGTTTAGGTTATTGGAATAAGATTGGGTGGAAGATTAAAGCTGGAAGGCCACTGAGTTCCCTGCTCTACAGAAGAGTAACCTTGAGAATACCTTTTTACCCTTAAAGACATGACTTGGTGTCTAGCCCAGTACCCAGGAAAGACTGGGCTTAGAGTGGATGCTTTTTGTAGGGTGTACATTGTTGAAGGTTAAAGGTCCAAGCCTTCTGTTTCAGGCTTACTTCCTATTTGAGGCTCCAGATATACTAGATTGTTTCCACTCAAATATGTCCTGTTCTCTCTTACTTCCTTGTCTTTGAGCATATGACTTCATGATCATGGAGTTTGTCCCCCCTCCTCTCCCTCCCTTTGCATCTGGCTAACTCTTAACTTGACCTTGGGATAGTCTTGCCTTGGTATCCCTCAGTGTCCTCCACTTCACCCTGGGCTTACCTCGTCAACTCACAAGACCCACCTCATGGTGCTGTAATCCTCTCCTTGTCTGTCTGCCATATGAAATGTCCCTCTTTCTGGGGCCCAGGGACTGTGTCTAATGCCTTTTTGTTTCCCTGCACAGTGCCTGGCAGACTAGGGGTCTAACTGATGGTTGCCAAGTAAGTGAAATGAGCTGGACTGTGGGTTCCAGGCCTTGCAGACCTAACGTGTTTTTGTTCCCTGATTTATTTCTGTCTCTGATCCTTCCTTTATGGGACTGAATTATAAAGAACTTTGGGAGGAAAAAAATAAATGATGGTATAAGAAAAATTGCTTTAGTGCATTGGAGACACGAAACCACCCAGCATTTCTTTCTCAGCCAGTACTGGCAAGAGACAGAGAAATTGAGCTGTGCTGGGCAATCCTTGTCTACTTTTTAGCGTGACTTGGCAGAATTCAGTTATTCTTTCCCTTGCACTTCAGGGAGTAGGTGGATGCCTTAAAATATTCAAACCAGTACTTTGGGATATCAGATCTGGATGACTTTTCGTCCAAACAGATAGGTGGTGGATGGTGTAATCACTCAGTGGGCACTGGAACTTTCTCTGGGCATCAGTTTAATGAACAAAGTTTGTTGTAAAGCTGTACTTCGGGTTCTTTAATGCATGCATATCGTTCCCGAACCAAATTTATGAAAATGTGTTGGGGCGGTGAGCATTTAAAGAACTTCAGGGAATAAGTCAGAATTGAAAGTTCCAAACAAGTGTAATTATTATTGCATGCATGTTGTGTTCAAACCCTTGGCCTTCCTGGGAACAGGCTGACTTCACAGAGTGCCTTATTAATTAAAGGGAAAACAAATGTGCTGCTGGAGTAGTTCTTGTCTCTCCTTGGACTGACCTTGGGAGACTCGTGTCAGCTTTCTGGGCCTCAGTTTCCTCAGCTGAAAAATTATGGATTTGTTCATCTTTAGAATCTCTCCAGGTTTTTAAATCTGTAAATAAGGCACATCTGCTTTTTCTCTTTCTGAAGACCTGCACCTGAAAAGCAGCTTTGTGGCTGAGATGATAAACTAATTTAACATGATTTATTTACGCAATGAATGTTCATTGAACACTTACTTTGTGCAGGTCGCTGAATTTATAGCAAAATCCCTGTTCTTAGGAAGCCTAGAGTCTAGAACAGGGCTTGGCAAACTTTTTTCTGTAAAAGGCCAGATAGTAAATATTTTTGACTTTTCGGACCAGTGTCTGTCACAGCTACTCAACTCTGCCTTTGTAAGGGGAAAGCAGCCTCAGGCAATATGCAAACGAGTGGGTGTGACTATGTAAATAACCCCTTTATTTACAAAAAACAGACGATGGGCCCGATTTGACCCATTGCCCAGTTTGTAGACCTATGACCTAGAAAGCAGAGACATTCAGTAAATATATAAACAAATAGATATGTAAGATTTAAGTGGTGATTAGCACCCAATTTCACTGAGATAGAAGATCAAGGAGAAATACAACATTCACTAACAACTCAGCATTTCTGATCAAAACAATCCTATTTTGCACTGGCTTAAATATTGGCTAGGTATTCCCTGTTCCATGGAAATTAAGCATATTATTTTAAAAAATCTTTTGATTTTAATAAGAAACAAAATGAAGACAAGGAAAGCAGTGAGTGTCAGCACATAATTAATCACCACTATGGGTTGCCATGCTAGAATTTAGGGCAGTTTATCTGAACCAGGTTGAGGATGGAGGCAGCCATGACCTGTCGTAAGTTGCATGGTGAAGGGCTGCCGAGGGTGGACAGATTTCCACAGAGGTTGATCATTTTGAAATGACTATTTAAATGTATGGCATTTGGAGATGTATCATTGATCAATAATATTCTTACAATTCCTGCTTTGCTCCTGTTCAATCTCAATTTATAAAGATTTTCTGTCATTGGGAAATGAGTCAGAACCAAGAAAATAGGTTTCATCATTTAAAAATACATTTTGGGAAAATCTAAATGCATCTCTTATTTGTTACCAATGCAGAGACCAAAAAGAAAAAGAAAAAAGTGTAGGGGGGTTCATTTGCTTTGTGGCACCAGGCTTCTTAAAAAAACGACAGAAATTTAACAATACTCCTTTGTGCAGAAGTATATTTGCAGACCTGTCCAGGAAACTTATGATTAGCAAAGAAAACAATTCTACTATCCAGAGATGATTTTGTTGCTGTGTAGCTGTAAGGGCGACTCCCCACCACTGACTATCAGTGGGCAAGAGCTTTTATAGGTGGAGGGAGGGGACTACATGTAGAAACAGCACAGTCAGCTCTGACAGTCATCTTGAAGTTGGTCATTGGTGGTCTGACCAGCATCATCTTGATTGTTTTAAGTACAATTAATCTTCAGTTCCAGGGTTAGTTTGTTCCCATTTCTTTGAGGCCAATTCTCATAATTGTGGCAGCTTATGTCATGGCTACAGTCTGGTCATCATGTAGTTAACTTCTTCCATCTGGTGAGGGTTTCAGTATCTACAAAACAGCTCACAGGTTATGGCTCAGAATATTATCTATAGCCCTTGAGAAGGAACTAAAGGTCCTTGACTATGCTTAATGACTGTATTATTATTTGGTCTCCTTTGACCGTTTTCCTTTGTTTCTACGTTTTCTCACTCCTCTGATTAAACTTATTCTTTGGCTAAAGTTTTTCCATAGACAGAAGGCAGGCGGAGGACATGGGGGAAAGGACCATTGGGTCCTGCTCCATTTCAACATACATGATCAGATGGACATCCTTTCGCAGGCTCATGTGATTGTGGTTCCTGGGGGACTTAAAAATATATATAAGATATTTCTGAGACAGAAAAGAGATAATCTTTGGAGTTTCTGGTTACAGCAGCTTTTCGTCCAAATGACAGTAAATTTCATGGCTTAATAAGAATCCCACTGCTGGTTTGATGCCCTCCCAGACTATGACTCTTAGGGACCCATAGAGTGTGGTTTTAAAGCATTTTAACTATGACTTTGGGATTTAACATTTGGGATTTTACCTTAGGAAGAAAGCATGATACTCCAGTAACAAAATTGATGGAATGTACAATTTCAGAAAGGCGAAGAATAAATAACACCAAGCTTGGAAATTATTTTCCTTGATTTTTAATTCTGGAAAAATTTCCAATTTAATAGAATGTAAGTGTGGATGGAATCTTGGGGTAAGGGCATAGGGAAAAATCTTATGTGAATTTAGAGACCATAAGAAAAACCTGATACACTAATTCTCCTTATATGGTTTTGTCTAGCTCTTTTCTACAAGCTCAGCTGGAAGAGATGACAGCTATGAAGACAAGTTGTCCTTGGCATATTTACATATATCCTATGATAGAGTGATTGCAAAATGGCCCTATTTCTTCACTCTTCCATGTATACATGCCCTTTGAAGTGTGATTTTGGAGTCTGTTTCCCCAACCCTTGAACCTAGGCTGGTCTTGTGATTTACTTAGCTAACAGAATATGGTGTAAGTGATGTAGTGTCAGTTCTGACCCAGTTCTGTAGTGTCAGGTTACAAGAGGACTTGTATGCTTTCTCTGTCTCTGTAATGAGAACAAACCTGGACTTGCCTATTAGAGATGAGAGGCCACAGGGAGCAGAACTAGTTATCCCAGTGATGCCATGCTAGATCACCAACAACCAGCTGACCACCAGGCACATGCTCAGACCATTAAAACTGTCCCATCTAGTCCAGCCAAGATCCGCAGACTGCCTAGCCTCCTCGTGGACCCAGGAGAAATAACAGATTAGGTTACTCTGGCAAAAGACAACAGATACACATCATCATGTGACTATAGAAGGAATTATAATAATCCCTTTCTAGATGAAGAGACTGAGGTTCTGAGAGGTTACATTTAGGAGGAGGTGTCCCACCATTGTGGAAAGGGTGGATGCTTTCAAATTATACATAGGCTTTCAAGCCAGGGAAAACCCCTGGTTCTGATATCTACTAATTGTAAAACCTTGGGATGATTATTCAAGTTTTCTGAATCTGTTTCTCTGTCTATAAAGTGGGGATAATAGGATCTTGCTTATAAAGTTGCAGTGAGGATTAAAGGAGATAATCTATAATCTGTGTAAAGGGCTGAATTTGTTTTAAGTTCTCTATAAGTTATAGCTTGTTATGATGATGATAACGATGATGATGATGAGAATTGCTCAAGATCACATGGCCAGGAGAGGTCAGGGACGTGAATTCAGGTCTTGTACTTCCTAATTCCACAGACTTTCTAGCTCCTCCACTCCCAACCCCCATTTCCTTTTCTCCTCTGTATCTCTCTTTTCTGTTGTTACCTCCTCTGATGTGTTCTAAGGGCTTATTTTATGTATTCAAGCCACCATCAGCTCTACCTTATTTTTAAAAGCCTTGCTTTGTCCTTTGTATCTTCTCCTCACCTTACATAAATCTTATTCACTATCAACAATAATTTTTATATCTTGGGCAGCTCTCAATTGCCCACCTCTGTGTATTTGAGAATACAGTTTTATTCTTGCATTTTCACTTTATTGCAATAAAATTCACTCCTGGGAATAACATTTTGGTCCTTGTTTTAAATGTTATGTCTGTTTTATTATTTCTCCACGTTCAGATGATTTCTCCTCTAGAAACCAGTGAGTGAAAGATGTTGTGCAGCACACGGCCTAGGTGTGTGGGTAGTCATTGAGCACCACTGACTTGTGGGTTAACTATAGGAGCAAAAGCTGTGCAGCAGATAAACAGTGCATCTCAGAGTCCCACTGTCTAAAATCCTGGAGAGAAAGGAAATATATATCAAGATTATTTGTGGAAACAATTATTCAATACTGCTGGCTTCATCAAAATGTCTTCTAGTTAAAATTTGGAAGCCTACTATTAATCAAGTTGCCTTGGGAAAGATCACTACTTCCCTCAGGATCCCGCTTTTAGCATCAGAAAGCAGATGTTTTACTAGATAAGGAACAAGCATTTTTAACAGCAACATGCAGAGTTTAGTCAGCAAGAAACACCAAGTTTAATTTACTGTCATGGCTGTATTTTCCCCTCTTGGAATTATTAATTCCAATGATGCTAACAAGAACTAGTCCCTAGGCTTTTGAGCTTGTTGGTCTTTTTATTTGAGATCAAGGTTTTCTATCATTTCTAGTTTTAACTTGGTTTAACCATTAAAAACCTGATGATTCAATCTATGGTACTCTGGGTACTTAAATATGTATGTATACCATATAATTATGGTATAACTATATACCCAGATTTTAAAAAAATCAGTAATCTTGGATCTTTAAGCATAAGTTTTGAAAGCCATACCTCTGGAAGTATGGTTTACTATACTTGTACTTTCATTTTCTTTTCTTTCTTTTTTTATTGGAGTATAATTGCGTTACAATGTTGTGTTAGTTTCTGCTGTACAATGAAGTGAATCTGCTATATGTATACATATATCCCCTCCCTCTTGGACCTCCCCACCCGCCCCCCCAACCCTGCCATCACCTCATCTAGGTCATCACAGAACACCAAGCTGAGCTCCCTGTGCTACACAGCAGGTTCCCACGAGCTATCTATTTTACACATGGTAGTGTATTTATGTCAAACCTAATCTGCCAGTTCATCCCACTCTCCCCTTCCCCGCTGTGTCCACATGTCCCTTCTCTACTTCTGCGTTTCTATTTCTGCCCTGCAAATATGTACATCTGTACCATTTTTCTAGATTCCATATATATGTGTTAATATACAGTATTTGTTTTTCTCTTTCTGACTTACTTCACTCTGTATAACAGACTCTAGGTCTGTCATGTACTTTCATTTTCTATATCCATTTCTCTGTATAAATTACCTTTGATACCCCTTGGGTGGCAAAACTGAATGTTATTTTGAGTTAAAAATGACTTAAATGGAATACTCTGGATTTGTTTATTATAAGAAAGTGGTGGCTAGTAAAACTATTTGAAGAAAGAGAAAACACTGAATTAAGTTGTAGTTTAAGATCAATTTTTGTTTTCCTTTCATACATAATTGTTGAATCAAGGACACTGATGACAGAGCTGGAGGTGTGGCTTGGTACATGATCACTTTTTGTTTTTGTTTTTTTTAAATAGCAGAGGGGTTTAAGTGCATGAAATCTTGAAATCTGAGCCTTGGTTGGTATCATTTAGGCTTTATACTCATTGATGAAGCCTTTATGGCATTCCATCAGACAGTCATACTCTCACTGTTGGAATCCTTCTAGTGAGGGGGGACTCTTTACTTGAAGAGGCAGCATCTATTATGGCATTGCACATTTTGTTATAAAAGTTGTAATTAGCTACCTATTTCCATTCTCCACAAAGCACTGTTACTAATCTGGGCACAGGCATTGAATTGATTCAGAATCTGAAAGTAGGCCCAAGGGTAGAAATTCAGGGCTGTTTTGTGCCCCCCATTCACAGTCCTGTTGGTCTTTGTACCTGCATCTGGTACTTTTCTTCCTTTCTGCTAAGTGTATCAAAGGACATCATAGAGTCAGCATATATTTCAGTTTTTTTCTAGAATGTTCCTATTGACCTAGAACTCAGCAGCATAGTTGGACATATAAAGTGCTATTCTCTAAATTTAACCATAGAATCGGAGTTGAGAGTGAGGTGGCAGTTCACTGTTGGAGGTTGGGCTTGAGTTGGTACTAGACAAGTTTGATGTATCCAGGACTTTATCTTCATCAGCTTTTAAGAAACTGCTTCCTGAGATGAGTGAGCCATAGATTCAGAGTCTTGCTTATATTTCAGAATACCAGCAGTAAAGGCTTTTTTTGGGGTGGTGCCAACTGCTCATGAATTTTCTTCATAAGGCTAAAAAAAAAGTATACATTTAAATGAATTCTGGGATAACGCTTTGAACCACTTTTAGAAGTTATAGGAGGAAATCTGAGTACCTTACCGTTGTATAATTTAACTTTAACTTTTTTCTTTGTATTAGAGACTTACTAGATATTAATAAGTCCCATTTCCTTTTCCTGGGCACACAGAAAAACTGCCTTGACCATTATCCCTTGCATTTGGTTTGGGGCCAAGTACCTGGGTTTGTTTGTTTCTTTTAGTACCTGGGTTTTGTTCAGTGACATATGATTGGGAGTAATGTGTGCTATTTGTAAGCCTGGTCGTAAAACCCACTGTGCAGTCTTCCACATTCTCTTTAACTTTCTGGGAAAGGCCGTGTATTGGGGATGACAATATCAAAAGGTACAAGGAGACTTAATCTCTGAGTCATTTAGTTCAGTTCTTAGTTCCATAATTATTTTTTACATCAAAGCCATTATCATTTTAATTATGCAATTAAAAATTTTAAATCCTCCTTAATTCTTTACCTTGTTACATAGGTATTTTAATTTTGTAACTGGAATAGGAAATAAAAAACATTGTAAGTTGGCAATTTTAAAATGATGACATAATTCTAAAGGAACTGACTTTATATGTGAGATAGAAGATTGGGAAAAAACTTAAACAATTTAATATTCAGAGGTTGGACAAATGAAATACTGACAAATTGCCTTTCAGAGATCATTTTGATTTGAATGTTTCTAAAAGTTGATTATATGCTCCAGTGTTAAAAATCAGTGCTTTTCAGGGAGATCAGCTCGGTGCTTTGTGACCACCTAGAGGGGTGGGATACGGAGGGTGGGAGGGAGACGCAAGAGGGAGGAGATACGGGGATATATGTATATGCATAGCTGATTCACTTTGTTATACAGCAGAAACTAACACACCATTGTAAAGCAATTATACTCCAATAAAGATGTTAAAAAAAAAATCAGTCTTCTTTTCAAAGGCTAAAACAAATGATTCCTGAAGGGTCCGGTTTGTTTTCCAGTATAGCTTAAAATTGAAAGGAAAATATTAGTGCAGTAAAGCATGTGCTGCTGTAATAGAATTTTCTTCTCCATTTACTGCAGTGACATTGCTTGAACGGAGTGATATGAACAGCCATATACGATAGATTATTTTTATAAGTCTTAATAAGAATATCAAACATTTTTTTCACCAGCTGTGTTCAGGATTGATGTATCCCGATCAATATGACACAAATCTTATTGAGGAATCACAGGCAAAGCACAAGATAAATACACTTTCAATTTAAAGTACAGTTTCTCCTGGGAAACAGTTTGTAATGACTAATCTGTAGGAACCTTAATTACTCAATAGAATCAATGTGCTTGCCTGGGATGGTACCAGGCTTCCTGCTCATCCACGACCATCCACCCACTCAGTTGCTGCCTCTACTTCATAATATGCTTCTCCACATCTCTACTTTGGAAGCATTCTTTGAATATTCTCATTTTTGCAGATGCTGTGCAGTTTGTTTTTTTTTGGGGGGGGGAGCATGTCTAGAGCTTAATTAACCTTTATTACTTTGAAATCCGTATTCATTCTTAGGTTTAATTTATGTCTTTCTACTTTTGAATTTCAAAGACGGGGCTGGCTAACAATGGGAGCGTTTGGGAAAATCTAATAATTATCCCAGCTTGGCCACTACCAAGTTGCATAATTGCTAGCAAATTATTCTGTTTGCTGAATCTCTATTTTACTGTCAGGAGCTGACAGCAGTTACCATTATTTACATCCAAGTAGATTATTCTTTTTTTTTTTTTTTTGCGGTACACGGGCCTCTCACTGTTGTGGCCTCTCCCGTTGCGGAGCACAGGCTCTGGACGCGCAGGCTCAGCAGCCATGGCTTACGGCCTAGCCGCTCCACAGCTTGTGGCATCTTCCCGGACCGGGGCACGAACCCGTGTCCCCTGCATCGGCAGGCGGACTCTCAACCACTGCGCCACCAGGGAAGCCCTAGATTATTCATTTTGATGTTTGTGTTTTAAAATGCTAGAAAAACGCATTACGGCTGATAAGAGGGCTATAAAAAAAGACAATGTGAGGTGGAGCTCTGCATTCAGGAAAGCTGGGTGTGAATCTAGGTTCTGTCATTTATTGGCTTAAAATCTTAGACAAGTCATTTAATCTCCAGGCCTGTTTGTTCAAATATGGAATAGGTTAATCTTATCACTATCACAGGGTTGTTATGAGGATGAAATAGACAAGTACCTAGCACAGGGCTGGTCTATAGAAAGAGCTCAATAAATATTTGTTAACTCAAGAAATTAGATATGAAACTTAAATTCCCCTGCAAAGGGCATAGAGCCTTGTGGAGAGTGACACCACCCTACAAATAGTTATCTGTTGGTCCAGGGTGATCCACATTTACGGTGAATAAAGAATTCTGATTTAATTCTTTCATTTCACTATCATTAAGAGTGGAGAAAGAAAAGTGGGAAGGATCTATTGATTGTAATTCCACAAGAAAATTAGGAAGTCAAAAGTCCTGCAGATTCATTCTCTGCTCCAGATCTTCTGGTAGAGTTCATCCTATTTGGAATAAAATCTAAAGTCTTTACCGGGGCCCACAAGGGCCTGTAAGATAGGAGGTGGGCTGTCTCTGTACCTCATCTTCCTCTCCTCCTCACTCACTCTTCTCCATCCCCACATGTCTTCTTGCTGTTTTGGACCATTGAGTACATTGCCATTGCCATTCCCTACATGGAACATCTTTTCCCTTTTCTCCCAGATTTCTGCATAGCCGAACCCTTTCCATTATCCGAGGGGTTCCTTCCATATCACTTGCTCAGAAGGAATTCTCTAAAATAGTCACCTCCTTGTCCAACCCCATCACCGTCTATCCCATCAATCTGCATATTTTTCTTATACAATGATAAAAATATAAAACAGCACTTATAATCACTTAGCATTGTATTATGTGTATATTCCTTTACTTGTCTGTTATTTGTCTCTCCCACTATAATGTAAGTTCCAAGGGTGCAGAGGATGTTTTTTTTTGCTCGTTGCTATCCTTCATACCTAGAACAGAGCTCAGCACAAGCAGGTCCTCAAAAACGTTTTGTTGCAGGAATGTGTTTACTGTATGGATTGACCTTCTTACTATCTTAGGCACTGGGACACTGTGTTTACCGTGTGAGAAAGCATTAAGAGGTCCAAATCTTATGGACTCAGAGGTAGATACACTTAACTAGCTGTAATTGAGAGCTTGATGAAGGAAGACCCTTTTAGAAACACTGAATTTCCTGTTGGTAAAGAAAATGGGGTTATAGGAGGGACGTGTTGACTTGGGACTTCAAGATCACTTTGGGTGCCAAGAGCCATCAGGAAATTGAAAAAGACATGATGATTTTTACAACAGTGCTGAGGATGCTTTGGCTGTCAGGCTGTGGGGTGAGAGAAGGGTATTCCTACTAGTCATTATAAGAGTGAGGACTGGAGACTAGGATGATCTTTAGTAAGAAGTGGTGAATATGTTTTGTTCATGAAAGCTGTGGACAGAGCTGCCCACAGTGATACCTAATGCTGTCACACTGACCCATAAAGTGGCCTTGTGATCCCATCCTGCATATGGACATTGTCCAGCTACATTCCCTCCTTCCCCACCACCCTGTGCCCTTCCATCTCTATTTTTTTTTAAACCGTTATCTGTGACCTCATTATTTTCTCCCTTTCATTTTAAATTTGTTTAAACATTTCAAAGTCTCTGCAAAGTAATGTATGCCTAAGATAATTAAAATTGTATAGAAGAGTTTCTGGTAAAAAGCAGTTGGCTTCCACCTCATGTGTCTCTTTCCCTCACTTGTGTTTCCCTGAGGCCAACTCCTTCATTTGTATTTTCAGTTCTACTGATGTTTAATATCAAAACTCTAAAGCCGTCCTAATAGAAATGTAATGTGAGCCACAACTATAATTCTAAATGATCTAGTAGCCACATTAAAAAATTAAAAGTGCACATATAAAGCTTATTTTAAAAATACATTTTATTTAACCTAGTATATCCAAAATGTTATCATTTCACCATATAATATATTAATGAGATATTTTACATTTTTATATCGTTTTCAAAATTTGTGGTGTAACATACTTGAAGCACATTTCAATTTGCGTTAGACACATTTTAAATGTTCAATAGCCACATGTGGCTCGTGGCTACTGTACTGAACAGTGATGTTCCAGGTAATGTGTGCCAGATCATATTTTTTGATTTATACTAATGATCTATAGTATATGTTTATTGTACATAATATATATAATTTCTCTTTGATTTTTTAAATCAAAGGTTTAAATAGGTTAAAAAGGTTTAAACCTATTCATTTCTCCTATCCTCTTCCTACTGTTTTTAGATACATACATGCACAAAAACATACAGGTGTGTATCCTTATATATGTATATAATTTATACTTATAATTTTAGTTCTTTTATTGGTTAACTTTTTTTTTTTTTTTTTTTTTTTTTTTTTTTTGCGGTACGTGGGCCTCTCACTGTTGTGGCCTCTCCCGTTGCGGAGCACAGGCTCCGGTCGCACAGGCTCAGCGACCATGGCTCATGGGCCCAGCCGCTCCGCGGCATGTAGGATCTTCCCGGACAGGGGCACGAACCCGCGTCCCCTGCATCGGCAGGCGGACTCTCAACCGCTGCGCCACCAGGGAAGCCCTATTGGTTAACTTTTATAACTTCAAGTAATATACCTAAAGCCCTATTTCTGATTCTTCATGTTTCAATAATATCTCAGTTATATCTCTTGACCCCTTACCTTATGATGTTACCGTTTCTACCACATTCTGCACATTTCCTCCTTTTTTCTCGGTTCTGTCTTTTGTCAGCCACACTTCAATAGAACCCAGTTTGTAAATACTTACAATTGATTCTGCAACCATGTGTTTTAATCTTTCTAGAAAATTACATAGTCAGGGAGGGAGTCTCTGTGTAATTTTGATTAATATTGATGGAGATACAGACAACTAGAACTTGATCACTGAGAGCTGAAAACCAAACAGAAAAGGCGTTTCCTTTCTGTAGGCCAATAAATTATGTAGTAACGGTTTTTGGTAATGGAATGAAGTATCAAATGCTAGTTTGAACTGGGACTTTTATTATTTTATGAGGCCATTTTTGGAGATTAAATATAGTAAGGAAATAGATTCACATTTGACATGTAAATGATTCTTCCTTGTTCTGAAGACAGCTGGTTCTTTATGGATCAGGGTTATGTTCTGCAAAAGACAAAATGCCAAGAGCCCAGAGTCAAAGGAAACACAGAATCACAAATGGCATTTGTATTTTAGTAGTATTGGGGGCTGATGTCATTCACAGAAAAGAGTATTTGCAGGTACTTCTGTCTTTAAAGTGAGAATTTGATATATTAAAATTATAAACTAAAAAAATTTTAAATTGAACTATTATATTCAATTCCTAATTACTATTATTCTATGTATAAATCTAGTAAATGCTACCAGTCACTTTAAGAATTTATTAATTAACTTGATTAATTATAGTCCTTTAAATATTTTAAACTTGAATGGATTTGATCTTCTTAAGAACTAGATGCCTGTAACAAGTAAATGACTTTAAAGTACTTAAAATGCTCTGGTTAATTTAATAAATAAAATTTATAAATATTGTAATTCTCAAGTTTTTAAAATATATTCTGATAGTGTATACAAACATAGGCAAATCCATTTATACCTTTTAAGTTGAACCATAAGTCTAAAAATCAATTATTCAATTACATATTTTATTTGGTTCCATATTTTAATCTGTCAGTTGCTTTGATGTACCAGATGTTCTAAGCAATTTAAAAATATTGATACAATGGACTTGATTACTTTATCATCTCTATTTCTCTCTCAATCTTCTGAGAATTAAAAAACCCTTACCCGCTGAGGACAGGGTCACCATCCTGAGCAAATTGGGGTTACTTCTCAGCTAGCTGAGAAAGGTAATTGTCCAGAGATTTGGATCTGGGGCTGCAGACATTCAGGGAGGTTTTCCTTATGGCCACGTTGAGTCTTGCCCAAGACACATCCATCAATGCCATTTTTTTTTTTTTTTTCGCAGCCTAAGTGCCTGGAGTCCAAGTTAAGACCTTTTTTTTTCTCATGTGACATGTTTCAACCTTATTGTTTGATGTGGGTAGATGAAATTCTATAACTCCTACCCAGGTTGCTTTATCCCTAGATGGAAATCAGTTAACCAGTTTAAGGTTTGAGTCTATCCTTAATTCTTTTCTTCATCTCCTCTAACTGGCAGGTCTGGGGCACATAGGTATTTAAGTGGATTCTATATGTCTCACATCTTTACCTGGCTCTTCAGTTACCACACTGAGGACATGCTAATAACAGGAGGTGGTAGTCACTGTTTTTATTTTGTTTTGTTTTTGGCAAATAATCTGGAAGTCATGATTATCTTTGTGTATCATGAAGTGACCACTGTGTTGGACCTTGCAGTAGAACTTTCAAGTCAAAAGAGCTGCCATTCCACTGAATTGGAAGCCTCAAAGAAGGTGGAGCACCTAGAACTTCAAATGCATGATCAGGGGGGCTGGAGGAACACAGCAAAGGGACACCTGCTTTGGGGGAAGGTGGGACGTTTTAGCTTCCACTGTCCCTTATGCTCCCATAAATAAAGTGGAAAACAGAGGCTATAGAAGTTTCAGGTGTCTTATTTTTCAGACTCTTTTCCTATTAACCCCAGCATATGCTATTATTAATTACCATTCTCGAGTGACTGATTTGTGCCAGGTCGCGAGGTGTTATAATCTTTATGGAGTAGGAGGTCCTTCCGTTGCTATCTTAGTATTTTTACCTCTAATCTACTACTCATTGCTCCCTGTTGAAGGGAAAATATCTAATCTCAATAGTCAGTGTCTGAAATATTCCTTGGGTCACACTCCCCCAGGGGGCAGAATTATAGGACTCTGAAATGCTTTCTGCTCCTCTCTGTACCTTCCCTTTCTATACTCTGCACCCACGGGCTTGTCCCCTGTGCCTGTGTGGGTAAGGCAGGCTGGGCAGGCTGTCCAGGTAGCTTGGTGAACAGACTAGGAGTCTGCTCAGACAGCCGGTCATTCTCGAGTTCAGGTAACAGGGGGAGGAAGTGTTGCTTGAACTCCTCGCCTTCTTCTCCAATCCACCTTTTAGCAGAATTGGGGTTTGGAGCACTTGTCCAACTTTGATAAAGTAGGTGTTTGTTCCTCATTTTGCTACTGGTTCTTGTGGGTATGTTTCTTTTGGTTGAGAATCTCAGAGTGATAGATGGAGAATGGGGAGGATTTAAAATGCTGCACCTACAGGTCCTCATGTTCAGAAAGATTAAGTAACATGACTAGGTCACATAAGCTAAACACTGATCAAACTAGGGTTTGAAATAGACCTGTCTCCAAAACCAGGATGGTTCCATGCTGCCTCACTGCTCCTGAACCAGTACAGCTTTTGAGCAACAGGGCAGTGATCATACCACCTGTGGCTGCTACTTCTTAGGGGGTGCGGGTCACACTGTAGACATCTACTCACTCACTGGTTCACAACCTTTTGATCTCTTTACACTCTTAAAATAATTGAGGATTCCAC
Source organism: Orcinus orca (assembly GCF_937001465.1). NCBI lineage: Eukaryota > Metazoa > Chordata > Mammalia > Artiodactyla > Delphinidae > Orcinus > Orcinus orca. The sequence goes on from NC_064571.1 coordinate 58,067,630, forward strand.
AAAGCTTTTGTTTGTGTGGGTTATATCTTTTGACATTTACTCTATAAGAAATTAACACTGTGAAATTTTATAACACAGGAGCACGTATTCTATAGTGATGAGGTCATCACATGTGGTGTAGCCTCTGGAAATCTCCACTGTACACTCATGAAATGACTAAGAATGAAAAATGTGCCTTAATATTATTATGAAAATACTTTTGACCTGTGTTCCCTTGAAAGCACCCTGGGAATCTTCAAGGCCCCCTGCCACACCTTGAGGGCCACTGTAGTAACTTATTGGAGAGCAGGTGGTCCAGGGGCGGAGATTCAAGACTCTCAGCTGAGTGCCAGAGGCTGCAAGAAAGACTCTTCCAATAGACGCCCTCATGTATCTGCTGGCATGCACTGTACCCAGTCTCACAGCACTTGGTGTTCCTCTCATTGACTGATCTTGGTGGCCTGATTTCCACCCTACCAACCTCTGTACCTGCCATAGCATCTCACCTTGAGGTTTCAGTGTGTGTATAGACATGCACATGGGCATCTACTATGCATACTGCCAGTGAATTCTTGGTACTGGGGGACATGTGAGCAGGTGAGAGTATGGCTACGGCAAGCTGTTCAGCTTGCGCATTCGTACACTAATTTACACATGTACACACACACACTTTTTTTTTTTTACTTTCAACTTGAGGAGAGGGTGCCGTTTTTCTAATTTGCTTAAGGATACTATATGTGTTAGAGGCAGCTCTGAAGTAGTGTGATTGGACACCCTCTTTTGGAAGACTACTGTGACATCAGCATGTATCCAGTGGTTTGGAATGGGGAGAGGTAAGCATCGAACAGGTCAGTTGAAAGGAATCCAGCTCAGAAAAATTAAATTAGGATGATTTACATTTGTAAAGTGACCTATATTGGTAAACCATTCCTGCAGGCTAGTCAAATTGCTGAACTAATATGGAACATAAAGTTGGGAATTCCCTGACAATTCTACGTTTACTTTCTCAACCTTAAATTTACATTAGCTTTAGCTTCCCCATTTGACTGCATTATAATTTATTACCCCCAGTTTTCCCCATGGTTAACCTATTTGCTATTAGCCCTAGGGGACTTATGGTGCTTTAGATCTACTCTTGAATCTTAAAGACATTTTGCTTGTTTCAGTTTCCTACTTAGAGGGAAACATGGTCACAGTGGTGGTACCAGTTTCCTCCAGTGACCTTCATGGGCTCAGTGATTGATCTGAAGATGAATGAAAATTGAGAGCAGTTCCGTATTCCTCACAGATAAGACGCTTGTTAGCATCACAAGATTGGCTTTGTAAAGGACCTCACTTCCTGTGAGGTCCTTCCTGTGTCCAGTCACTGTACCTCACAACTAGGTTTAAGGCACCCCTCGGGAATAAGCAAAAGTAGAAAAGCTGTGAAATCCAGGTGGTATGCCATTTAAATCAATTAAATGGTATTTAAAAATTGCTGCTCTCTCTCTAGGCTTGTGAAAATGGAAGCCTGTTAAGGAGAAAAGTTTACTTTTATTGTATGAAGAAAAAAATGTACTTTGTATTTGAGAACAATATAATTTTTTAATATTTTTTTCTGCTGCTGGTTGCAAATCAGATGTGTTAGAGAAGGACTATGTTCCCTAATGAACTACTGTAGACTTTATGAAGGTAGGGATCAGAATTTTTTTTCCTGTATTTCTTCTTTACATTCATGTACCATATTATGAAATATACCAATCAGTATGTATTAAATGAAAATAAAAGAACTAAAACTACTATGTCCTTTCCCTGTTATCGCATTAATGGAGTGGTATTATAATGTAGATATATATGTATGTGTGTGTGTATATATATGTGTGTGTGTATATATATACACACACACACATATATATACACACACATAGGAGTATTTAGGAGTGCATGGGAGAGCTCTTATGTTTGGACTAGTGGCAAAAGACCCCAGACTTTCCATGTGGCCTGGACTTACGAGTGGCTTGAGAGCCTGTGTGATTACCTCAACTTCTGAGTGCCTCAGTGCAGAGCAGACCCACCTGGGGCTCTCCGTCTATAGGAGCCTTCAGCCATGCCTGAAGGGCAGCTTTGGTTTATAAACTCTGTAGACACATGACTTAAGTTCAGTGTTATGGTCTGAACTGTGTCCCCCTCCCATCCCCCAATTCATATGTTGAAGCCCTAAGCCACAAATGTGATTGTATTTGGAAATGGGGTCTTTAAAGAGATAATTAAGGTTAAATGAGGTCAGAAGGGTGGGACCCTAGTCCGACACGACAGGTGTCCTTATAAGAAGAGGAAGAGACATGAGGGATTGGGACCTCACAGAGAAACCCAGTCTGCCGATATCTTGATCTTGGACTTCCAGCCTTCAGAACTGTGAGAAATAAATGTCTCACAAGCCACCCAGTCTGTGCTATTTTGTTGTGGAAGACTGAGCTGGCTAATATACCCAGCAAGGAAAACAGTTGTTTGACAACAACTGTTGGAGACAGTGTGCCATGGTTTATACACAGCTAAGGCACTGTTTCATTTGTTTGCAGACCTGTTTGCCTCTATCACTGTGATTTTACTGCATTTATAGTGAAGAGGAAGGAGAAATGGGCTATGTTAGTCACTCAGTCGGCCTCTCATTCTAGCCCACAGTTTGTTTTACAGCCTTGCTCTTGTCCTCTTCTAATCCCTTTGGTTGCAGAATGCAGGTTGTCTAGCTTTGTTACCAGGTCCAGAGTACTGTTTGTTAGCATAAGTGGTGACATAAAGAGGCAGGAATTCAGGGGGTTGAGGCAGAAAGGTGGGAGGGAGGAAGCCACAGTGAAGTCAAGGCAGGCAGTTCTGCTGGTCCATCAGGGAAGCAGTACAGGCTATGGTGGTTTCACATAGACTGTGGAGTAAGACCCCCCAGGTGTGAATCCTAGCTCTGCTACTTTTCAAATGGCGATCTCGGGCAAGTTACTTAACCTCTCTTTACCTCAGTTTCCTCATCTTTAAAAAAGATGTAAGTAGGATTTTTGTAAGGTTTAAATGAATTAATATTGTATAAAGTGCTTTAAAAAGTGCCTGCTAATGGGAAATTGCTCCTTTAGCGTTAGTGACAATGGCAATGATAATGATGATGATAGTGATAATGAGGATGGATGTTGTCTTTTCACATGTACTTGGGCATACTGGTGTCGTCATGCCCCTTTCCCAAGGTTTCTCTTGGTTCCATCTCAGGCAGCTTGAGCAACTTGGGTCCATCCTTCCAACCCAGACTCAGAGGAGG